>NW_017731357.1:3932337-3933203 GCF_001890085.2 Hipposideros armiger | reverse complement strand
TCACAGGTGGCCATGGTGGCTCACGGCGGCTCACAGCAGCCCACGGCCAGCTCCAGGTCAAGCCACTGTTCACAATCTTAGCTGTAGAGGGCACAGCTTACTGGCCCATGTGGGAATCAAACTGGCAGCCCTGTTGTTCAGAGCTTGCGCTTTTACCAACTGAGCTATCCGGCTGCCTTGACATTGGTTCTTCATGTGACCTGTTTAGAAATGAAGTAGCTTCACTGAGTAATTTTATTCATTATCTTTAAAGGAAATACATGGTTATATTTCACTTCATCAACTAGAGAAAGCCATGGTAAAGATGGATCAGTACAAGGTTTTATAGATTCTAAAGTTCCTTCCTGTGACAAGTGCCATTTTCAGATGATGTAGTACTCTGTTTGCAAATGAGCACAAGCAGTTTTTTGACCAATTTGGTACAAATGCCAAAAGAGAAGAGTATAGTTTACAAAAAGGAATATAGAAAATATCAGCCATGAACACTTTTGTTGGTAAGAGGTAGAATGTCAGTAAATTAAAAAGGAATTGTAACTAAAATTATTTATGAAAGAGATTCAACACAATTATTTTTTCATATGGGTGTTCTCACACTACCCAATTCTTAGGCATTTGAGTTTTTAAATCAATATCATTATCATCATTAGCACTCATCATTAATTGTGCATATATCATGAATTTGGATCTTCTACTAACTAGTTGTGTATTCACCTCACTATGCCTCAGAGCCCTTACTTATAAAATGGGGATTACAATAATACACACTTCATGAGGTTTTGTTTAAGAACAAATGGGCTAATATATATACAGTCCTTATAACAGTGCTTGATATTTACTGTTATCAGTGGCAGCTATTATTTGAATAA
>NW_017731357.1:3924646-3927812 GCF_001890085.2 Hipposideros armiger | reverse complement strand
TTAATTATGTTGAAAATAGATTGAGCTTGGTACAATCCTCCCATCCCAAGCCCTCCCTCAGCAATTAGAGGTTGTAGAATAGGAGAGAAGAGGATAAGGTAGCAAGCAAGCAGCAGAATCAGAATCAAGAAGAGTGCTGATGTTCTTTGTCCATTTATACTTAGAACTCAAATGTTCAACTCAGCTTCAGCAGCAATTCATCTTATAAATCGATTTGGCAAGGCATCAGCCTTAAAATCTGTTACATTGAATCAGGAGTGGAGTTTATAGCTAATATGCCAACAGGACACCCATATACAGTTGTGACCTTTTAAACTGGCATAAACTAGTGTTCTTTTTGACTCTGCCTTTCTCCATGACACTGAGCCAGTTATGTTCCTTCTTGTTACTTCAGGCAGAAAGAAGGGCTTCAAGTGTTGACTCTACTCTCTTTAGAAAACTATATATTAATAGAATGATGACATTGTTTCTTATTTCAGATGATCTCTTCTGTCACCAAATCATTTTTCTTAATGGGAGAAAAAGTTTAATATCTTTTTCTTTATACTTTTCACTCACTTATCAGTTACCTAAAATATGTCTCCTCCAATTGAAACTTGCCAAAAATTGTACTCTGGAAAGCCACCAACAATGCCCTAATTGCCAAACACAATTTTTTTTCTATCTTATCTTTTGTGATGCTTCTCCAGCATTTGACCATGTAGACCAACCTTTCCTTCTTGAAAATCTCTATTCCCTTTGTTTCTATAGCATTCCAATATTTTGGACTTTTGTTCATCATCTGAAGACTTCTCAATGTCAAGCTCTTTAGTCTCTTGTTTGTAATGTATGAGCTTGTTTCATTAACTTCTGTGGTAGACAGAATATTGGACCTCCTAAAGTTGTCCACAGCCTAATCCCAAGAACCTGCAAATATGTTACCTTCCATGGCAAAGGGGAATTTGCAGGTGTGGTTGAGAACCTTCAAATGAAGAGATTATTCCTGAATTATCCAGGTTAAGTCCAATGTAAGCACAAGGGTACTTATAAAAAAAGGCAGAGGGTCAGAGTCAGAGCTGGAGATGTGATGATGGAAGCAGAGGTCAGAGAGAGAGAGAGAGAGATTTGAAGAGGATAAATTGCTGACTTTGAAGATGGTGGTAGAAGCAATAGCCAAGGAAAGTGGGTGGCCTCTATAAGCTAGATAAAGCATAGAAATGAATTCTTCCCTGTAGCCACTAAAGGGAATACAGCCCTGCCTACACCTTGATTTTAGGGTGTCTGACCTCCCGAACTCTAAGTTGATACATTTGTGTTGTTTTAAGACACTAAGTTTGTGATGACTTGTTACAGCAGCATTTTGAAACTAATACAATTGTCCTTTCAATTGTTTATTTCTCACTCTGAAAATTATCCCAAATTTCAGAACTGACTTTTCAATTGTCTGCTAGACATCTCTACTTGAATATTTCATCAGCATCTCAAGTTCAAGTAGTCCAAAATTAAAATTATCTTTTCCAAAAAAAAATTTCCTCCTGTGGACTTTTCTGACTGCATTCATTCACTCATTTATTGACTATTTTATTAATTTATTTATTCACAAACCAAATTTTTAATGAGTTTCTACTATGTCAGATACTGTTGAGATTCTTAGAATGCAGAAGTGAATAAATGGCAAAGTCTCTGCTTGGATGGTGATTACATTCTTGGTAAGATATAGACAAAAACAGGAAATAAATAAATGAAATAGTTTCATCTAGTGAAAGTTTTAGGAAGACTTTCCAGCAAGGTAAAGGAATAAAGAATAATATGAGGTAGGGCCAAGGGAGGGGGTGATGGCCATTTTAAATAGGATGGTCATAGAAGATCTATCTGTGGAGGTGACATGTAAGCAGAGTCCTGATTGAAGAAGAGCAAGAATAAGAATATATGGAGGAATAACATTTCAGGCAGAAGGTACAGAAAATAGAAAAAGCCCTGAGGCAGGAATGATATTGTATCATTCATGTTTAAGAGATTACAAGAAGACTGGAGTAAAGTGAGCAAAGTGGAGAGTGGTAAAGTGATGGGGACAGAAAGACAGGCAGGGACTTCTTCAGCCGTAGGTAGGAATTCTGATGATTTTCCAAACATGATGGGAAACCATTAGAGAATTTTGAACAAGGGAGTGATGTGATCTGATTTATAGTTTTTTTAAAAAAAAATCACTGGCTGCTCTATAGAGAACAAAGTAAAAGAGAAAGTCCAGTTAAGAAGTTAGGTAATAAATGATAGTGGCTTCACCCAAGGTGGTAGCAGTGGGGGTGATCAGAATCAGGGTATATTTTGAAGGTATAGCTGATCATAACTGCTTAAGGATTGATGTGCAGAATGAGGACAGGAAAGAGTCAAGAATAAGCCCCTATGTTTTGAGAAACTGGAAAAATGTAGTCATCATTAACTGAAATGAGGAAAGTGCAAGAGTAGCAAGTTTGAAAAAAATTCCAAAAGTTTATTGTCTGATATGTTAAAATTCATATGCCTTTAGACATCAAAGTGGAGATGTCACATAAGTAATTGAATATTGATATGTAAGTTTGCTTCTCAAACAGGCACTCTGGACTGAAGACAAATTTGGAAGTTACCAGCATATAAATGATGTTCAAAGCCATGAGACTGGATGAACTCACTTAAGGAAATACAAAAGATAAAGAATATAAAAGGTCAGAGGGATGAGCTTTGGAGGACTCGGAGAGATAAGAAGAGGCAGAGCAACCAGCAGGGGGGATTAGAAGGAGCAAACAATGATGCAGGGGAAAGCCAGGAGAATGTAGCTCACACGGCCAAATGAAGAATGCATTTTCAAAAGAGGGGAATGTCCATCTCTTTTAAATGTTATTGAATACTTTTGTAAAGTAAATACAGATAATTCAGCACTCTATTTGGTAATATGGAGTTCTGCTCATCATGATAATAGTTGTTTCCATGCAATGGAGAGGGGAAAATTTTGGGTAGAGTGGGTTAAAAAGAAAAAAAACATCAAGAATTTGAGACAGTAAACATAGACAACACTGCAGAGTTTTACTGTAAAAAGGAAGAGACAAATGAGGTCACAGCTGGAAAGAGACATGCGATAATGGCAGGTATCTTTTTTAATATTGGAGATATTATATCTGAGGTGGGAGATTTTATAGAAACTTTATATGAT
>NW_017731357.1:3916218-3918081 GCF_001890085.2 Hipposideros armiger | reverse complement strand
ATTATTCTGGGGATAGACAGTTTAAGTCATGCTCATCTGAACAGTTCTTCTGGTCTCTGCTAGGGTCATTTGTGCAATTGTGGTCAACTGCTGTTTTGGCTATGGGCTGGCTTTTCCCAGATGACCTCATATTGTCGGTTCATCTCTCCCCCATGTAGTCTCTCATACTGCAGCGGGCTTCTGGGCAATGTTCCAAAAGGTCAAGTCTAAGCATGGAAGTCATCTTGAGGTCTAACTTCATAACTGGCATAAGATAATTTCACCTAAATTCTACTTGCCAAAGCTAATCCCAAGACCAAGTGGTGAGGACTGGTAAATCAGAGGAATGAAAGTGAGAGGTGCTGAAATGAATGGTTTCATGGATAGAGATATCCTGACCCAAGAATGGGTTTAATTCTGGAGGTCAGAGCCTGATGTCCTTCAGACTTAAACATGTACTGGTAAATCTTCCTGCTGTGATCTTACATTCAGTTTGTAACCTTCCTGTTTAATTTGTTTTTTCATGCGGTATGCTGAAAATTCCCTGATCAGTGTACTTGCTTGTCATTTATATTACTTATTACACATGGGTAAATTGGTACTCAGCTCCACTTAGCTCTTCCTCCCCCATTTTTCTCCTTCTTTCTCACCCATTATAAAAGTAGCTTCTTTGTCCCTCTGTTGAACTCTGGGTTCTATGGTACCCAGATATTGGAAGTATGTGTTCTGTTCCAGCACAGGCTCCTTATCTCTTGACACTACATATCGTATCCCCTTCCTCTGTGGGCAAGGACTGGGGCTCCATCATGCTTACCCCAGAAGGAGTCACAATGGTTCCAAGATTCAGGCCTGATCACCTGGACTCACAGAGACTCTGCCTTCTCCAGTGACTGTTTAGTGGGGTCTGGTGGGGTACTAATGTCCCATGGGGGTAAACTTTGACCAATGAGACAGAAGAGAAAAAGAAACTGGCAGATAAATTGCTTGCCCTTTATCTCTTACCAACACAACCAGATGGTTCAGGAAAACAGTAGTTCCATACATTCTTTCTGAATATATCATACATGACCAATCAACTAGCCAGTTTTCCTGTACAGCTGTGATCTTCTTGGTAACACATCCCCTTGTATTAGCTTTTGCTCCCCTCTTGACTGAAATTCCCTTTTCCCTCATTCTTTGTTCACTAAGATGTACCCTACTTCAAAAGCAAGTATGTAAACTGTATATCATGCCCTCATCATGCTTTTTTGGGGGGGAACTCAGGATAAAACAAAACATGGAAAACTGTAAGTTTTCATGTGTTTGTTAACTTCTACTAAGTAAATATGCAATTAGGGGATTTGTTCATTTTGATTTTTCACCAGCAAATCAGTAATGGGCTTATTTGGGCATGACCTTGATTGGCTGGAGCATGAGATAGTTTATTTTGCTGAGGCATATCTTTCAATCTCCCATGCTTTGAGACAGATGAGTGAAGTCACCTATCTAGAGGATGAAGGCAGCATGACTACAGCAAATACATACTAAGATGAAGATGCTAAGCAGTTTGAGCAAATTATGCTCTGTGCGGGAGTTTTTTTACACTGATAAGGCAAAAAAGAAATGTTTTGTTGATCAATAGTAATGACAGAATTTTTTATTTTATTGTTATGGCCTTTAAGTATGTATAGATGTAAACCTAAGAATAAACTGTGTATGCTATTATCCCTTATAATTATAAAATCAAAATTAAAAGTTGAATTTATCACACAATAAAATTTAAATAATCAACATTAATGTTATATAGCAGATATTTTTTTATTGAGGCCAAACTAGTGCTCACAATTGATATTATTTATACAAATATAGTATGCTTTGATGGTTGTTTTCTTTGTTGAAACAATT
>NW_017731357.1:3913575-3914408 GCF_001890085.2 Hipposideros armiger | reverse complement strand
ATGATCCTTTTGTGCAAAGTGGTTACCTAAACACAACTGCAAACATCTGCATTAAAACAAATTAATGTTCAATTATAACATGATCAACCACATTATATACAATATGCTATTACTAATTACAGGTATAATTTTAACAGAAATTCACACATTAAAAAATATTTTAATAAACACATAATACTCTTTCCATGGATTACTAGAAAGGTGAAGTTTTTCACTCGAGAGATATGCCATGATTTTTAGTTTGTTTAGTATCTCTTTGTCAAGCAAATAAAAATCTATTTGTACTCATCCTAGAAAAATTTACACATGTGTGCACAAACAATATTTTGAACATAGTTTTAGTAAGTTTATGAATGCCCTGGTGCCAATCCAAGGACTAGTCTAATTACATGATTTTATTGAATTTTTCCAATTATCTTAGTAAGTAGTATCCTGTAGAGAAATCTCAGAGAAGCATAATTATTCTCCTTTTTGTAGGTTTTTTCCCCCCAAGAATCCCTTAGGATATATATCTATTTTTAAATCTTTGAATATCCATAAGTTCATAACTTTTCCTAGGAAAAAGTTGACCTAATTTAATAATCAGAATCAATAATTTTATTTCAAAAACACTTATCTTAAATATTTGAATAACCTTTTTTTCATCTTATCTGTTCCTCTTTTCTTTCATCTCTATTCCATACCTATCATCTTTTTATAATAATTTTGTTTTTTATTTCTTTGTAATTTCATTATGTGTGATTTTGTTTGAAGCCTGACTTCCATGTCCCTGATTGTGTGTTCAAATATTATTTATCCTAGTTATGGTGGCACCTACAATAATATGACATTTA
>NW_017731357.1:3909537-3910765 GCF_001890085.2 Hipposideros armiger | reverse complement strand
TTTGTCATTATGTTTTAGTATAAATCAGATGTTTTCTTACACCCCAGAAAATATAAGGACCTTAGAACACATGAATTTAATTTATACTCTGTGGCAGATTATTTTTTTCAGATTCAGAAAAGTTTTGACTTATTTTTTGTTAAAAAACTATATAATCCCTCCCAATGTCATATGATTTGAAGTGCCTCCCTGTGGTAAATTTTTTTGACTCATTGACACAAGGTTTGGGTTTATGATTTACATTGGCCAAATGTAAGTAGAAGTGATTGAATATAATGCCCAAGCAGATACTTTAGAGCCATTGAACAATCATGCCATTACTCTTTTTGTTCTGCCATGAGAACAGTATGTCCCAAACAATGGTTACTTCTACTGGCTGGATGTTTCCGTGAAGACAATATATAAAGAGAAACCAAAGCCAACCCAGAGCTATTAGAGCCAAGATATAATGTGAGAAAAAAAATGTTGTGTTAATCAATTGAGACTTTGGGGATTGTTTGTTACTGCTGCATAACCTACAAAGGCTGACTAAAACATCCCTTACTTTCTTTTGTGATGTTGTTTAAATGTATTTTAATTTTAAATGTATATAGACAGTCTGGGACATTATCACCACAATTTTATGCAGTCTATATTCATTTAAAATTACTTATATGTTCACTTTTTTTAAACTCTTCATTCCTTCTGACTTTTCTGTGTTTCCATCTGGGATAATTTTCCTTCTGCAAGAAGAACTCTCTTTAGTAATTTTTTTAAATGGGATATGATGGTGATCAATTTTCTTAGTTTTGTTTTTCTGAAATATCTTTATTTTTCTTTCCTTTTGAAGAATATTTTTGGTGGGTATAGGATTATATAGGTTGATAGTTATTTTCTTTCAGCATTTTAAAGATTCCATTGTTTTCTGACTTCCATTATTTCAGTTGAGAATTCCTTTTGAATTTATAGTATTCCTTCTTTGAAGGTAATTATATTTTCCCTCAAATTGGTATCAAGATTTTCTCTTTGGCTTTGATTTTCAGTAGTTCTACTATGATGTGTTTAGATGTGGTTTTCTTCATATGTATCTTCCTTTTATTTTCCAGTACTTCTCAAGTTTATAGGTTGATGTGTTTCATCACTTTTGGAAAATGCTCAGCCATTATCTCTTTAAATTTGCTTCTGTAGCCTCTCCAATTGGAGTTTAAATTTCATATGTATTAGATGTTTCACTGTAAACTATATATAT
>NW_017731357.1:3892805-3903732 GCF_001890085.2 Hipposideros armiger | reverse complement strand
CAAATGAAAATGAAAACACAACCACCCCAAATCTATGGGACACAGGGAAAGCTGTCCTAAGACGGAAATTCATAGCAATAGAGGCCTACCTGCAAAAATACGAAAAATCTCAAAAACAATCTAACCATATACCTAAAGGAACTAAAAAAGAACAGCGAACAAAGCCAAAATTGAGTACAAGGAAGAAAATAATAAAGATCAGAGTGGAAACGAACAAAATAGAGGCTAAAAGATCAATGAAATCAAGAGCTGGTTTTTTGAAAAGATAATGCAAATTGATCATACTTTAGCCAGACTCATCAAGAAAAAGAGAGAGAGGATCCAAATAAATAAAATCAGAAATGAAAGAAGAGAAGTGACAACTGACACCACAGCAATACAAAGGATTATTTAAAGTATTACAAATATGCAAACGTATTTGATAATCTGGAGGAAATGCATAAATTCCTAGGAACATATAATCTTCCAACACTGAATCAAGAAGAAACAGAAAATATGAACTGTCCAATTACTAATGAAATGAAATCAGTAATTTTAAAAATTCCCAACACACAAAAGTTGTGGACCAGATGGCTTCACCAGTGAACTTTACCAAATATCTAATAGTCAGAGAAATGCAAATAAAACACACAATGAGATATCACTTCACACTGGTTAGAATGACTATCATCAACAAGACAAATAATAATTGTTGGAGTGGCTGTGGAGAAAAAGGAACCCTCATATACTGTTGGTGGGAATACAGATTGGTGTAGCCACTATGGAAAACAATGTGGAGGTTTCTCAAAAAATTGAGTAGAATTACCATATGACCCAGTAATTCCTCTCCTAGGTATATACCCGAAAAATCTGAAAATATTTATCTGTAAAGATATATGTACTCTAATGTTCATCGCAGCACTATTTATGGTAGCCAAGGCATAGAAACAAACAAAATGTCCTTTGATAGATGACTGGATAAAGAAAATGTGTATATATACACAATCGAATACTACTCTGCCATAAAAAATGAAATAGTGCCATGTGCAACAAAATGGATGGATTTTGAGATTATTATGCTAAGTGAAATAAGTCACACAGAAAAATTCGAGAACTATATGATTTCACTGATATGTGGGATAAAAAACTGAAAGCAACAAAGGAACAAAACAAACAAAGAAACAAAAACTCAGACACAGACAATAGTTTAGTGGTTACCAGAGGGTAAGGGGAGGGCTGGTAGATGAGGGTAAAGGGGATCAAATATATGGTGATGGAAGGAGAGCTGACTCTGGGTGGTGAACATACAATGTGATATATAGATGATGTATTACAGAATTGTACACTTGAAACCTATGTGATTTTACTAACCATAGTCACCTCAATATATTTTAATTAAAAAAAAGAATTAACACCTATTCTTCTAAACTATTCCAAAAACTCCAAGAGGAGGGAAAGCTCCCAAGCTCATTTTACAAGGCCACCATTACCCTGATTCCAAAACCAGACAAAGACATTATCATAAGAGGAAATTATAGGCCTACATTCCTGATGAACAGATGCAAAAATCCTCAACAAAATATTAGCAAACTGAATTCAGCAATACACTAAAAACATTATACATCATGATCAAGTGAGATTTGTTCCTGGTAAGCTAGGTCAGTTCAATATTTGCAAATCAACTAACGTGATACACCACATAAAAAAATGAAAGCTAAAAATCATATGATCATATCAATAGATGCAGAAAAAGCATTTGACAAAATCCAGCATCCATTTATGATAAACACTCTCAACAAAGTGGGAATAGAGGGAACATACCTGAACATAATAAAGGTCATATATGACAAACCCACAGCTAACATCCTACTCAATGAGGAATAGGTAAAAGTGTTCTCTTTAAGATCAGGAGGCAAAAATGCCCACTTTCACCACTTTTATTCAACATAGTATTGGAAGTGCTAGCCAGAGCAATCAGACAAGAAAAATAAATAAAGACATCTAAATTGGAAAGGAAGAAGTAAAACTGTCATTATTTGCAAATGACATGGTACTATATAGAGAGAACCCGAAAGATTCCACATACAAACAAAAAACTATTAGAAGTGATAAACTAATTCAGTAAAGTGACAGGATACAAAATTAGTATTCAGAATTTGGTTGCATTTTTATATACCAATAATGAGTTGTCAGAAAGATAAATTAAGAAAACAATCCCATTTATAATTGCATCAAAAAACAACAATTTAGGAATAAATTTAGCCAAATAGTTAAAAGAACTGTACTTGGAAATCTATAATACACTGAAGAAAGAAATTGAAGAAGCTACAAATAAATGGAAGCATATATCTTGCTCATGAATAGGAGGAATTAACATCATTAAAATATCCATACTACCCAAAGGAATCTATACATTAAATGCAATCCCTATAAAAATTCCAATGACATTTTTCACAGAACCAAAACAAAGAATCTTAAAGTTTATATAGAACCACAAAACACCCGAATAGCCACAGTAATGTTGAGAAAGAAGAACAGAATTGAAGGTATCATGCTACCTGATGTCAAACTATACTACAAGGCTATAGTATTCAAAACAGCATAGTACTAGCATAAAAACAACCACATATATCAATGAAATAGAAAGGAGAGCACATAAATAACCCCACACCTATATGGTCATTTAATCTATGACAAAAGAGGCAAAAGTTTGCATTGGGGTAAAGACAGTTTATTCAATAAATGGTGTTAGGAAAACCGGACAGATACAAGCCAAAAAATGAAACTAGACCACCTTGTTACACCATATAAACTCAAAATGGATTAAAGACTTAAAAACATGAAACCATAATACTCCTAGAAGAAAACATAGGCAGTAAACTCTCTGACATTGCTCTTAGTAATATTTTTTCTGATCTATTGGGTCGTTGGAAAAGTCATGAAACATTTTTGCAAAATCTGTGTTGGCTAGAGTTTAATTGGAGAAGCAGAACCACCAGGATCTATCTATATCTATATTGATACCAGAGTTTCTCAATAGTGGCATTATTAACATTTTGGGCTGGATTATTCTCTGTTGGGGATTGTCTATACATCATAGTTTGTTTAGCAGCATCCCAGGCCTCTATCCACTAGATGCAAAGAGTACATTTCCCCTAGCCCCACCAATTTGTAACAACCAAAAGTGTCTCCAGACATTGCCAAATGTCCCCCGAGGAGTAAAATTGCCCTAAGTTGTGTACCACTGATATCTCTATCTATATCAACGATATCTATATTTATGCCTATTTCTGTATCTGTTTATCTGAGAAAAATTTGTTACATGGAATTGGCCTTATGTGATTTTGGGAGCAGGTTAAGCTGTCTTTGGAAGGCTGTTTTCTCCACATATAATTCTAAGGCTTCAAGTCCATAGGGAAGGCAGTCAAGAATGGAGGATCCCAAGTCAAATGGAACCAATGAGCTTAAGCTGGGACCCCATGGGGAAGAGCTAACATCTGTGTCAGTTCTTTTTGCTACTGACCTCGGTGATGAGGATATCCATCAGAAGTGGAACTCTTTGTCACAAAGCTAAACACACACACCTGGCCTAGGAATTGAAGAAGCTAAAGGAGCATCAGGAGAAGGTAGAGCACTTGCAGTCCCAGCTGCTGCTTCATACCAACGAGGTAAGTCAGCAAATCAGCACCATGTGTGAGCTACAAAATGGCCATTGCTTCCCTCCCAGCCTCCAAATCTCCCTGTGGCTGATCTTAACTGGAAGCAAACAAGAGAATGAATTCTGGAATATATAACTCAGCCTAGCCAAGTTGACACATTATAAATCTGTCACAAGATAGTTTCCTCAAAGTAGTATTCAAACTAAACCCATAATCCAATGAAACTTTTAACAAACCTGGGATAATTTGCAGTTATGAAGACTAACTATAAAAGAAATTGTGAGCTTAAATGGGTTAAAATCATATTAAGCATATAGGAAACTTCAAAACTCCACAAATTAAAAGTATGTCATGTATGAACACAAATTGTTTTTATTTATTAATGAGATTGAAAAGGCATTTGTCTGGCACAAATTTATGATCCCTTGTATATTCAAAATAATTGTGCCAAAGCAAAATGTTTAACAGAAAGATTAATGTTAACAGCACATTTGATCATTGTCCCAGGAAAGATTATAGGTAATTGGATGGAAATATTTTTTTCAAGTGAGCTATAATAGTCAGCATTTTAATGTGCCACAGAGACATTTAGCTCAGCGATTCAGCAAAGCAGCATCAGCTCTCACATCAGACCAAAGTATTCAGCTTCTAATTGGAGAAGATGCTGAGAATTTACTCCATTTGTAGCAATAAAATCTCAATTTTTCCTCTAAGATTTTCTAGAACTTTCCTGAGGCCTCATGCAATTCACATAGTCATCCAACAAATGTTTACGGAGACTCTCCTATATACCAGGCACTCTTCTAGGGGCTCTAGCAGAAAATAAAACAGACCAAGAATCAGCTCTCAAGTAACACGTCTTCCAGTGAGAACATACTGGATTGTTGGAAAAGTCATGACGCATTTTTGCAACGAAAAACNATCAACTAGTCAATGCTAATGATCACTGTGAGTCAGACTACTCCAATTACTGCTTTGACTTTGCTGTCTATTACAGTAACCACCCCATCTTGTCTTTGTAATCATATTAGTTTTGTAGGGCTACTGAAACAAAATACCATGAACCAGAAGGCTTAAAACAACAAAATGTATCCTGTCACAGTCGGGAGGCTTAAAGTATGAAATCCAGGTGTTAGAAAGGTTGGTTCTTTCTGGAGGCTCTGAGGGACAATCTATTTCATATCTCTCTCCTACCATCTGATGGTTGCTGGCAATCCCTGGCATTTGTTTGTTTGCAGCTGCATCATTCCAATCTCTGCCTTCATCATGACATGGTATTCCCCCATGTTTAAATATCCCTCTTCGTATTAGAATGTGAGTCATGGATGAGTACCCACCCTAACCTAGTATGGCCTTATATTAACTTGATTACATCTGCAAAGACCCTAATTTCCAAATAAAGTTACATTTACAGGTACTGGAGGTTGGGACTTCTACATGTATTTTAGGGGACACAATTCAACTCATGACAACATTTAAATGCTGCTACTTGGCCTCAGTCATTATAGGATTTCATCATTCTCATTGCACTTAGGGATTCCGGTTTTATGGTAGCAATTCCCACTATAATTTCTGACTTATAGTGAATAGCCAGCACAAAGTTAATCAAGGATGCTGGGGCTTTCCTTACAGATTTATTTCTCACAGCCAGGGTAAAAGGCATATTCTCAGAACTCTCTCAGGGTGAGTGAGCAGATGTTATATGATAAATGCATTTTGACACTTCAATATCCCTAAGCTTTTCAATAGCTTCCTCTACACTGTACCAAGGCAGTTCTGGCATTTCAATTTCATTTACTTTGGGTCACCTTTGGGTTCACATTTCAGTCAACGAACTAAGCAAACTATTAGAGCCATTTCAAACCTCTCAAGCTAATATATGAATACAGAATCTTTGCTAAGCGGGCCTTGTTATGGACTGAAGTGTAAGCTACCCTGTCTGTAGCATTTTCTTATGGCAGCCCAAACTAACTAATACAGGCCCATACAAATAAATTCAGTCTGATCCAACATTATATTTCTTTCACTTGACCTCATGTCTTTAAGATTGATTCATACAGTACTCTTCATTTATCTGACTATATACTTGATAAAAATCATGCAATTCTTTTGGTACACATTGCAGGTCCTCATGGGTCACACTTTGTACTTTACCCTTAAGGGCCTGCTGGGACGTGAGTCCAGTTATAAGTCTAGAAGTAAAGAAGAGTGGTGGGGATAGGTCCTGAAAATGATCAATTGTGCCTGAAAAGGGAACTGCCTCAGGGGAGGCCATAAGGGTTTCTTCAGGCAAAGGAGGGTTAACCATCTCATGTGGGGGTGGAAGGGCTGCTTCTACTGACAAAGAAGGCTCAGCAGAACTTGAAGGGTAAAGGTCCCAAGATTTATTAGGATCTTCTCAAAGATCTCCATTCCAGTATTTCAGGATCTCATTTTTCCCCAAGCAATGCCTTAATTTTATTAATAGACATGCTTCATGGTTGGGAATTTAGTTTGCATAATTCAGCCCCTGGCAGAGAGAAACACTGGATTTGGCTTACAGAAATCTTGGCCCTCTGATTACAGAAGATAAGGAATNGACTTTTCCAACAACCCAATAGTTAACAAAGACACATGTCTGGTTGTGATAAGTGCTATGAGGGAAAATATGGCAGGGTAAAAAGATGGAGTGTTATAAGGTGGGGTGCTAGTGCCTTTTCAGATCAGTTATTCATGAAAAACCCACTAAAAATGTGACCTATAGGCAGAGATCTGAATCAAGTGTGGAAGTGAGTAAGATTTCTGGAGGAGGAGCATTCTAGGAAGAGGAAATCATAAATATAAAGGCTCAGAAAATTAGAGCTGATGTCACATTAAAAGTCCATTGAGGAGGCCAGAATGCCTGGAGTAAAATGAGCCAGGGAGAGAGAGTTGGGAGATGAAATCAAGAGAGATCCTGGGGCCAACCTCAGAGACCATGGTTAAGATTTTCTTCAGAGAGATAAAAGAAGCCACTGGAAAGTTTTAAGCAGAGTTGCACAACCTAGATTTTGTTTTAAAAGGACTTTTCTGTTTGCTTTGTGGGGGACAATGGTGGAAACAATGAGACTGATGAGGAAGCTATTCCAATAATCCAGGAGAAAATGGTGGTAGTTGTGGAAATAAGAAATGGTTGGATCCTGAGTATATTTTAAAATAGAGATTATGAGATTTGCTGATACACACTATCCAAGGTGAGAAAAAAAAACAGGAGTCAAGTTGATGCAATTTTAAAGAAGAACTTCATGGTTAATTTGTTTCTTTCTTTTCTTCAATAGTCATCTTTTATTTCCCTCCAAACATTCATCATCCTAACACCTGCATGTAGCTGCCTAAAACACTTACCATGCCCCCTAGCCCTCTCTTTTTCCTATAAAAATCCCCTGCACCCCACTTCCTGCCTGTTCTCTATTCAATGCTCACTCTATTCAATGCTCATCCCATTCAAAATCCCTATGTTCTTAGACTGACTTTTTCATTTAGGTGTTAAGCAGAAAGTATCTGATTAAGGTTGAAATGACTAATAGCCTAAACTAAAATAGTTTTCTTCTCAGTGACGCTATTTTTAAAGAGCTTTGAAATCACCCAAATGAGCCCCCCTATTTTTGGTGAATATTTTTAAGTAGTGATGGATTCTATGATTACCTGCAAATTACATTTAGTTGATGACTACTCTACCCACACAGATCTTATGCTGATTTGCTCAGATCTCCAGCTTCATAATAAAAGGAATCTACAAGGAAATAAATAATTATATTTAAAGAGCAACTCCATCACAGCTTGCTTATCATTATTAATAAATGAAATGTAAAAAAAGTAAACAGAGTCTCTAAGAAAGACAAGCATATGTTCCCCTTTGNATCTTCAGAAAAAGAACTAAATGAGATTGAGGCAAACAACATACCAGATAGAGAGTTCAATACAATGGTTATACAGATCCTCAAGGAAATCAGTGAGAACTTCAACAAATAGATAGAAGGATGAAAAGAGATATAGAAGCCACTAAAAAAAAGAACCAGTCAGAAGTGAAGAATATAATAACTGAAATGAAGAATGCACTAGAAGGAATCACCAGCAGTCTAGATGAAGCATGGTACTGAATCAGTGATTTGGAAGACAAGGTAGCAGAAAACTCTGAATCAGAATGGCAAAAAGAAAAAAACGAATCCAAAAATTGAGGATAGTTTAAGAGACCTCTGGGACAACACCAGGCATAACAATATTTGCATCATAGGGGTATCAGAAGGAGAAGTAAGAAAGCAATGGATTGAGAACCTATTTAAAGAAATAATGACTGAAAACTTTCCTAACCTGGTGAAGGAATTCCAGGAAGCGCAGAGAGTCCCAAACCAGATGAACCCATACAGGCTCATACCAAGACACATTATAATTAAAATGGCAAAGTTTAAAGACAAAGAGAGAATCTTAAATGCAACAAAAGAAAAGAACCTAGTAACTTTTAAGGGAGCTCCCATAAGATTGTCAGCTGATTGCTCAACAGAAACTTTGCAGGCAAGAAGAGATTGGCACAACATATTCAAAGTGGTGAAAAAGCAAGGACCTGCAACAGAGACTAAGCTAACCATCAAGGCTATCATTTAAAATTGAAGGAAAGATAAGGAACTTCCCAGACCAAAAAAATAACAAACAAAAACAAACAAACAAACAAAAAACCTGAAGGAGCTCAACACCACCAAACCAGTATTACAAGAATTGTTAAACAGATTGCTTTAAGAAGAAGGGAGAAAAAAAAAAGAACACAAAGATGAATGATAACATGGTAATAACTATATATCTATCAATATTCACTTTAAATGTAAATGGTTTAAATGCTCCAATGAAAAGACAAAGGGTAGTATAATAGATATAGAGTAGTAGAATGAATAAGAAAACATGACCCATACATATGAGATCTACAAGAGACCAACTTCAGATCAAAAGACACACACAGAATGAAAGTAAAGGGATGGAAAAAAATTTTCATGCTAATAGCAACAAAAAAGCAAACAAGAAGGCTGAAGTAACAGCAGTTATACCAGATGAAATAGACTTTAAAATAAAGGCTATAAGGGACAAAGAGGGACATTACATAATGATAAAGAAATTAATTCAACAAGAAACTACAATTCTTGTAAAAATTTATACACCCAACATAGGAACACCTAAATATATAAACTGACAATAAAACAATTATGGTAGGCAACTTTCACATCACATTGATAGCAATGGACAGATGTTCCAGACAGAAAATCAACAGGGAAACAGTGGCCTAAATGACACAGTAGACCAGATGGATTTAGTTGACATTTTTATAGCATTTCATCCCAAAGCAAAATTCTTTTCAAGTGTACATGGAATATTTTAGAAGACGGACCACATGTTAGGCCACAAAACAAGTCTCAATAAATTAAAGAAGATTGAAATTGTATCAGGCATCTTTGCTGACCACAATGGTATGAAATTAGAAATCAATTAAAACAAAACCAAACAAACAACAAAACTGGAAAACACACACACAAAGAGAAGCTAAATAACATACCACTAAATAATAAATGGGTCAACAACGAGATCAAGGAAAAATCAAAAGACATCTTGAGACAAATGAAAATGAAAACACAACCACCCCAAATCTATGGGACACAGGGAAAGCTGTCCTAAGACGGAAATTCATAGCAATAGAGGCCTACCTGCAAAAATACGAAAAATCTCAAAAACAATCTAACCATACACCTAAAGGAACTAAAAAAGAACAGCGAACAAAGCCAAAATTGAGTACAAGGAAGAAAATAATAAAGATCAGAGTGGAAACGAATAAAATAGAGGCTAAAAGATCAATGAAATCAAGAGCTGGTTTTTTGAAAAGATAATGCAAATTGATCATACTTTAGCCAGACTCATCAAGAAAAAGAGAGAGAGGATCCAAATAAATAAAATCAGAAATGAAAGAAGAGAAGTGACAACTGACACCACAGCAATACAAAGGATTATTTAAAGTATTACAAATATGCAAACGTATTTGATAATCTGGAGGAAATGCATAAATTCCTAGGAACATATAATCTTCCAACACTGAATCAAGAAGAAACAGAAAATATGAACTGTCCAATTACTAATGAAATGAAATCAGTAATTTTAAAAATTCCCAACACACAAAAGTTGTGGACCAGATGGCTTCACCAGTGAACTTTACCAAATATCTAATAGTCAGAGAAATGCAAATAAAACACACAATGAGATATCACTTCACACTGGTTAGAATGACTATCATCAACAAGACAAATAATAATTGTTGGAGTGGCTGTGGAGAAAAAGGAACCCTCATATACTGTTGGTGGGAATACAGATTGGTGTAGCCACTATGGAAAACAATGTGGAGGTTTCTCAAAAAATTGAGTAGAATTACCATATGACCCAGTAATTCCTCTCCTAGGTATATACCCGAAAAATCTGAAAATATTTATCTGTAAAGATATATGTACTCTAATGTTCATCGCAGCACTATTTATGGTAGCCAAGGCATAGAAACAAACAAAATGTCCTTTGATAGATGACTGGATAAAGAAAATGTGTATATATACACAATCGAATACTACTCTGCCATAAAAAATGAAATAGTGCCATGTGCAACAAAATGGATGGATTTTGAGATTATTATGCTAAGTGAAATAAGTCACACAGAAAAATTCGAGAACTATATGATTTCACTGATATGTGGGATAAAAAACTGAAAGCAACAAAGGAACAAAACAAACAAAGAAACAAAAACTCAGACACAGACAATAGTTTAGTGGTTACCAGAGGGTAAGGGGAGGGCTGGTAGATGAGGGTAAAGGGGATCAAATATATGGTGATGGAAGGAGAGCTGACTCTGGGTGGTGAACATACAATGTGATATATAGATGATGTATTACAGAATTGTACACTTGAAACCTATGTGATTTTACTAACCATAGTCACCTCAATATATTTTAATTAAAAAAAAGAATTAACACCTATTCTTCTAAACTATTCCAAAAACTCCAAGAGGAGGGAAAGCTCCCAAGCTCATTTTACAAGGCCACCATTACCCTGATTCCAAAACCAGACAAAGACATTATCATAAGAGGAAATTATAGGCCTACATTCCTGATGAACAGATGCAAAAATCCTCAACAAAATATTAGCAAACTGAATTCAGCAATACACTAAAAACATTATACATCATGATCAAGTGAGATTTGTTCCTGGTAAGCTAGGTCAGTTCAATATTTGCAAATCAACTAACGTGATAC
>NW_017731357.1:3888644-3889699 GCF_001890085.2 Hipposideros armiger | reverse complement strand
TCTCAGACTGGGACAATTCAGACACACCAGTTTACCTCAGCTGGACATCTTTGGGATGTGAGAGGAAACCAGAGTACCCAGAGAAAACCCACACAGACATGGGGAGAACATGCAAACTCCACACAGACAGTGGTCCTGGCTGGAAATCAATTTCCCTTTTTATCAACATTATAACAAAATGATGTTGAATGAAACAATGTTATTTGAGGACTGGCTGTATATGGTGATGTTTCTCTTTTAGCCAATATTCATAAACCGAAGAATCAAGGGGTGAAAATGAGAGTGGGCCCGCTTAGTACTAACCTTAGTGACACAATAGCAAAATATTTTCTGTCCATCCCTGCAACTTAAGGTTCTGCTGGTCTAGAGGCCTTAGTTCCAAAGAGAGAAATGCTTCCACCATGAGACCCAACAATGATTCCTCATATCTGAAATTTGAAACTGGTGCCTGACCACTTTGCATGCCTCATGTCACTGAATGAACAGACACAGAAGGGGATTTCTCTGACTAAGGTGATCAATTCTGATCACCAAGAGAAAATTGGGTTGCTACTACCATACAATGGGAGCAAGGATGAGAATGTCTGGAATATAAGAGATCCTCTAAAAGATCTGTTGGTACTCCCACATCCTATGATTAAAGTAGGTGGAAAATGACAGCTTAATTTAAGCAGGGCCCCTAATAGCCCAGACCCTTCAGGAATAAAGTTTTGAGTCACTCTACCAGGTAAAGAACCAACAGAAATAAGGTGCTTGCTGAGGACAAAGGAAAGAGTTATAAATACCTGCTATGCTCACATGACCTCTGCAGAAATGAGGACTATACTAATTATGAGTATTCCTTCCTTATTTTGACACTTTTATTTAATAATTTAATTTTATGTATAATTTAATAAATTAATATTTTAATTTATTTCCCTCTGTCATCTCCTTATCATCTAACATAAGACCTGTTGATGATATAAATTATTAACTTTATATTATATATAAGTTACATGACATAAAGCAGAGAGTATGAATCAACAAACAGGAGAATGAACACCACCCAAAGACAC
>NW_017731357.1:3886154-3887634 GCF_001890085.2 Hipposideros armiger | reverse complement strand
CCATGTATTTATTCTTACAAGAAATGTTCCACTCAACCACTGCTACAATTCTAGGGTGATTCAGATTGAGAATTGCAGCTAAGACTTCAGTCTGATTCTGCCAAGGAAGATTGTATACTCTTATTGGAAGCAATAGCTGTGCAGGGATATAGATTGTTTCAGCCCTTTTGACCTAAGCCCCAACCCTTGGTTTTAGGGAATAACAGCAAGTTAAAATGCAAAAATGAAAGGCATTTGTTTTAAAATACCATGAAAACTGCTCTGGGCTGTAGCCTTCCCAGAAACCCAGATTGTGATTCCTTCCCTTCTTAAGATTCTTTAGGAAAAATCATAAAAATAATTAGAAGACAGTGTGTGTGCATGTAATATTGGTACATTATCGAATGGCAGAATCGATAATAAAATATATCAAGAGAATAATAGATCTGATTAAATAAAACCTGAAAGTGGTTGCATTACAAAAGTGAAATAAATCAAAATGAAAAGCAAATGACAAATTAATAAAATATAGCATATTTGACATTAAGGGTTTGATATCTTTAATATAGAAGAAAATTTTCTAAAATAAAAAGAAATGTCAAATTGCTGTTGTAGAAAAATGGGCAAAACATATAAACTGTCATTTCACATAATAAGAAATATTATGGCCCACAGGCATATAAGATATTCAAATTCACTAGTGATAAAGAATGTGAATTAAGACTTTCACTTCTGGCCAAGGTGTAATAACAAGGACTGGATTTCACCTTTGCACCTGAAACAACTAAATAATAGAGAAATACATATATGAAGTGACAGTTTTCAAGACACTGGATATCAAGCAATGAAAGACAATGATCCTTATGAGACCGGAAACAAATGAGGTAAATCGTGTGATTACCCAAGTTACTGACTGAAGAGAGTTTCCAGGCTGACGCACATAGAGGGACAATCCAGGGAGAACACAGCAAACTCCCTGAGTTGAGACAGAGTTGAGAGTTCAGGGAGACCAGAATATCTAGAGTTCATAGGACAGAATACTGGAGAAGGAGAGAGATTCACAGAGAGAGAACTCTATGATCCAGAGATCTGTAGAGGGCCCTTGAGTATTCAGCAGAGTACTAATCAGATCATGCATGACAGGAAACTGCAAAGCTAGGGAAAGAACAATTTGAAAGGATTAAGGTACAACAGAGAACTCATACAATGCTGGTAATAGTGCCTATTCCCACTAGCCAGATTGGAAAACTTGTAATTCATGGGATATTGGGTAAACAAGTTAGAAAGATTTTGCCTCAGTACAGGGACTAATTAGCCTTGATGGGGTTTAGGACATACTACCTCAAAATATGGAAACTTGGCATATTGAGTATTTTAAGCTGAAAGAATTTGAGAAATGGCAGGTGCAGGAAGGGTTTTATGATATTCCTCTGAAGTAAGTCATAAGACCCTCATGTGAAAGGTGCTGTTCCTTTACCCAGAGGAAAGGAGCATCCTTATC
>NW_017731357.1:3840184-3884874 GCF_001890085.2 Hipposideros armiger | reverse complement strand
TGAGCTCTGAGCAACAGCGGTTCGAGTCCAGCCCGAGCTGAGCAGCCGCTGAGCTGCCAACAGGTAGCAGGATGGCTCAGCTTAAAAAAAAAAATGGACAAAACATCTGAACAGACACTGCACCAAAGCAAATATACAGGTGGCAAATAAGCAATGAAGTGATGCTCAACATCACTTGCTATCAGATAAATACAAATTAAAACCACAATGAGATATAGCCATACAATTACTACAAAAGCTAAAATGAAAGTAGTACTTGATAATACCAAATGTTGGCAAGAATACAGAAAAAACTGGAGCTCTTTTTTATTTTTATTACAGTTGACATTCAATAGTATTCTATATTAGTTTCAGGTGTACAGCATAGTGGTTAGACATTTATATAATTTACAAAGTGATCTCCCCCAATAAGCCTAGTACCCATCTGGTACCATGCATAGCCAACATCACTGATCATCAGAGAAATCCAAATGAAAACCACCCTGAGATACAATTTCACACCTGTCAGAATGGCTATCATCAATAAATCAACAAACAACAAGTGTTGGCAAGGATGTGGAAAGAAGGGAACCCTTGTGCACTGTTGAGATCATTGCAAATTGGTACAGCCACTATTGAAAACAGTATGGAGAGTTCCTCAAAAAATTAAAAATACAACTACCTTATCACCCAGCAATTCTACCTGAAGAAATCCAAAGCACTAATTTGAGGAGCTATACACACCCCTGTGTTCATTGCCGCACTATTTACAATAGCCAAGATATGGAAGCAACCTAAGTGCCCCGCTGAAGCTCTTATATATTGCTGATAGGAGTGGAAAATAGTACAGCCACTCTAGAAAGTGGTTTGGTATTTTCTTACTAAGTTAAACATGTAATTATCATATGACTCAACAATCACACTACTAGATCGTTACCTTAGTAAAATAAAAACTCAGAGTTATGTAAAAACTTGTTCATGAATGTTTACCACAGTTCTAGTTGTAATTTCTAAGAACTGGAATTAACACAAATGTGTATCAGCAGATTAAAGGATAAACAGACTGTGGTATATTCATACAACAGAACACCACTCAGCTATACAAAAGGAACAAATTATTGATATATCTATTACATGGATGAATCTCAAAAGGTATTATACTGTGTGGAAAAAAAGTCAAGTTAAAAAGCTTATATACTATATGATTCCATTTATATGACATTTGGAAAGGGCAAACTTACAGGGATAAAGAACAGATCAGTGGATACCAGCGATTAGGAGTGAAAGGGGATTGTAACTATGAAGGAGTTTTTGGGGTGATGAAACAGCTCTGTATCCTGATTATGGTGGTTTTTATATAAATCTATTCATGTGTTTAAACTTATAGAATAGAACACACACACACACACACACACACACTCACACACACACCAGAATGAAATACTATCAAGATGGCTAAAATGCAAAAGACTGACAATACCAAGAATTGGCAAGGAAATACAGCAACTGCATTTCTTATATACTATTGGTGGGGTACACATTTGTGAAATCACTTTGTAAAACTCTTTAGCACCACTTTCTACATTTAAACATATGCATATTCTAATACCTAGCATTTCCAATCTTTCATATATATAGAACAGAAATGCATACATATGTTTACACACGTATAAATATAATAATGTTCATAGTTCAAAAATGGAAACTCCTCAAATGACCATCAACAAAAATAAATAATAACTTGTGATATATTATTATAATGAAAAAGTAAATAGCAAAGAAAATTAATAAACTACTGTTATATCTAAAAACATAGATGAATCTCAGAAACATAACACTGAGCAAAAAACAGACACGCACAAATAAATGCCTACCTATGATTTCCTGTGTAGAATGCTCAAAAAGTGACAAATTTATCGTAAGTCAGGATAGAGATTATTTTGTGGGAGGAAGCAGGATTTTTAAAGGCTGGTATATACTGGTAATACTCTATTTTTTTTCCATCTAAAGGTGACTGCTAAAGTAGTTACGTAGCAGATTTTCAGACCTAAAGGTGTTAATGTTTATTTCCCAGTGTATTGGCCATTTGCTTTTATATTAAAATCAATAAAGTGAAACCATTATTGGTACATTATTGGTACCAGTAAAATTAAAACATAAATACTGCCTAGAATTATAAATAATAAATATGAAACATGCCCACTGCCTTCTCCAGAGTAGTGAAACTTCCAGATTTAGGGAACCTTCCCCCACCGCTGGGCTTCAGGCATACTGGGCATGTAGCCCTGCTGGAAAGAGCCCACCAAGAATAACTTGCATAAGAATTTTGAACTTGAGCCAACTGGCATTAATAATTTGAAAGCAGAGAATAAAGAACCGGATTAAAGTTTCTTTCCATTATTGATCCATTTGTGGATTGGTGTCAGGAAATAAAACACAACAATGTTAGTAGCAGCTAAAGGATGTACAGTAGTCTCCACTTATCCAGTTTCACTTTCCATGGTTTCAGTTACTCATGGTTAACTGTGGTCCAAAAATGTTAAATGGAAAATTCCAGAAATAAACAATTCATAAGTTTTAAATTGGACACTATTCTGAGTAGTATGATGAAATCTTGCACTGTCCCACTCCATCTCACTTGGCATGTGAATTGTCCCTTTGTCCAGTGTTTCCGCACTGCATGTGCTACCCACCTGTTGGCCACTTAGTAGCCGTCTTACCAACTATCACGGTATCACAGTGCTCATGTTCAAGTAACCTTTATTTTACTTAATAATGGTCCCAAAGCATAAGAGTAATGATGATAATGATTCAGGGTATGACAAAGAGAAGTCATAAACTTCTCCTTTTAAGTGAAAAGGCGAGTACAGTACAATAAGATATTTTAAGAGAGAGAAATTCCACATAACTTTTATTACAGTATATTGATATAATTATTGTATTTTATTATTAATTATTGCTGGTAATCTCTTACTGTGCCTAATTTATAAATTAAACTGTATCATAGGTATGTATATATAGGAAAAACAACAGCATCTATAGAGTTTGGTACTGTCTGCAATTTCAGGCATCCTCTGGGAGTTCTGCAACTTATCCCTCATGGATAAGGGGGATTATTGTATTTTCTTGAGCATCCCTCACTTTCTCTCCACTCAAATGTCACAAAGCTTTGGGTTTAATGATTTCAAGATCTCTATAACTTTAGGGCAGTATTTCAAGTCTTTCAGTGTATATGTTAGCTTTTTTATTCTCAATGCCTGTCACTGTACATAGCATATAATAAAAACCCAATCAATCCAAATTCACTTAATGAAATAAGGAAAGTAAGATGGATAGAAGGAAGAAAAGAAAGGGAAAATATGTTTAATAGGCATGCTAGAAGAAGAATGGATGTATGGTGGTGACTCAACACTTGAAATAATAATAGTGATTAAGTTTCCAAAATTGAAAAAAGACATGGGCCTTCATATCAAAAGGCATTCAAAGTACCAAATGAGATGAATAAAAATAAATTTTCTATAAGCACCTTGGTAAATAAAACTAGAGAAACCAAAAATAAAGATGAAAACCTTCAAAGCTATGGGAAAGAAAAAGAGAGAAAGTGAGACAGAAGAAAAAAAGGATGCTTATATATATATATATATATGTACATATACTGATCAAGATAGTATTGTAAGAACATGCTTTGAGCTTCAAGTACATTTAAATGAAGGATAAAATATTAAGAAGGGAAAGTAAAAAGATATAACTGGGCTTATAGGCAAGATAAGCACCTAAAAATAATAATTAAAAAAAGAAACAAGAATTAGGATAGTGATCAGGGCTGAAGCCACAAGCTAGGGCTGAAATCAGAAATGACCAGGTGTTTGACAAATAGAAGCAACAAGGAATTAAAATCTCCATTTCAGTAGGTGGACAGAATCAAGACCCCTCCCTAATACCATCTCTCCTGAAAGTTGGTTGAAAATTGCTTCTGACAGTTTCTAACTAGGGCTTCAGTTTATGAAACAAGCAGGCCTGGGGCATTGGAAGACAAAGATAGAGCTGCCAGCTATGTCTGTAGCTGAATCAGCCATAGCCCCAATATCACCACAGGATAAGCACTGCCAACTGTCAAATTTGACCTAGTTACAGATGGAGAGACTAAGTAGTTTGAATGGAGGGATAAGGTGAGAGAAACAGCAAGAGAAAAAAAATGAACAACCTGAATAGGCATGAGTTGCGTGAGTGGGCTGTCGTCATCATCCCAATTGCTGTCAATGAGCCAAACAAACTATATATATATATATGATCACTTCTCCTAACATCAGTCTTGGTCTACAGAGCATAGCCACCACTGAACTCCTTAGTAGTGCTGGGGATCTTCCCAACAGTACACACCTGATGGCTTTGGTGAATCTTATGTCCTCTGTGCTTTCCCATGGAATATAAACCTCTGGTGGGTCTTCTGGCTTCACATAATATATCCATTCCAGCATGCCTACTTCTCTGACTCTTTTCATTCCATCCTCCATTCTTTGACATGGCAACTCAGGCATTTACACTTTGTTTAGCTATCACTTAAGGCTATCACTTGGGCTCCTAGGAGCCATATGAATAGCAACTTTGCCCCACCTCCTAGGGTTCTTACTTGAGTATTATTTCCTTTGTCCTGAGAGAATGGTCCCATGTCAGTGAACCCTTGCTTATCCTGTATTATATTCTGGACCACTTGATCAAACACCCTCAAAAGCCAATTCCATGTGTACATCCCTGGCTCTTATCAGTAAATGTTAGCCTTTTCTTGCAGCTCCTGGTGCAATCTTTTTATTCTCTGATTAGATCCAGCATGACCCCAATCAGTATATGTTGTAATTTAACCCTAGTTTTCAGTCTTGCAGGAGAGGAGATGGGAGAAGATTCTAAGGGGAGGACCTTTTTCCCTACAGGGGAGAGGCTTTTGCAGTGTCTTCCCATAAAGGGGAATTGCTACCTTTTTAATAAGGTGGAATGAGCTACCACTGCAAGGCTTCTGAGGGTTAGAGGAGTACATCTAGCTATAATCCTAGGGAACAACCACTCAGAAGTCTACACCCCACAAGTTACGATTTCAAATTTTTCCAACTAAGGCCTTGACCTTAGCATAACATAACAAACCTACCTTGGCTGGGCATGGACTTATCTTTGAAGTTCCTCAACCTTCACTATCAGATCCTGATATTTTTCCTCAGCTGGTATATCTGTAAGGTACCAAAGAGGCCCTCTGGTTCTCATGTGTTTTTTTTAATGCCTTCATCTTCTCATTGTTACTCTGTAGGGTTTCAAGATAACTTAGTGATAATTTTCTAAGCTCATTGTCCTTGTATATATTGTTCATCCCAGAGCTTTCCAATGCCTGTATCATCACATTGGTCAGGGTGTTCCCCTTCATTATAATGCTTTTCCAAGTCACTTTCAGTGAAATGTAGCAATGGTGCCACCATACCTCACCTACCACTTGGGATGGGGTTCATTTTTTCTAACTAAGTAGTAAATTCATCAGTCTCTAAACCTCATCATAATGCATGCTTTCTTGAACCACTCCTGATAATGAATTGTGTCAGTTGAAGTACTTTGGTAAGCAGATGCTAAGATAGAATTATAAGTGTAAGATATTTATTGTGAAAGATAAGAAAAGAGGGAACAGGAGTAGCAGGGAAAGCTTTCATGCTGCAATGAATGTCTGACACCTGATGGAGAAGAGGGACAACAGGTTATGTAAGAATAGGCTCAGACTTTAGTGCATTGTTGAAGAAATCATGGCCAGTGCAACAAGATACTCTAGAACAAAGGTTTCTTCTAGAAGAGGTCTGCCTTGGGTAGAATTGGCCAGGCCCTGATACCCTTACTGTGCTTAGTCTGTGGCTAGAGCTGCCTGAGGAGAGTGTGCCCTTGTCTCACACACTGCAGTGGATCTCAAAGGTGCTTCATCTGGAGGTTGTCAGCTGACTGTGTACTTCTCAGCATGTCTTCTCTGAATAGAGATCTGAATGGCCCACTTTCATGGTTGCTACATGATTTGAAAAAGTAATTTAAAAATGATAATATTCAAGATAATAAGAAAAACTTTAGGAAAAAGGCTAACAAAATATATGCAAACTATTTGTTGAAAAATTATGAATCATTATAGATTAACATAAAAGAGGCTCTGATTAAATGGAGGGATAGACTATGTTCATGAATAAGACAAATCAATACAATAAAATGTCAATTCTGCCTATTTTGATCTGCAAATTCAATCATATTACAAACACAACATTCAGCAAAAAAATTTTTTTAAAGATTTTTATTGGGGAATTCGGGGAAGGGGAATAGACAAGTTGTTGTTTTGTTCTTCAGTCTAGTTGTGGAGGACGTTGCTTCACTGGCCCAAGTTGGCACCATCATTGCACTCTTCCCGGGCGAGGCACATCAGTCGCCAGCTTTTGGACAGCCGCTCACGGAGGCCGTTCACGCTGGCTGCTGGCTACATACGGTAGCCCATGGCAACCCACTGCAGCAGGGGCTGCAGCCTATGCCATTGCTGGCGACTCTCGGCAGCCCAGCTCCAGGTTGAGCTGTTGTTCAGCATCTTAGCTGTAGAGGGCAGTGTCACTGGTCCTCATATGTGGGATCCGAACTGGGGCCCCTGGCATCCCAAGACAGTTCTTAACCATCACGCCACTTGTCCGGCCCTCAGCAAAATTTTTTATAGAATTTACTAAGATAATCCTAAAATTCACATGGATTTTTGGGGACATGTTTTTATCATCCAAGAATAATAAAGTCAATAAAAGCAATAAAACAAAGTATGGATACTCACCCTAGAAGATATTAAGATTTATTATAAAGATATAGTAATTAACCACAGTGAGTTATTGTTGCAGGGACAGACAAATAAACACAGGAAACAGAATAGAGAACCTGAAAACAAATGCATGCATATATGGAAATTTGGTATGTGACAGAATTGTCATTACAAATCAATGGGAAAAAGTTAACTAGTCTAAAAATTGTGCTGGTACAACTGAATATTTTAGCAATCTAGTGAATAACAGACTTGTGGGAAGAGACTCCCCTCCCTCAAACTGGCTATACATTTCAATTAATTTATGCACAACTTTAGAACTTAATGGAAGTGAGATAGGCAAACAGAACTGGAGCAGATGCTGCACATATTGGAATGGCTTTTTCATTTTGCACCTCCCCTAAATTTATAAAGTATGAATACCTGCCAGCAACACTCTTGGAGCTGAAAATTGACTAATTCTTACTGTGCCACTGCCCTATTATACTTGAGCTTACATCACTAATCCAGAGAACTTTCATAAACAACCTAGTGCTTCTGTTTAAGGAGTATTCATACAAAAAGGGTCAGTTTTTATAAAATTATATTCTGCAAGAAAAAAGTCAATCCTTTTTCTATTGAGAGAAATGAGAATCATTGCCTAGATCAATAATTTTGCCTCCATCTCTCCATTGTGCTGAAAACCTGTCTTTCCACAAACCACCTCCTAGCTATCATTTAATATCCTTTCACCTCAGTGGGCTCAGACACTACATTTTTTCTGTGGATCATGATCTCAGATTCTTTCCCCAGAGTTATCTTTATACAAGTAACAACCAAATATGATGAAAACTTTATGATATTATTTAAAATATAAATTTCAAATGAAATTGAAACCTGAATGTGAGAAACAAATTACAATATCAAAATTATCTGTAGAAGAATATGTGTGATTTGGACCTGAGAAGATTTTAAAAGCTAGAAACAAGAAAGCTTTATAACGCAAAACATTGATATTTTTTATAATTTTTTTTCAATTACAGTTGACAGTCAGTATTATTTTATATTAGTTTCAGGTATACAGCATAGTAGTTACACATTTATATAATTTATGAAGTGATTCTCCCAGATCAATCTAGTACCCACCTGGCACGATACAGAGTTATTATAATATTATTGACTATATTCCTTATGCTGTACTTTATAATCCCCATGACTCTTTTGTAACTACCAATTTATACTTCTTCATCCCTTCACCTTTTTCACCCATCCCCCTCCCATCTGGCAAACCATCAGTTTGTTCTCTGTATTTATGAGTCTATTTCTGTTTTGTTTGTTCATTTATTTTGTTATTTAGATTCCACATATAAGGAACATTAATACATTTTGACTGAATAAATATTTTAAAATTTTTAGACAACCAGGCACCATTAGAAGAGTGAAAAGATTAGAAACAAGGTACAGGCTGGGGTAAGATATTTGCAATGCATACAAATAGGAAAATATTAAGCTTCCAGAATGTGTAATGATGCCTAAAAATCAATAAATAACACAAATAACTCAATAGCTAAATAGGCACAGAATATGAACAAGAAAATTAACAGAAGAGGAAATTTAAATGGCCAATACATTTTTTAAAAAGATTCTTCACCTCGCTAAAAATCAGGAAAATAAAAATTTAGAAAACAATGAGACATCATGTCAGAGTTATCTGGTTGGCAAAAAAAATGATGGTTGCTAATATTATTTCTTGATGAGGATGTGAAGAAACAATAAATTGAATACACTACCAGTGGGAGTTAAAATTGATAACAATAATTTAGGAGGTAATTTAGAAAAGGTTTTAAAAGTTGAAGATGAATATCCTACAACCCTGTAATTTCATTTCAAATTGTTTTCTAGTAAGCACTAGTGTCAGGAAGTGAATATTTTCATGTTTCCACACCATTTGACTTCCTGAACAAAGAAAATGGACATACTAGAGAATGTCTCCTTTACCTCAGGCCCAATGGTTCCTCACATTCCTAGGGTATTAGGCTTGGAGCCATGTGCTTCCATTCAAAGTATAATAAAACTTATTTCCCTTGGAGCCATTGAGACTTCCCAGGATGAAGGTGAAAGCCCTTGTGAAAGCTTCCAGATTCTCTTTACTATTGACAGTTAGCATGGAGGGCATGTGTTCATAGGGCAGAACCCCAGCCTAAATTGCTGTTACCACAGAGAAAACAGTTGCCTTGGAGAGACTTCTAACCTACAGTAGACTTTGTGTGCATGAGAAATAAAATTTATGTAATAAGCCACTAGGATTTAGGGGTTGTTCATAACCAAAGTCTAAGCTTAGCTTATCCAAATATAATAAAGTTATGCATTTTATTGACTTTTTAAAAAATAAGCTTTGATTTATCTGTTAAATAAGTAGTTTTCTATATCAACAATTTCTGCTTTTGATTCATTTCCTTTCTGCTTCCCTTACATTTAGGTTTGTGTTCTTTTTCTAATTGAGTGAGTTTGATTAATTTATTTTTATTTCTTCTTGGTTATTAATATAAGTATTTAGGGCTAAAAGTTTTTTTTTCCTCTGAGTAATGTTTTAATTTTTATCTAATATATAGCATTTATATAATTGTACTTTTTTTCAGCAAAAACAGGGAAAGTCTGATAAACTGTCCCAGGCTAGAGGAGCCTAAGGAGACATAATAACTAAATGTAATGCAGTAAATTGAATGGATGGGATCCTGGAACATAAATTAGGACATCAGGGTAAAACCAAGGAAATCTGAATAAAGTATGGATGTTAGTTAATAACAGTGTATCAATACTAATGGTAACAACTACATCATACTTTTTTTTTAATGAATTTTTCCCTCTTCTTATATCAGTTGTTCAGGAAAGAAGTTGTATCTTACTTTAGAGTTGCTCAATTTTTTCTTTCTGCTTTTGTTGTTAATTTTAACTTTTGTGTTATTCGATCAGGGAATATTTTCCACTTCTTCTATACATGCCAATGTAGGTCAACCTTGTGTACCATGTACAAATCTTCTAGAGCCTTATTGTTTTTTTTTTTCTTTCCTGCTTGTTCTAATTTGACATATATAGAAGATTGGCCACAACAAATATAGACTATGCGTTACTTAGAAGGGAAAACAAAACATTTAGCAAAACTCACCATGTGGGGGGGGTTATAGAATAAATTTCAAAGGAATGAAATCATTCAGAGAATGTGGAAGAAAGACAGACAAAAAAATAACCAGAAAAGCCCCTTGTGTTTGGAAATTTAGCATCATAAATTTAAGTAGGCAATGAGTCAAGGAAGCAGTTACAATAGAAATTAGAGAATACGAAGGTATGACAATTAAGTTTGCAAACGTTATGCAACAATGTTTTTAACCTTTTTTGATATCAGAGGGATTATTCATTATGAATTTGTACCAACTAGACAAACAGTTAACCAAGGTTACTACTTGGAAGTGCTAAAAAGGCTGTGTGAAAAAGTTAGATGACCTGAACTTTTCACCAGCAGTTTGTAACTCTTGCATCATGACAATGCACCAGCTCACATGGCACTGTTTGGGAGGGAGTTTTTAGCCAATAAACAGCTGTATTGGAACACCCTCCTTACTCACCTATCTGGCCCCCAGTTACTTCTTTCTTTACCTGAAGATAAAGGAAATATTTTTAAAAAGACATTTTGATGACATTCAGGACATCCAGGGTAATACAATGACAGCTCTAATGGCCATTCCAGAAAAAGAGTTCCAAAATTGCTGTGAAGTGTGGACTAGTTGCTGGCATTGGTGCATAGCTTCCTAAGGGGAGTACTTCAAAGGTGACCATGGTGATATTCAGCAATGAGGTATGTAGCACTTTTTCTAAGATGGNTGCTGGCATTGGTGCATAGCTTCCTAAGGGGAGTACTTCAAAGGTGACCATGGTGATATTCAGCAATGAGGTATGTAGCACTTTTTCTAAGATGGGTTCACGGACATAAATGTCTGACCTCGTATTCCTACTAAATAATTAAAATACAAACTAACTTGTGAAATGCATCTAATGCTATGCCGAAGATGGAATTTATAACCTTAAATGTGTATATTTTGTTTATTCCTGAGGATATGTGAAAAGGTGCCCAACCTTATCAGTTATCAAAAAATACAAATTAAAATGACAATGAGATACAACTGTGTACCTACCAAATGGCTAAAATGAAGAATGAAAATACCAAGTTTTTGAGGATGTAGAGCAACTGGAACCCTCATATATTGCTGGTACTACAGTAAATTTATACAATAATTTTTAGAAACTGGGAATTTTAACTACTTATCACATATCTAATAATCTAATAATTTCAATCCTAGATGTATATCCAAAGAAATCTATACATATATGCATCAAAAATCATGTACAAGAATACTCATAGCACTATTTGTAATAGCCAAATTCAGGAAACAGCTCAGATATCCATCAGTAGAGTGGATAAATGAATTGAGTATGTTTATACAAAATGTAGCAATAAAATTAATAAACTACTGTTATGTGCAAGGATACCAATGAATCATTCACATAAATTTAATATTGGGCAAAAAATTCAGACATAAAATAATACATAATGCGTGATTCAGTTTATACACAATTTGAACACAGGCTAAATTAATCTATGGAACTGGGAATTAAAATAGTGGTTATTTCTAGGGAGGAGAGTGGGGTTAGCCCTTGGGAGGGGAAACAGAGATCACTTGTGGAGTGCTGGTAATGTTCTAGTTCTTGACCTGGATGGTAGTTTACATTGTGATTACTTCTTGAGCTGAAAACCTGTGATTTATATTTTTTTTATTTTATGTATTTTATATTTATTAAAAATGTTAAACATCTGAATTTGGAATTACTATTTTGTCATACATGTCAGATTTGAACAGGTAAGTACTGATCTGAACCAAATTCAAGTTGCAGAGACAGACACAAGAGAATGCTTAGATTGTAAAAAGAGAACAGTTCAAATTTGCAAGCTTCCACTGTATTAGCTTCCATTAGTAGCCCAAACTTTCATTGACTCTATTTCCTATGCTATACTCCACATCCTATGACTATATCTCTATATATGAAATTATAGTTGATGTTCAGTATTATTCAGCTTCAGCTTCAGGTGTACATCACAGTGGTCAGGCATCTACACTGTCCATGAGGTGGGCTCCCTAATAAGACAAGTGCCCACCTGGTCTATTACATTGTTTAGTACACCTGTAACTAATGAAAGAAAGAAAGAGAGGAAGAAAGAAAGAAAGAAAGAAAGAAAGAAAGAAAGAAAGAAAGAAAGAAAGAAAGAAAGAAAGAAAGAAAGAAAGGAAGGAAGGAAGGAAGATGCCTGAACTTATATTTTGAAAAAGGAATAATCAATTCCATACTTTAGGGTTCTGAAGAGTTTTTACTCACCACACTTCTGACATTGAATGAAAGGTTTTTTTCCCCTTCTTGACACCAAATATCATGGTGTCTTTTCAAACACCATTTCTCCAACTCTGACACCAACTTGGTGTCCAAAAGTTAATTCAATTCTGACACTAAGTACCCAGAGTTAGTGCATACCCCATAAGACTGCCCTCACTTCAGCCACCAATTGCAAGTATTAATCACTCACATATCACTCAAGTGTTGTCACTCAAATTACTCACTTCTGTCTGACTTGGCTGCAAATTGTTTTGTTTTGCTTTGGTTTTTTTTTGCTAGAACAACTCACAGTACTCAGAAAAGTGCTTTACTTACTATTAACAGTTTATTATAAAGATTACAACTCAGGAACACCCAAATAGAAGAGATACATAGGGCATGATGTGGGGTAAGGGATATAGAACATCCATGCCTTCTTCAGTCACAAAACCCTCCTAGTACCTGGAGGTGTTCACCAACCTGGAAACTCTCTAAATCCCATTGTTTTAGAGGTTTTCATGGAGGGTTAATTACATAGGCATAAAAAGCTAAATCATTGACCATTGGTGATTATCACAGTCTTCAGTTCCTCTCCCCTCCCCAGAGGTTGAGGTGGGGGAAGAGGCTAGGAGTGGTGGAGCTGAAGGTTTCAACCCTCTAATCATGACTTGGTCTTTCTGGTGACTAGCTCCCATCACAAAGCTATCTAGGGGCTCCTGCCACCAGTCATGCCAGTTAGCATACAAAAGACACTCATCATTCAAAAGATTCCAAGGGTTTTAGGAGCTTTGTGCCAGGAACCAGAAACAAATACCAAATAAATGTTTCTTACTGTATCACAGGGCTGTAAATAATAAGTGCTACCTGATTCTTCCACCAAATAATTCAGTTTGATTCTCATTAAACATTTGATCTTTTATTTATCTCCTTCTTTAATTTTACTTTTAGTGGTCTTGCTAACTGTTATAAACATTGAACTTTCTTAGCTTTTTCTTTCTCGTGCATCCCACAACATCTTTGCTCTAGCTTCAAAATGTATTAAGAATCAAACATTTGTCATGCTTTGGCCAGTCTGCCTGGCCAAAGTCATCTCATCTTTCCCCTGAAATAATTAAACATATTCCTAACCAGTCTCTCTGATTCTATCCTTACCCTCTGGTCTAAGCCTCCACAAAGAAGCCAGAGGGATCCTAATAAAGGTAAGCTAGATAAAGTTATTATTTTATTCAAAACACTCTAATGACTTCCCATTGTCAAATTTGAAACTTTTACTTTAACCTACAAGATCTGACCTCATCATCTCTTACCCCTCTCCCCTCAATTACTATTCCAGTCACACTGCTTTCCTTTCTACTTCTCTCACATGATTAGCATGTTTCTACCTCAAAGCTTCTAAACTTGATGTTTCTTCACCCTGGAATTCTCTTTCCACAGATAGTGCTTCTAGATCTGGGGAAGGAAAGTGCAAAGTGAGTCTGTACTAGAAAACTAGGTAATGCTCAAAGACTGATGGGGTCATGTCAAAAATATATAGAAGCTGGCTTGAAAGGGCATCTACTGGTCAAAAGTGGGACAATTTGAGCATCAAAAAATTAAATAACAGTAATTTATTTCATCAACAACAATAAATAACAATTCATGAGTCCATAATAATATGAAGAGAGAGAAAAACTCTTCTTTGAGAAGTATACCAACTAGTAAGTGTAAAAGGAATGATGAAATTATAAATCAACCATGTTGCAATCCTCAATGTAATATATAATTCAGGAAGGGTCATCACTAGATAGTAAGGCTATGAGATGAAAGCTACTAGGTAACAGAATATTTGCATGGTGTTAATCAAAGTGTTAGCCCAGAGCTTACTTACAAATTATGAAGGGAAAAAACTATACTTTCACAATGGAAAAACTGATATTACCCCACCTTAACCAAGTGATCAAACCTACCATCTACTAATAGTGGGACAACCTAGAATTATGAGCTTCTTGATATCATGAAATATGAAGTACACAAAATTACTTAAGCCTCTAAATCTAATGTTTTGTCTATATCACAGACTAGAAGAGGACAAGTTAAATTACATCATGAAGAAACAATCAGATCAAGCAAGCATGTGGGACATTCTATAGACAGCTAGATGACAGTCTTTGTTAAAGAAGGTTATTGAGAGGATGTGACTGCAGGTTGACCTGTGAGCTGGACCTGGGCAATCGGACTCTCCTAAATCTTCCCATGTCCTTGCCATGTACAGTACATCCACCATTCCCACATTAGGGGCTCTTTCAAAGACATAGCCTGGGGAGAGTAATGTGTTGTTAAGGCCATTTGAACACTATATGTGACTGAACAAAGTTAAGGTCTATATAAAAACTTTTAAGTTTCTGGCAGATGGGTGCAAAGATCTACTCATCTTGTGGTCAAGACAAGCCTCTTAAGTAAGTTCCCTTGCTTACTAAACCTGCCACTTAACAACTGGGAGTGGCTAGTCTCTTGTTTTGTTCTCTCCTTGCCCTCCATGTATGGGGGACCATTTGTGAACCAATCTTCTATAACCAACGTCATAAACAAGGAAGTGGGAAGAGGCATAACAGCAAAACGCAATGCATAAATTGTGATTGGACCCTGGTTTGAAAAAAAAATCGCTGTAGAAGACATTGTTGGGATAGTTAGAGCAATATGAATATGGATTGGATAACAGATAATATTATGGAATTATTGTCAATATCTATGGGAAATTGTTTATCAGCATTAGTAATCAAAAATCCAAATTCTAATAATTTGACACAATTTGTTCCCTATTTGGTTGGTAGTTATTAAAAAGAATTCTAAGAATTCTAAATTCTAAAAATAATTTTAATTCTAAATAATTAAAATTAATTGTGGTACTCTGGCAAAATAGACTGCAATGCAATGTGACATAGTGCATGTAAATAACATCTGTCTTCTTAAACCATTTCTAGAAAGTGATATTTGGAAAATAGTCATGGAAATAACCTTAAGATAACCATTCTGTACTTACAGAATCAAATTTAATGTTCAACAGTAGGATACTGGTTAAATAAGGGACTACTGTGTATCCATTAAAATGATAATGGAAGCATATATTCATTGACAAAGGTGGAATTTCATGATATATCAGTTTTTTCATTGACTTACATCATTGGTAGTACATAGAGTTTCAGTTCATTTTATCATATATATATATTTATAAGTATATGGTCTAAAATGGAGTAATATAAAATGCAAACAGTATATATCTTTGAGTAATAGATTTGCATTTGGCTTTTTTCACTTATCTGTATCTTTGAAATTTTCAGTGTAGCATATATATATATATATTTTTTAAAGATTTTTTATTGGGGAATTGGGGGGATGGGAACAGTGCTGGGGAATTGGGGGAAGGGGAACAGACAAGTTGCTGTCGTTTTGTTCTTCAATCTAGTTGTGGAGGACGTTGCTTCACTGGCCCAAGTTGGCACCATCATTGCGCTCTTCTCTGGCGAGGCAGATCGGTCACCAGCTTCTGGACGGCCGCTCACTGCGGCTGCTGGCCGCTTACGCTGGCTGCTGGCCACACACGATAGCCCATGGCAACCCACTGCCACAGGGACTGCAGCCCACGCCGTCGCCGGCGACTCATGGCAGCACAGCTCCAGGTTGAGCTGTTGTTCAGCATCTTAGCTGTAGAGGGCAGTGTCACTGGCCCTCATATGTGGGATCCGAACCGGGGCCCTCTGGCATCCCAAGCGAGTTCTTAACCATCGCGCCACTCGGCTGGCCCAAGCATATATTTTTTTATAATAAAATTACCTAAGGAAATTTCTTTTTTTATTTTTCAATTACAGTTAGCATTATTATTTTATATTAGCTTCAGGTGTATAGCATAGTGGTTAGACATTTATATCATTTATGAAGTGATCCCCCGATTAGTCCAGTACCCACCTGGCACTATACATAGTTATTTTAATATTATTGACTATATTTCCTGTACTGTACTTTATATTCCTGTGACTATTTTGTAACTAGACCAATTTGTACTTCTTAATCCCTTCAACCCAGTCCCTCTACTGCCCTCCCATCTGCCAACCATCAGTTTTTTCTCTGTATCTATGAATCTCTTTCTGTTTTGTTTATTTGTTTATTCTGTTCTTTAGATTCCACATGTAAGTGAGATCTTATGGTATTTGTCTTTCTTTGTCTGACTTATTTCACTTAGCATAATATCCTCTAGGTCCATCCATGTTGTCACAAATGGGAAGATTTCCTGTTTTATGGCTGAGTAATATTCTGTTGTATATATGTGCACATCTTTTTTATCTAATCATCTACTCATGAGCACTTAGGTTGCTTCCATATCTTGGCTATTGTAAATAATGCTGTAGTGAACATAGAGGTGCATGTATCTTTTCAAATTGCTGTTTTGGGTTTCTTCAGATAAATACCCCAAAGTGGAATTTCTGGATCATAAAATAGTTCTATTTCTAATTTTTTGAGGAAACTCCAAATTGTTTTCTATAGTGGCTGCACCAATTTGCAATCCCACTGACAGTGCATAAGGGTTCCGTTTTCTCCACATCCTTGCCAATACTTGTCATTTGTTGATTTATTGATGATGGACATTCTGATAGGTGTGAGGTGATATCTCATTATGGTAAGAATAAATTTAACCAAGGAGGTAAAAACCTGTATTCTTTTGTTAGTTTAATTCACAGACAACCCCCCAAGGAATTGAACTTGAAGGAGTAGAAGAAAAGTATTTTTTTTCCTTCCCTGCATTATCCAGCAATAGATAAGTCATATTGTAACTACTTACCAGAGCCAGAGTGACTGTATCTTTTTTTTTCCATATTTTTTAAACAAACAAGTGTAAATTGACTCTGGTCAGCTGAGTCATATGGTGTTGGTAGGCAGAATTAGATGACATTCTGCAAACATAATAGTAGTGGTATAGTTTTTGTTCACTAGGGCGAAAATATCTATTTTATTATCTAAATTGTAAACCCTTAAATATTCCTCTCAAGATTGTATCTTGCTGAGAAAAATAATTTTGAAAGAAACACAGAACATGACCTAAAAAAAATGGAGTGATTTTCTCTACATGAAAACCAGAAAAATAGAACATCAAGTATTGAAGACATTTTAAATTAAACCATGAGAAGGTGACATTTAAGCATACACTTGAAGGCAGTGAGAAAGTCTGGATGCAGTTATCTGGGACAAGAGTGTACCAGATGGAGCGGTTAGCCAGTGCAAAGGCCCCAATGTGTGAATGCACCTGTCATATCCTTAGTGTAATTGGCTTATGATATCCATTTATGGTAAGAACTGTGTAGAATAACACAATTAAAGGTAAGGTAACTTTATTAAATTTCTATTTTGAATATGAAAACGGACAAATTTTGGCTGATAGAAAAGCAGCTTCTTTCTCACTTCCAATAAATAAATGTTAAATACTTAAAGGACATCAGGTTAAATACTTGTTAGCTCAGAATCTGGTTCTAATCTATGTTTTTAACTCTAATCTCCACCCCCGTGACCAACCTAGGCTCTGAGAGTGTAGCCACATCTCTTATTCTATGCCCCTGCAAATTTATTATAGAAGCAAGTAAAACTAGTCAACATCACATGCAACTGAATATCAACTTATTCTGGAATATCTGGGAGTCAAGGGTTCTTGGTGCAAGGAAAAAAATGTTTATTTATATGTGCAGTGTGGCATACAGCCAGGACTACTAAGTGATGAGTAACTCAAATGGATGGTTAGAATTGTAGCTTATATACCACCTTAATAGGTGAAGGAGAGGACAAGAAAAAGCACTTAGGGAGAAACAAATAACTTTTGGAAAGATTAATGGCCCCTTAGGAGAATAGATGGGAGACATGATAGTCTTGTGACAATGTCTATTTGGGTGTGGTGCTGACTTTTTATCTGCTGCTCCTGGGTAGGGGATAATGACAATGGAGTACTTTTGAGTTATTTTTGGAGGTTCTGCTTTTAGATAGTTAAGGGAAGCCCTGAGAAGGTTTCTTTCTGCATCTGTTGATTCTTAATTGCCTTCAGCTCAAAATAATCCTTATGCCAAAATGGCATATTTTGGGGAGATATATCCTCATACCCTTCAATAAAAAACCACCCCCAAATTTAGTGATTTTAAATAATAACAAAATATTATCTTTCACCTTTCTGTGGGTTTGCAGGGTGATCTCTCTGTTGCTTTCACCTCAGCTCACTCAAACAATTGCTGTCAGCTAGAGCACTGGCTGGGCTGCAAGGATTCCCCCTCATATGTTTGGCAGTTGGTTCTAGTTATCAACTGGGTCACCCTGGATCTCATCCTCAAATAAAATAGATCAGCTTCCTTATGTGATAGCCTTATTTCAGCATTCTAAGAGAGTAATCATGGAAGCTGCAATGTCTCTTAAGGCCTAAGCCTGCAACTGGCACAGCGTCACTTGCACTGCATACTATTAGTTAAAACAAGTCACATTGTCAGTCCAGACTCAAGGGGAAGAGAAAAAGACTTTATCTCTTGATAGGAGGAGTGGAAAATTTACATTGCAAAAGAAAAGAAGATGACATGTTGTGACCTTCTTTAACAATCTACCACACCACTACAAGACACTGTCCACTTTAGGGAAAATTGGACCATTTTTCAATTTCAATTTAATGAATTGAATAAGAGTTTTTAAGAAAACCTGAGTTAAATGACATTTTATTTCTGACTTATTTCAGGTGTATATTTCTACCCATTAATAAGTGGTATAAACTACACCAACACAATCTGGTCAAATTAAGAAAATTATGAAAAAAGATATTGTATACCTCTCAGAAACTCCAGATTAGCCTTGGAAGCCTCATGGTCAAGGATGATGCCCCAAATCATGGTCTGAGGGGCACAGCACTGGCCATACTGCTGGAAGCTGATGCTGAGACTACCTCTAGAGAGAGGAAATGGCAGACACTGCTACTGTCACCATTCACTAGGAAGGCGTTGCTTAATGCACCATTCAGGAAATGATGACAAAGAGCTTCTCTGGGCTAGACATGGAGTGATCTAGGCCCCAGTTTACAGTAAAAAACAAAATCCCCAGCTCCCGTGGAGCTCACATTCTAATGGCAGGAAATAGATAATAAAATATATGCATAATAAATAAGGAAATTATATTAGAAAATGATGAGTGGTATGGAGAAACAGAAAAAAAATGTGGGTTAGGGCAAGAGAGATTAGAAGTGGTGGAGATGGATGTGCACTGAGAGAATGACTTTTGATCAAATATTTGAAACTTGCGAACAGGTACTGTTGTGGGCCAACCCAGTAACCCCCTCACCCCAAAGACTTATAAGTGTTTTTTCCTATAGAAATGTTAAGTCTCCATAGTTTCTTAGTTCTTAGCCCCTGGCTTTGATTACTCTTCTAATTAGTTTCTGAAACCTAGACTAAAGATTGCCCCTAGACTGAATCACAGAATATCTCTCACCCACCCAGCTTTAGATAACTACTTAAAAGCCTGTGACTTTCCAACATTCCCCAAGCCATTCTGGACCTAACTCTTGGATAACCCATCCCAGAGAGTGAATAGGTTTTAACATTTCCCCAGGCCAGTAGACTTGTTGATTGTAAACATTAAAGGCTAATGTTCTTTCCAAACCCATAGCCACCCAAAATCAATAGCTTTGAGCTCTGCTCTTTAAGAAATTTATTAATTAAAATCTATTTTTCTTCATTTAGGGGCATGGGGATACAGAAGGCACCCCAACAAGATTGCTAGTCACAACCAAAGAAGCCAGCATGGTCTTCCAGGATGATCTCGAGACCCCTTCCTCTCATCTAAGATCAGATAGGGTGAGAGTTCTGTGAATCCTCCAATAGGCAGGGACAGCTCTATGCCCCTGCCCAGCAGGAAGCAGATACAGAAGAAGAGACCTCCTGTCCCTCAGCTTCCCATAGAGACTTTATGGGGATCACGTCTCTCAAGGGGAAAACAAGGCAGGCAGTTAGAGGCAGACATTGGGTCTCTGCATTCCTGCACGTCCCACAGAGTGTGACCACCCAGACCTACCCTCTACACCCAACACTTCTTTTCATTGTAACTATCTATCCCTACAGGGAAACAAATGGGTACAAAACACCTGACTGGATTACACCAGTCACTCACACCTGTGCAGTAAAGGCCATAACGACCTTCATTTCACCCGGGTCTCATTTTACCGTTATTATAATATCATACATATGCCCGGAAGTTTATTAATATCATTATAACTGACTGACTTCTGGGAAGAAACACACGCAGTCTAAAGAAATGAGATAATAGCCTGTTGTCAATCACAGGTATCATTCAAGTGGTCCCACGCCCAGAGGGGAACAGCCCATTCTACAGAAAAAGGGATAAAAACACCAAGTGAAGGGAAGTCCTGGCTTTTTGGATGCCTTCCCTTTTTTTGGATGTCTTCCTCCCTTTTTTGAGCCTCGCCTTTGCACATGGCCAGCTCCAAACTCTTTGGAATGTAATTTCTCTTCTAATAATGGGCCCTTGAGCCATTTTCTACTGCTCAGGCCTACTTCTATTTATTTAAAATATACTATCTCTTCTAATAAACTGCTGTTTCACTACTTTGCTCCAGCATCTCATCCAATTCTTTGTTCGAGACGCCAAAGAACCTGGCCATCGTGCTGAGAAGGGCCCATTCTCTGACAACAGTACTTTATGCAAATATATACAGGAAGAACATTCCAGGAGAAGAGAATGACCTAAGATATCTGAGGATCATAGAGGAGGCCATTGTGACTGGAGCAGAATGAGTGAGGGAGAGAAGTGGGAGGTATGTTCAGATTGGTAAGAAGGGAGCAGTAATCACAAAGGACCTTTGAAAACATTGATTGGACTTTGGCTCTTGCTCTAAACTGGGGAGCCGTTATAGAGTTTTGAATGGAGAAACGCCATGATCTGACTTGCTTTTCCAAAAGAATGTGCTCTTTCTTCAGAGTATTAGCTTATGACCAATATGTGGAACAAGAATGATGTAAGAGGGAAAGTAAAACTATCAAACTAATTAAAATCAGCATAGGAGAATATCTTCATCACCTGTGAGTGAGTAGATAGAGCATAAAGTAAAAAACTAATGAATTCGATTACTTAAAAATTAAGTATTTTTGTTCAGTGAGGTACATCATAGCTAAAATTACCAGATAGGTTACACATAGGAGGAGATGATGGCCATGTCTAAAACTGAGGAGTGCTCAGATTGTACAAGGAGCTCCTGTAAAACAAACAGAAAATGACATAAATCTCAGTTTTTAAAAATGGATAAGTGATATGAGCAGACACTATACAGAATAGGAAAACTTAAAGCCTCATAAGTAAAAATGGACAAGTGATATGAGCAGACAATATACAGAGTAGGAAACCTTAAAGCCTCATAAGTAAAGAGAAGTTCAAAATCATAAGTAATCAGAGAAATACAAATTAAAATCATCATAAGATATTAAACGAGACCAGCTCACTCAACCGAACACACCTGGCTGGTCAGCCAGGAGCTCACCAAACGGGTCCCTGAGAGGATTGGGTGGGAGATGAGAAATAAAAGAGAAGAGAGACAAAGTGTGGGGACAGTAGGGACTCAGTCTGCTGGTGGCAAAACTGAGACCTCATTTATTGGGCATACAAAATTCTTTTTTTTTCTTTTAATTATTTTTTATTATGAAATACACATTTTTTTAGAATTAGTTTCAACTGTACAACACAGTGCAATAGTTATACTTTTTACCCCTCGAAGTGACAAACCCCCTCCCCCAATCCGCCGCCCCACTTCCCCCCAATATCATACATATCTATTACAATTCCCTTGACTCCACTCCCACATTATACTCCACATCCCATGACTATATATAGGGAAGAAATTTCCTCATTTTAGGGAGTGATTCCCTAAAGCTAAAACTCATGGGCTGAGGAGAAACAATTTCTCCTCAGCAACAAGCTATGTTATACACAATATAAACCAATGATATAGCTAGGCAAGGTTAAACTGAGGCAAATAGAAACTGTCCACAAGTCCACAGTAGAAAGTACCAAGCATGTGAAGCAGGTCCATGGTGGAAAGTCCCAGAGTAGTGATGCATGTTGAAACTGCAAGTCCATAGTCCATGAGCAACTGAGTCCCTTAGTCCATAAGCTTTTCCTATCAGCAAGCTGGGGTCTTTACTGTTTGCACTTGCGTTGTCTGGAAGCAGTTTAAGGCAGAAGTACTGTCCCACAGGTCCCCACCAAAGCGCTCCAAGGCCGCTCACCCCAGGCCTGTATCTACCTGGAGACCCAAGCTTGCCAACCTAAAGCCTCAGTGTCCCTGGCTGATCCCAGCCAGCTCCCAACAAGATATTACCTATGGCTGCTGACTGGCATCATAAATAGAGCTGGGTGATATCAAATATTGGCAGGGAGGTGGGAATATAGCAACCCTCATGCATTGCTGATGAGAGCATGTACTACATTACCACTCTGGAGGATAATCTGGCAATTCTCAGTCAAATTACTCATGTACTTAACCCTGTAACATAGCAATTCTGTTCCAAGATGTATATTCCAACCAAAAAAAATTGAACTTGATAGACAAATGGGCATAGAGGAGGAGAATGGAGGTCTTTCTTCACATGAAAGTTAGCTTGAAATCCAAAATGTACAAGTAAACCCACAGTACTCTGGTTGAAGAAGAGAGGGCTGGGGGCAATGCCCTACCTGAGTGTCCTCTTGCCCTCTATACAGCCAATGGTGAAAAATCATGGATTGGCTTCTTAGAAGTACAACCAGAAAGCTACTATAAGACCCAACACCAGCACATGGGGTTTCAGAATCCTAATAGAGGCACCAAAACATGAATAAGTAGACAGGAGGAATTACATGTTATAGGGATTGTCATGTGTACAGAGGAGGAGATAAGGGGGTGATAAGATAGCCAGTCCTAGAAATTGTGTGTTCAGGTAGCTGGGAGACCTTGTGCAACCCACCTAATCTCTTGCTGAGAGGGAAAGGCTCTGGATTGGTCCTGCTTCAGTGACTTGTTCAGCCCTATTCTCCCCTCCATAGCCTAGTCTGTGCTTGTAAAATCGTGCAATTTCCTCTTCCATGATAGAATATTTGGACACATAATTTTATTGTCCTCCTATTTCAAATGCTACAATTCTACATTTAGGGATAGGAAGAAGAAAACAGGGAGGAGAAATGTTATCAAGCCCAGCAGCTCTTCCAAATTCACAGGGATTTGCTTTAGGCAGCATTGCCTGGCAGGGGAATCAGAACAGAACGTTTTTGTAGACAGCTTGTTTATTGCTGGGAGAGGCTTTCCAAAAGGAAGTAGATCTTGGTGGATGGGGTGAAAATCCAGTTAGCAGAACCAACAGTGTATTCCTTCACTGAAGTGAAGAGACCTGACATTATTGCTTATCAATGTCCCATGTCCTAGTCAGATTGTTCTGCCCAATAGCAGATGTTCTCACTGCCAGCTCTCTTTCACCCTTACTCCCACTCTTGCCCTCGATCCCTACCTCCCACCTTTCTTTTCCTTTTCCCTTCATCTCACAATGACTGTTAAAATGGCTTCTCTCAGCACTTTACCAAAGACATTAAGAGCCACACGGTTATTAGCATACACTGCAGAACCTATGGGCTTTGCCTCTAACTGCTGTATACCTGGGTCCTAAGTAGGAGAGGCACTGATGAAAGAACTTTTACTTCAGTTTGCAATATTGAATTACAAATTGGTCAAGAGACAATGGAAAATTCCACTATTTCCTCAGAATTTTTTAAAATTCAATTTATTGGCATGAAAATGGCTAGTAAAATTACATAGGTTTCAAGGAGCCCAGCAATCCCTCTTCTGGGTATATACCCCAAAAATCTGAAAACATTTACCTGTAAAGATATATGTACTCTGATGTTCATTGCAAAATTATTTACAGTGGCCACGACATGCAAACAAAGTGTTCTTCAATAGATGATTGGATAAAGAAGATGTGGTACATATATACGATGAAACACTACTCTACCATAAGAGAAGATGAAGTACTGCCGTTTGTGATGCATGGATGGAACTTGAGATTGTTATGCTAAGTGAAATAAGTCAGGAAGAAAAAGTCAAGAAGCATATGACATCAGGATCTTTTTTTTGTTTGCTGTTTGTTTGCCTTGCTTTGATATGCATGGAAATGCCTCTAGTGTTTTTCCTTTAAATAAGACACTGGTTTTAGAACGAAGGTATACCTTAGTTAAGAAAATATCCTTATATTCTTATTTTATTGACAGGTTTTATCATGAGTAGTTATTAAACTTTGTCAACGGCATTTTCAGCATCTATGTAGATAATCATATATGTTTGGTTTTTTGTCACTATATTAATTGGGTGTATAACACCAATGAATTTCTTAATAATGGTCCATAGGCCTGGAATAAATCCTACTTGGTCATGGTATATTATTTTCTTACTGTGATGTTGGGTTTTGTTTACTAGCATTTTTTTTTGGAATCTGCATTCTTTTTTTATGTTTTATTTTATTATTTGTATGGGTTTTTTTGTGTTTTTTTTTTAATTGGGGAATTGGGGGGATGGGAACAGTGCTGGGGAATTGGGGGTAGGGGAACAGACAAGTTGCTGTCGTTTTGTTCTTCAGTCTAGCTGTGGAGGACGTCGCCTCACTGGCCCAAGTTGGCAACATCATTGCGCTCTTCCCGGTCGAGGCAGATCAGTTGCCGGCTTCTGGATGGCTGCTCACTGCAGCTGCTGGCCGCTCACGCTGACTGCTGGCTACATACGGTAGCCCATGGCAACCCATTGCCACAGGGGCTGCAGCCTACGCTGTCACCGGCGACTCACGGCAGCCCAGCTCCAGGTTGAGCTGTTGTTCAGCATCTTAGCTGTAGAGGGCAGTGTCACTGGCCCTCATATGTGGGATCCGAACCCGGGCCCTCTGGCATCCCAAGCCAGCCCTCAACCATCGCACCACTCGGCCGGCCCTGGAATCTGCATTCTTGAGTGATATTTGGTCTGCAATTTTCTTTCTTGTATTGCCTTTATCAGGTTTGGTATCATAAATGGAATCAGAAAGTTTTCCTTTATTCTTAATGCTTGGGACAATATAAAGAGCACTGGGATTATCTTAAAGCGTTTGATGGATTCTCCCTTCGAAAACATCTAAACTTAGTTCTTTTTTGTGTGTGGCATAGCTCCTTATTGATTTTCTCTATTTCTTTAGTGGAAATTGATCTTTCTAACTTTAGTAGAGTAAATTTTGGTAATATATATGTCCCTAAGAAATTATTTACTTGATCTAGATTTTCAAATTCATTTCTACAGATGTCTCCAAAGTAATCTCATGATTTAAAAAAATTCTCCTGTTTCAATGATTATTTGCTTCTTATCATTTCTTATTTTATATATTTGTGTTCTGTCTCTTTTTGCTTTTGAACAAATTAGTTGGTGATGTGTCTGTTTTGTTATTTTTCTTTTAAAATGTGATTTTGATTTATTAATGAGGTCTATCAATTTTTTTAATTAAAGTTTATTGGGGTGACAATTGTTAGTAAAGTCACATAGGCTTCAGGTATACAATTCTGTAATACATCATCTATATATCACATTGTGTATTCATCACCCAAACACAGTTCTCTTTCTATCACCATGTATTTGATCCCTTTTACCCTCATCTACCACCCCAATTCTGCCTTAGCCTCTGGTCTCTGGTAACCACTAAACTATTGACTGTGTCTATGAGTTTTTGTTTCTTTATTTGGTTTTTTTTTGTTCTCTTGTTTTCAGTTTTATATACCACATATGAGTGAAATCATATAGTTCTCGACATTTTCCGTCTGACTTATTTTGTTTAGCATAATTCCAAAATCCATCCATGTTGTCCCAAATGGCACTATTTCATCTTTTCTTATGGCAGAATAGTATTCCATTGTGCATATACACCACACCTTCTTAATCCAATCATCTATTGAAGGACACTTTGGTTGTTTCCATATCTTGGCCACCACAAACAAAGCTGCAATGAACATCGGAGAACATATATCTTTATGGAAAAATTTTTTCAGATTTTTTTGGGTAGATACCCAGGAGAGAGATCACTGGGTCATATAGCAATTCTATTCTTAATTTATTGAGGAACTTCCACACTGCCTTCCATAGAAGCTGCACCAATCTGCATTCCCACCAACAGTATATGAGGGTTCCTTTTTCTCCACAGCCTCTCCAACACTTACTATTTATCTTGCTGATGATAGTCATTCAAACTGGTGTGAGGTGATATCCCATTGTGGTTTGTATTTGCATTTCTCTGATGATTAGTGATGTTGAGCATTTTTTTCATGTCTATTGGCCATTTGTATGTCTTCTTTGGAGAAATGCTTATCCAGGTCCTCTGCCCATTTTTTAATTGGATTGTTTGTTTTCTTGTTGTTGAGTTGTATGAGTTCCTAATATATTTTGGATATTAGCCCCTTATCAGAGGCGTTGTTTGCAAAAATCTTCTCCCATTTGGTTAGTTGCCTCTTTATTTGTTGATGGTTTCTTTTGCTGTGCAGAAGCTTTTTAGTTTTATATAGTCCCATTCATTTATTTTAACTTTTACTTCTCTTGCCTTTGAAGTCTAATTCATAAAATGCTCTTTGAATCCAAGGTCTATTAGTTTAGTACCTATGTTTTCTTCTATGCAGTTTATTGTTTCAGGTCTTATATTTAGGTCTTTGATCCATTTTGAGTTAATTTTGGTACACGGTGACAGATAGCAGTCTAGTTTCATTCTTTTGCATGTGGCCTTCCAATTCTCTCAGCACCACTGATTGAAGAGGCTGTCTTTTCTTCATTGTATGTTTTTGGCTTCTTGGTAAACAATTATCCATCCATATTTATGTGCGTTTATTTCTGGGTTCTCAGTTCTGTTCCATTAGCCTGTGTGTCTGTTTTTCTGCCAATACCATACTGTTTTGATTATTGTTGTCCTGTAGTACAAGCTGAAGTTAGGGAGTGTGATACCTCCAGCATTGTTCTTTTTTCTTAGGGTTGCTTTGGCTATTAGGAGTCTTTTGTGGTTCCATACAAATCTGAGATTTTTTTGTTCTATTTCTTTAAATAATGCCATTGGGATTTTGATGGGGATTGCATTAAATCTGTATATTGCTTTGGGTAATATGGCCATTTTAACTATGTTGATTCTTCCAATCCATGAACAAGGAATGTCTTTTCATTTCTTTGTTTCTTCTTCAAATTCTCTTAAAGATGTTTTATTTTCAGTGTATAGGTCTTTCACATCCTTCGTTAAGTTTACTCCTTGGTATTTTATTCTTTTTGTTGCAATTGCAAAAGGAATTGGTTTTTTAAATTTCTTTTTCTGAGGTTTCATTGTTAGTATTTAGGAATGCATGGACTTTTGTACATTGATTTTGTAGCCGGCAAATTTATTATATTCATTTATTGTTTATAATAGCTTTTTGGTAGAGTCTTTAGGGCTCTATATATGGTATCATGTCATCTGCAAAAAGTGACAATTTAACAAATTCATTTCCTGTTTGTATGCCTTTTATTTCTTTCTCTTGCCTGATTGCTCTGGCTAGGACTTCCAATACTATGTTGAAAAGCAGAGGTGATAAGTGACAGCCCTGTCGTGTTCATGAATGTAGAGCAAAGCGCTTCAGTTTTTCACCATTAATTATATTATCTGAGGGTTTGTCATATATGGCCTTTATTACGTTAAGGTATTTTCCGTCTATACCCATTTTATTAAGTATTTTAATCATAAATTGATGTTGCATTTTGTCAAATGCTTTTTGTGCATCTATTGATATAATCATATGATTTTTGTCCTTTATTTTGTTTATCTAGTGTATCACATGGATCGATTTGCATATGTTGAACGATCCTTGTGCCCCTGGAGTGAACCCAACTTGGTTGTGATGTATTGGGTTGTTGGAAAAGTCATGACGCATTTTTGCAATGAAAAACAGAAAAAATACATCATGACTTTTCTGACAACCCAATATAATTTTTTTAATGCATTGTTGCATTCGATTTGCTAAAATTTTGTTTAGGATTTCTGCAACTGTATTCATCAGAGAAGGTCTGTAATTTTCTGTTTTTGTGTGTGTTATCTTTACCAGGTTTTGGTATTAGGATAAGTTTGGCCTCATAAAATGAGTTAGGGAGTATGGTCTCTTCTTTAATTTTTTTGGAAGAGTTTGAGTAGGACAGGTATTAGTTTTTCTTTGAATGTTTGGTAGAATTCACTAGTGAAGCCATCTCGTCCTGGACTTTTGCTTTTGGGAATGTTTTGGATGACTGATTTCAATTTTCTTACTGTTGATCTGTCTATTTAGATTTTCCAATTCTTCGGGATTCAGTCTAGGAAGGCTATATGTTTCTAAGAACATGTCCATTTCTTCTAGGTTATTAAATTTGGTGGCATATAGTCCTTCATAGTATTCTTGGATGATCCTTCATGTTTCTGTAGCATCAGTCATAATTTCCCCTCTTTCAGTTCTGATTTTGTTTATTTGTCTTTTCTCTTTTTATCTTAGTGAATCTAGCCAAGGGTTTGTCAATTTTATTAATCTTTGCAAAGAACCAGCTCTTTGTTGCATTAATATTTTCTATTGTCTTTTTGATCTCTATTTCACTTAGTTCTGCTCTGATTTTTATTATTTCCTTCCTTTTACTGACTTTGGGTTTGATTTGGTCTTGGTTTTCTAGTTCTTTAAGGTGTTATGTAAGGTTATTTAACTGGGATTTTTCTTGTTTCTTGAGATAGGCTTGTAATGATATAAATTTCCTTCTTAAAACTGCTATCGGTACATCCCCCAAATTTTGGTAAGATGTGTTTTCATTCTTATTTGTTTCTATGTATCTTTTGATCTCTCCTGTTATTTCTTCTTTGACCCAGTCGTTCTTTAAAAGTATGTTGTTTAATCTGCACATATTTGTGGTTTTTCCTGCTTTCTTTTTGCAGTTGGTAACCAATTTCAAAGCCTTGTGATCAGAGAATATGCTTGGTATGATTTCAATCTTCTTAAATTTGCAGAGGCTAGTTTTGTGTCCCTATATATGGTCTATCCTTGAGAATGTTCCATGTATACTAGAAAAGAATGTATAGTCTGATGCTCTAGGATAAAGTGCTTTATAAATGTCAATTATGTTCATTTCAGCTAATGTGTCATTTAGGGCTGATATTTCTTTATTTTCTATTTGGATGATCTATCCATAGCTGTCAATGATGTATTTATAATAGTTCCCCTACTGTTATTGTGTTTTGGTCAATTTCCCCCTTTAATTCTGTTAGTAGTTGCTTTGTATATTTCAGTGCTCCCTGATCGGGGGCAAAAATATTGATGATTATTATGTCTTCTTGTTGTATAGTCCCCTTTATCATTAGGAAATGTCCATCTTTGTCTCTTGTTACCTTTTTTATCCTGAAGTCTGTTTCATCTGAAATCAGTATAGCTACACCTAATTTTCTCTGAATACCATGTGCTTGGTGTGTCAATTTCCTCCTTTCACTTTGAGTCTATATTTGTCCTTGTAGCTGAGATGTGTCTCTTGGAGGCAGAATATGGTTGGGTTTAGTATTTTGATTCAATCTGCTACTCTGTGCATTTTTATTGGTGAGTTCAGTCCATTTATATTTAGGGTGATTATTGGTATATAAGGATTTCCTATCATTCTATCTTTGGTTTTCCGGTAGGATGGTGTCTCTATTGTTTCTTTGCCTTTCTGTTGTCTATTATTTCAGTGTGGTGGTATTCCATGATTTTTTGCTCTGTTACTTCTTCTTTTTTGTTGTATATTTCAGTTCTGGGGGGTTTTTTAGTGGTTACCATGAAGTTTATCTAAAAGGAAGTTTCATATTTAGAGTATTCCATTTTCGTCAGCATGCCTCCTTTCTCCATTCCTTTTTGTTGGTATAGACCTTTACTCTCTCTCCTTTCATGTTTTTGTTGTCATAAATTGTCCCTATTTATGCTGTGAGTTGATTTCTGTGCTACAGTAGCAAGTTGCCTTCTTCCTCCCTCTTTTTTTATTTTTAAGTGTTTTTTTTCTTCTTTACCCTGTATGTTATGTTTAAGTGTATAGTGTCCAATTTGGTGTAGGGGTTGCCATTTCCTGTTTCTGCCTGTCTGTTCATAATACTACTCATGGTTTTGTATTCTTTTGCTTTTTAGTTTCAGGTATAATAGCCTGTTCAGTATTTCTTGTTCTGCAGGTCATGTGTTAGAAAATTCCCTCAGCTTCTGTATGTCTGGAAATGTCTTTATTTCTCTTTCATATCTAAAGGATATCTTTGCTGGATATATTATTCTTGGCTAATAATTTCTCTCTTTCAATAGCTTGAATATTTTATTCCACTCCCTTCTGGCCTGTACAGTTTCTGCCAAAAAATCTGATGATAATCTAGTAGGCTTTCCTTTGTAGGTTACCGTCTTCTTTTTCCTGGTTGCCTTGAGGATTGTTTCTTTGTCGTTAATTTTTGACAGCTTCAATACAATATGCCTTGGAGAAGGCCTGTTGGGATTGAGGTAATTAGGTGTTCTATTTGCTTCTTGGATTCTAGAATCCAGTTCTTTCCATAAGTTTGGAATGTTCTCACTGACTATTTGTTTGAATATACTGTTTGTTCCCTTCTCCCTTTCTTCTCCTTCTGGTATGCCCATTATTCTTATAGTGCTCTTTCTGAGGAGTCAGAAAGTTCTTGTAGAGTACTTCCATTTCTTTTAATTCTCAAGTCTCTCTCTTCTTCGATCAGTATCATTTCTAGATTTCTATCTTCGATGTCACTGATCCTTTCTTCCATCTGGTCAGTTCTACTACCTAAGCAGGCTATTTCATTCTTCATTTCTTTTATTGAGTTCTTAATCTCCAAACATTCTATTTGGTCCTTTTTAAAATTTTAATCTCTTTGGTAAAATGTTTATTTTGTTTTTTTTATTGTGTTTCTGAGTTCACTAAACTGCCTGTCTGTGTTTTCTTGCATCTTGTTGAGCTTTTTAAGAACTGCAATCTTAAATTCTCTCATTTAAGTCACATATTTCCATGTCTTTAAGTTCATTTTCTGGAGAATTTTCATTTTCTTTCTGAGCTGCCTTGTTACCTTGGTTACTCATGGCAATTCATGGATTATTATTTCTCTTCCTAGGCATCTACAGGAGTGGGTTCTGCAAACAGGTTGATAGAAAGAGGTCTTTCTTTTTCTTTCCAAGTAGGTGTTGGTAGAATGTTTTATTTTCTCTCTGACTGCAGCCTTTTATTCTCTCTCACACTGTAGTGTTATATTTTCACTGTTCTAGCTTCTCACATAATTGGGGCAGGTGGTACCCTGAAAATGGGCTTATCTTCTGTGAGTAGGTTGCCTGGGTCTCAGGGCACAAACTCCGTGGGGGATGTGGAGAGCTTCTAAAGTTGCAAAGCTCTCCCGGCATCAGTTTCATGGCCTGTGTATTTCAGCAGCTCTGTTTACCCCTGCAGGGATCTGCTCAAACAGGTGGGGGCAGGGGTGAAGTGGGTTGTGAGAGGTGGCTCTGAGCAATAGCGGTGACCACCAGCACAGCCAATCCTCCACTCAAGGCTCAGTCCCCTTCACCAGAACTAGTCGGGCCATGAATCTGTGGCTGCAGGCCGCAGTTCTCAGAGCTGCAAATAGTCTGTTCTTTTGATCTGACACTGCTACCATTCTGCTTCTAGCACTGGGAGGGTGAGTTGGGGCGAACTCTGGGAGGGTGGGAAGGGGTCGACTAGGCTCCATGACTATAACTTCTGTCCTCTGCTTGGCAGTGAGGACTTAAACCACCGTTTTCACCCTTCTTCCCTCAGTCTTTGCTCTGAGGTCTCTGCCTGTGAGGGTTGGGTTCACCCATGTTATATGCTGATCCCTCAGGCAGGACTGTGGGCCATAACGGGAGCGCCAGCAGTCCGGATTCTTCCCTTTCCCGGGACTGCTGTAGTGGGAGTGCAGGGAATTGGGAGATCCAGTCTGCATCCTGTGCCCATGTGGCCCCACTTCTTCGCACTTCCCCCCGTTTCCCTCACTCACCCAATTTGCGCACCTTTTGATTGTTTCAATTGTGTGTCTCTTCGTCTGCCTGTTTGCTGAGCAGGGAGTCCTTTGTGGAATTATAGCTGTTTCAATTTGTTGTAAATTCCAGGGGAGATTTCAAGAGGCTCACCTCACGCCACCATTTCTATGATGTAATGCCTTGGTTTATTGTTTTCTATTCTCAATCTCTGCTTTTAGGTCTATTGTTTCCTGTTCTAAGCCTCTGCTTGTATCTTTATAGTTTCTTTCCTTGTGCTTTCTTTTGGTTTACTTTATTCTCTTCCTAGATTTTTTTTCTAAACCAATGAATTTTCCTGTGATAACTGCTTTAAATGTATCCCATACATTCTGATATGTACTGTTTTCATTATCTTGTTTTTTAAGCTTCTCTACTTTCAGTCTGTTTCCCCTTCACTCAGGAGTTGTTTAATAGGAGGATTTTTCATTTCCAGGTGAAAGAGCTAATTTGTTTTGTTTATTTGCTTGTTTGTTTCTGTTACTAATTTCCAGTTTTATTGTATTGTAATCAGATATGTTATTTGTAATTTTTCTACAAAATTACTGATGTTTTCCTTGTGACCTAATATATGATCAAATTTTGTCAATGTGTCATGGATGCTTGAGCAGAAAGTATATCAGGATGTTTAGTTCTGTATACATTTTATAACATCTATCTTATTAGTTGTGTTGTTCAGATACTCTATCTCCTTACATATTTATGTCCATTTGATCTGTCTTCTACTGAGAGTATTACAGTAATATGTTTTACTGTTAATGTGGGTCTACATGTTTCCTTGTATATCCTGTAGTTTTAGTTTTTATTTCTTAAATGTAGTTTCTGTGTAATTTAGTATATAAACATTCATATTCATTGTATCTTGATTTTGTATTATGGTTTTTGGACATTTTGGACATGTATGGCACAAAAAAGTCCTTTGTCACATTTAATGCTCTTGTGATGTAAGTATCTTTATGCCTGCTCACTTTTCACTTCCATTTGCTTAGTATACTTGCTTATTCCCTCATTTTTTACTTTCTGAATCACTTACTTCTAGATGTGTCTCATGTCCATGGCATATACTCATAGTTGTGTTTTGTGAGAAAATTAAAAATAATTTTAGTTTAATAAATGAGTGTGTTAGTTGTCTATTGTTTACCAAACAATTAATTCCACAACATGGCAGCTTTAAACAACAAGCATTTATCATAGCACAGTTTCTATGGGTCAGGAATCAGAGAGCCACTTAGCTGAGGTCCTCTGTCCCATGGTCACACACAAGGATAGTATCAAGGTGCTGGCCAGGGCTATAGTCATGTCAAGATTCAACTGGAGGTGGCTCAGTTGGTTAAGAGCTCGCTCAAGAGTTTGAGCTCTGAGCAACAGCGGTTCGAGTCCAGCCCGAGCTGAGCAGCCGCTGAGCTGCCAACAGGTGGCAGGATGGCTCAGCTAAAAAAAAAAAATATATATATATATATATATATATGAGATTCAACTGGAGGATGATTCATTCCCATTGTTGTAGCTATTGTCAGGCCTCAGGTTCTTACTGGCTGTTGGTTGGAGATTTCAGTTCCTTGCCATGTGAGCCTTTCTATAGGGCAGCTCATGACATAGAGCTGTCTTCTCTCAGAACAAGTGATAGAGAGCGAGTGAGACAAAGGCCACAATCTTTTTGTAACTTAATCTTGGAAGTGACATCTGTTTACTTTTGCCATATACTATTCATTAGAATCTAGTCATAAGTTTAGCCACCACTCAAAGAAATGGGATTACACAAGGGCTTGAATACCAGGGGGAAGCAGAGATTTTTGGAAGCATCTTAGAGGCTGCCTACCATAGTCTTCCCTCTGGATCTCAATGATTCACTTGCCTTCCACATGCAAAATACACTCTCCCTTTCTCGAAGTCCTCAAAATTCACAAAACATTACAGTACCAGCTCAAAGATCAGACTCTCATCATCTAAACCATGTCAGGGTGTAGCTCCTTGGATGTACTCCCTCTTGTTCTGTAGATGTGTAAAAGTAAAGAGGAAGTACACCCAAGGAGTGTGTACTCCCTAACACACCCAAGATGTAATTGTGGGACACGCATAGGATAAATGCTGTACCTATTCCTATTTAAAAAGGGAGGGGTGGAATGGGGAGCACAAAGCAGTAACTGGTCCATAGAAATTTTGAAATCCAGTCAGGCAAATGTGAAATGTTCTTTTATTAAGCTTGAGCACCTTGGCTCCATTTGCCTGGCTTTTGGGTTCATCCTCCTACCATTACACTTTTGGGAATCCAAGAGCCTCTTTTTATTTTGTTTTCTTTCTGTCCCTCATGCTCCAAACTGACAGCATTTTTGATGATATCATTTTCTCATTAACTCAATGGGTCTATTATAAATTTCATAAGGATTTACTCCATTAGAGAATAGCCAAACCTGCAAATCTCTTTGAGATAAATTTTTCTCTACCTTGTGCTCCTACTGAGGGGGCTATGGGACAACACCTTTAATGTTTTGATTTAAAGGATCTGTGATGCACATGCTTAGTCCCTTTAAAGGGCCTTGTGTGTGACTGAATATAACTCTAAGGATCTAAATAAGACCTTTCCTATTTCTTAAATATTAACAAAGAATTGTGTAGTCACACTCTTGACTTCATTTTTAGACACTGTTTTCCTGGAAAAGCCCTGGATTTGATCTTTGCTCAAGAGCCATTTCTTCATTTTAGTATTGGTTGCCATTTGGAGGGGCTGAGGAATTTTAAAACCCTAAGTCCTATCTTCCTTTTTTAAACTGTATTTCCTTCCGTTTATCTCCCTCCTCTTATATTTTAAAGTCATGTGATACTTAATGATGGGGATATGTTCTGAGAAATATGTCATGTGGACAAAAAAGGGGCTCTGTAATAAATCTAACTGAAAATAATATCACAGGGCAATAAAAGGTTTATCTTCACCTTAAGCAAGCCCTGTCCAATATTTTTGTGCATCTAGGTTAACACATCTTTGAAATGTCTCTTTGCCAGATCCCTGGGAAGACACCTTTAAGAAAGCACATAATCTTGTTAACTATCTTGTAATCCAATCATACAGATTTCCCTGCCTTGCTTTCTCCCATGTTCATGTAAACGTCTTTCTTCCTTAATTCCAAATGCATAACAGAAATTACAAACTGTCATTCTGGGAAGCATTTTTCTCAGTCTGTTGAGATCTTGCCTCTAGGCATGTCATCAGTTTGGCACAAATAAACTAATAAAAAATTCTCTACAGGTTTAGATGTTTTTTACATCAACAAGTGATTTCATCATTGTGTGAACATCATAGAGTATACTAACACAAACTTAGATGGTATAGCCTGCTAGACATCTAGGCTATATGATATAGCCTATTGCTCTGCAGGGGAGGAAACATAATTTTTCCTCTACCTTTTTGGGTTTTTGGCTGAGACATCTCTGTAATAAAAGACAGAGGAACAGAAGAAAAACAAACAAAGGTTTAATAACATGAATACTTCCTGTATGCATGGGAGAGACTCAGGAAAACTGAGTAACTCACTAAAATGTTTGAAGCCACTACCTTAAATACCTTCTTCAGCTGAAGACAAAAGAAGATGTTGGAGGTAGAAGGAGGTGACCTGGTTATTGGAGTTGACCAGGAAAAGCACAATAAATAAGGGTAAGATTATTATGTAGAAGTCATTATGGATGATGTATTATAGAATTGCACACTTGAAACCAATATAATTTTACTAACCAATGTCACCCAAATAAACTTTATAAAAATGAAAGAAAGTCATTATCTTCTCCATTGATAAGAGTTTCTGGAAATAAAGTCACCCTCCACTGTTGTTGGCGAGTAGGCCCTTCTCAGCATGAAGTCCAGATTCTTAGCACCTTGAGCAAAAAATTGAACGAGATACCGGGGAAAAGTAGCAAAAAAGCAGTTTATTAGAAGAAATAGTGCACTTTAAAGAAATAGAAGTAGGCCCAAGCAGTAGAGAATGGATCAAGGGCCCATTATTAGAAGAGAAATTACACTGCAAAGAGTTTGGAGTGGGTCACTGTTGTTGCCAGGGGGCGCTGCTGGGGTCTTTCGGTGGTGAGATGCCAAGGAATAAAAAAAGCATGCGGAGCTGACATGAGGAGAAACCAGCTTCTTTAATCAGCAATAGCAACCATTATATAGAGGTTTTGCGGGAGGAGAGCACACGGAAGTGCATGCTCCTTCCCTTGGCTGTGAATCATGCTTACATAAAGGGCTTATGTCACCGGAGCCCAGCGTCTGTGCAGCAGGCTCCGGAGTCAAGGTTTGTTATGTCTGGGGCCAGGGTTCGTGCGTCAGCAGCCTCTGCTTGTGTGGGCCCGGACCTTGTCAGCCTGAATACAACTGGCTCAGCTCTGGCCCTGTCAACCACAAACAAAGACAAGGCTCAAAAAAGAGAGGAAAGGATCAAAAGGGAAGAAGCTGTCCAAAAGAGGGCTAAGAGGTCAGAAAGAGCAGACTTCCCAGGACTTAGAGTTTTTATTTCCTTTCTCTAGAATGGGCTGTTCCTCTCTGGGTGTAGGACCACTTGATTGATCTCATCTCTTTAGAAAAAGGGTTTACTAGAAGAAAAGAGAAGTGTTGGGTGTAGAGGGGAGGTCACCCAGGTGGTCATGTTCTGTGGGACTTGCAGGAATGCAGAGACCCAATGCCTGCCTCTAACTGCCTGCCTTGTTTCTCCTTGAGAGATGTGATCCCCATAAAATATCTATGGGAAGTTGAGGGACAGGAGGTCTTTTCTTCTGTATCTGATTCCTGCTGAGCAGAGGCAAGAGTTCACAAAACTCTCATGAGAGGATGGGGTCTCAAGATCCGCCTGGAAGAACCATGTTTGTTTCTTTGATGGTGACTGGCAATCTTGCTGGGGTGCCCTCTGTATCCCCAAGGCTCATAAATGAGGAAAAATAGATTTTCATTAATGAATTTCTTTTTTTTCTTTTTTTCTCTTCATTTTTCTCTTTCTTTCCTTCTCTTCTTTTTTTTAATTATTTTTTATTGTGAAATACACATTTTTTAGAATTAGTTTCAGCTGTACAACACAGTGCAATAGTTATACTTTTTACCCCTCGAGGTGACAACCCCCCTCCCTGAATCCGCTTCAGGTGTACAGTGCAGTGATCAAGCCTCTACCCCATCCATGATGCGGTAATTAATGAATTTCTTAAGGAGCAGAGCTCAAAGCTATTGGTGTAGGGTGGCTATGGGTTTGGAAACAACTTTAGCCTTCACAATCAATGAATATACTGGCCTGGGGAAATGTTAAAGTCTCTTTAGTCTCTGGGATGGGATTACCCAAGAGTTAGGTCCAGAATGGCTTGGGGAATGTTAGGAAGTCACAGGTTTTAAGGAGTTATCTGAAGCCAGGGTGGGTGAGAGATATTCTGTGATTCAATCTAGGGGCACTATTTAGTCAAAGTTTCAGAAACTGATTAGAATAGTAATCAAAGCCAGGGGTTAAGGAACTAAGAAACTAGGGAGGAGACTTAACATTTCTATACTTAATATTCCTATAGGAAAGAACACTTAAAAGTCTTTGGGGTGGGGGAGGCGCTACTTGGTTGGCCCACAACACCACTTCCTGCTACAGCCAGAGTGACACCTTACAAATGAAAATTTCCCTTATATGTAAATGTCTGTTACAAAGGGTAACTTCTACTTGAAATTCAGAGCTTCTCCCATACTAGCTCTTTCTTAAGATTAACCAGCCTAAAATAATCCCTATGCCAAATAGACATATTTTGGGGTAACAAATTTTGTTCCCCTACAATCCCTAGGCCACAAACCTGTGCAGCATGTTATTGTACTGTACACTGTAAGCAATTGTAACACAATGGTAAGTATTTGTGTAATGCGTTGTGCTACAATGTTATGATGGCTACATCATTAGGCAATACGAATTTTTCTAGCTCCATTATAACCTTAGGGGACCACTTTCATACATGTGGTATATCCTTAACCAAAACATCACTATGAGGTATGTGACTGTATTGTAAACAGTAAGAAGCAAGAAAGTGGCACTTTTAACATTTTGCATAGAAATAGCCTTAGGTAGATTACCCAGTTCATTAGGCACATTTTCTATTTTCCACGTAACTTCAGACAATAGCTATATTCTACCACTACAACATAAGAATCTCCTTTCTTCAAGTCTCCAATACATTTTTCTCACTTTCTCTTGAGCTCTCACTAGCATCTTCCTCAAAGCCCCAAGTTTTACAATGTGTTCAAGGCATTTTAAACACTAACACTCTTCTCAAAGTTTGCTGTTGCGTTTCAGTGTCATGTCCATATTTTAGTTATTTGTTATGGCAGTACAAAACTTCTAAGTACAAAAACCTGTACCCACAATTTATTGCTATATAGTAAATAAACCCCAAAATTAGTGGCTTAAAACTACAAACTTTTTATTTTTCATCCTTTTATCCCACTGTCTCTGTTGGACAGAAATCCTGGCCTACCCTAGTTGGGTGACTGTAGTTCAACATTTCCCACAAGATTGGAATCAAGTTGTAGATGGGTTTAACTCACTGTGGTAGGCAGTCTCTGATTATATGAATATTATTCTTACTTTTTCTGTCATTCATTTTTACTACTTTCTCTCTGATCCATTTTACTGTTTTTTTAATCTCCTTTTCATTATGTTGGTTGTTTTCTTGTCTTTCTTCAATACCCTTTATTAAGTTTCCCCTGAATCAATTTTCCCTTAGGCAGTCTTTATTTCTGATATAATTTTGTCATTTTAAAATTCTTTCTTGAATAAATTAATGTTGCAGTAACAAGGCCTGTGTGCTTGGCACATCAAATATTTAATATTTAATGTATAAGCTTTTGGAATAAGGAAAGGTTTTATGTACTGAAATGGCACCACAATGAGAAGATGAGAGCCCTCTAGTTTTCTCAAATCCATCTTAAGCGTGTCTTCCAGCCCAAGGGTCTTTTATCACAAGGGGAGGGAGGAAGAGTGGAAAAAGTGGTAGGATCTAAGGAAAAACAGGGATATCTCCAATTCTTTGTTCCTAGTCTGTCAGACCAGAAGTTACTTTAGTCTCAGGCAGAACTCCTCTAGTCAATTAGCATATCTATAGAAATGCAGGCTGGAATTAAGGCGGAGTCAGGGAGAGAAGCATTTCACCCCGTTATATTCACTTTCTTTTCATAGCTCCGTTTCTTGACTATTTCCTTTCTTAGTTTTAAGTTTTGTACAGGTGGTTTTTCATATCTTCAAATACATATTTGATTGTAGTTCATTCTTACAGTTTTTCTGCTTTCTGGTTTTTTTTCCTGTGGAAACTTTTCCTCATGTGTGAAATTTCCTCATATACGTGCAATTTTATTTTCTGATTTTTTAGAATAGTTTTATGTATTTGCTAATTTTCCTTTTGTTTATTTTTGTGGTGAAGGGAAGCAGAGTTTGCCACTCCAAAATATGCCCCTTTTTAGGTATCAATTATGTTAAACTGGTTATTTTTAAGTAATGGAAGATTCAAGAAGAAACCTTAACTTTCCCCTTAACTACATAAAATAATTCAGGTAGAGGACCTACTCTAGGAAGGGAACTATCATCATAGACAACTATATTTAATATAAACTACGTGTGATAGACAGAAAGGAGCCTAGCAAGGCTTTGATCACAGTGCTCTCTGTGTCCCACTGTTAAAGATGGCGCAGCAAACAGGTATTTACCAAACATTTGCTTTTCCATCTCAATGTAAATTGCCTTCCTCCCCTTTGAAGTCTTTAGCTCAAGATAGCATGTAAGACTTAACTGCCTGGTCTCTCCTCAAGTCTCATATTTTTATGGAACTGCTGTATGTACATATGTAATAGATTTGGTCATTTTTTCCTGTTAATCTGCCTTGCATGAATTTTATTCCAGCTGGAAGGAATTCGAAAGGTAGAAGAGAAATTGTTTTTCAGCTCCCATTTTGTATGTAACAAAATTCTGAGTTTAGTGATGTCCTTTCTCTCAATATAACAAAGTTCAGACACTTGAAGCAGATTTATTTGTTTGTTTTGGTTGGGGTTGGAAGGGTTATGTATCCTCTGGTTTTATGATAATTTTTTGTTCTGTAGGACCCTACATTTCCCTCTTTAGTGTTTTTTCCTTTATTCCACCTAATTGCCAAGTAGTGTTTTTTCTCCTTTATTGACTTTTCTTTTCTAGAAACTATGTATTTCAAAGACTGCCTCCTAAACCATAATTATTTTGATAACCCTTTCCTGTAATCCATGTTCTGATCTAGTCACATACTTTTTTAGAATAGTCAGAATTAAAAGGGACTTAATCTTTCTGAGGCTTATTTTGAATCATTGTATGCCCCTTCCTTAGTACCCCTTCCCCACAGTTTTTCTTCTTTTGCCTTGTGGCTGGAGGGCGGTGGTTAAGATGACATCATGGAACATTGCACTGGCATTTGGTGATTTTATTTTCTTTTTACCTACACTTACTTTGAAGTTTTAGTATTCTGTGTCTTCAAGATTTTCTGAGAGCTTGGTTTTTGTGTAAGTTTATATCTCCACTCTTGTTATCTGGTACTGTTTTGGGATGTTATAGTAGGAAACTTGTAACTTGTTGTCCACCATTGCTTTCAGCTACCCAGGAGTTCTCCTTTTAATTTTGTAACACTTCTAATTACTTTTTCAAAATGTGTCTTCTTTGTTAAATTAAAAGCTTCAAGAAGGAAGGGATCTTGTCTATCTTGTTCTTTTCTATCCCATTTGCCTAGTACAGGTGCAATTACTGTGGAGTCAAAAGAACACTGAACTTTAGTTTAAAGTAATGAATACTAGATTTAGAAGATTTGTGTTTACTTAGCTTGCTTAGATCTTAGATTCTTTATCTATAACCAAGGATCTCACAGGTTGTTTTGGAGCAAGATCAAGTATGAAAGTACCTGACAATAGCAATTGTCCTGTCGATGCTTAACTAACACTTACCTAGCGTGCACACACACACACACACACACACACACACACACACACACACACACACACACCCTCTACCGCTTTCTTTCTTATCTCATGTAATTCTAAGTATTTGGTAATTACACTAAACCTTTTCAAGTTTCAATGTTTCTAACTGGTCTATCATCATCTTCTTCTTATAAATAGAAGTGTCTCCTGTCCCATTTCTTAAGATCTAATGTTAGAAAACTCCTTTTGCATCTTATTTTTGTAAAAAATGTAGAACCCAAAATGTTAGTGCATATTTTATTTTTCACAGAGATAGGTCACCTATGTTCCTAGTTTATATTACAATAAAAAAAGTCAGTACACTGAAAGCCTAATTTTATATTGAAATTTAGAAATTATAATAGTCCTATTAGTAGTAGTAATAGTAGCAATAACTAACACATATTAAGAGATTACTATATGTCCATATCCATTTTAAATATTTTAAAGTTATCTCATTTAATCATCACAATAATACTATGTATGTATTATTATTATTATCCTCATTATATAAATAAGCAAGGTAAGGGGCTGACCGAGTGGCTCAGTTGGTTAAGAGTTAGCTTAAGCGCATGAGCTCTGAACAACAGGGCCACCAGTTCGAGTCCCACATGGGCCAGTGATGCTGTGCCCAAGCTGAGCTGCCAACAGGTGGCAGGACGGCTCAGCTGGTGAGAGCACGTGCTCCTAACAACAAGACTGCCTGTTTAATGGTGGGCTATGCCCACCCACAACTAAGACTGAACTCGGCACGTTGAGCTGACCTGTTGCCCAGATGACTCAGTGGATAGAGTGTGTGCTCTTAACAATAAGGCTGCTGGTTCAACTCCCACATGGGATGGTGGCTTTGCCCACCCACAACTAAGATTGTAACAGCACCTTGAGCTTAGAGGCCACGAGCTGCCTCCTGGAAACCAGATGGCGACTGGTGCCCTCCACAACTAAGATTGAAGGACAACAACTTGGCTGGTCCCCTCCCCAATTCCCCAACACTGTTCCCCTCCCCGATTCCCCAATTTTAAAAAAATAAGCAAGGTAAGTTAAGTAACTTGCTGGAGGTCATGCAACTAGTAAAAAGTGTAATTAGTGTTTGAATCCAAAGAAAAAGATGTCATGAGTTTATTAGCCAAATGATAAAGTACCACTTATTCAAGTGGACTGCTCTTCAACTCCTATTTGAGCTAAAATTTTCTAAGAAAAATATAAATCCCAAGCAAATAAGATTATTTTAAAATAGTCACAAGAGAGGTTTGAAATCTTCAATTCTTGGGAAAAAGTAGGGTTCTACACTAAAAAGGGAGAGTCAATGCTCAAAGGCAAAAGATTGAAGGAGAAAAGAACAGACCTGGGCACAGGCTGAGGGAACTCCAACCTTATATAACAGTTGAATTTTAGTACCTGTCTGTCTTCAAGGGAGAGCTCAGCCTCTGTTTCTGATGTCTGAAATGCATAGCTTCCAGGCAATCAATTAAGATGTTTTTATTTTTTATAGCAGTTCTTCTGGGATTCTTTGACTTGGAAAACAAATGAAGCAAAATGAAGTTAATGACTCTTTCAATTCCTTCCATCAAAGGCTCCCAAATTATATCCATTGTATCGAGAAAAATGAGCCAATAAAAATACCAGTTGCTCTGGACACAGTGATGGAGAAAGGGAGGAAGAAAAAGATATTCAGACTAAGTGAGATCCTAAAGATGATACAAAGTTGCTGGCTCCAGCCACAGAAAATGAAGGGACTGGCATTGGGAGGGGACATAAATATTTAAATTCAACCTCTATTCCACACTTCCCTCCTTAGAGAACAGATGTGATCAAAACATGCACAGCAGCAATTGCAACACCCATATTAGGAAATCAGTGCTTGATCTCACTATTAGGTTTGGAATAAATATGACAGCATATATATGTATGTATATATATATATATATATATATATATATATATATATATATATATTAGATCCTCAGGCATACCGTACTTTTGTATTATTGGGTACATTAGCAATTAAATTCTTGGCTTTCTTCTTTTTTTACTTAAGAAGTTCACCTTATGATTTTTCTCAAAAATCATTATTTAGGGTCCAAAATCCAAGACAATGCTAGGAATATGGTTACTAAGGAAAAATAAACCTCAAGCAGATTAGATTATTTAAAAATACATACAAGAGGTTTGAAATTGTCTATTCCCTGGAAAGATATGTAATATTAATCAAGACATGTAAAATTTATCTTTGACCTCAGCTAATGTTTCTGTCCTTATTGTGAAAGCTGTTGGTTACACTAGAATCATCTTAAGTCATTGAGTAATCACAAAGACATGATAGGAAGATCTGAATATAATTAAAAAACTTATAAAAATGAACAAAATATCATACAGGTATTTTAAAAAATATTTTAATTAAAATATATGTAATATACAATATCATATTCATTTCAGGGGTACATCATAGTTACTCAACATTTATATACATAAAGAATTGATCACCATGATAAGTCTAGCAACCATCTGACACCACTCCACACTGTCACACGATTATTGACTATATTCCTTATGCTGTATATTACATCCCCATGACTTACTTGTTTTATACCTCGAAATTTAAACCTCTTATTCCCTTTCACCTTCTTCCTCCCTTTTTAATTTTTTAATTATAGTTAACATTCAATATTATTTTATATTAATTTTAGGTGACAGCATAGTGGTTAGACATTTACATAATTTAAGGCGTGATCCCCCTGACTAGTCTAGTACCCACCTGGCACTATACATAGTTATTACTGTATTATTGGCTATATTCCCTATGGTTTACTTTACATCCCCATGACTCTTTTGTAACTACCAATTTGTACTTCTTAATCTCTTCACCTTTTTCCACCCTGGCTCTCAAAACCCCTCCTATCTATTACCCTAATAAATCGAATATCCATCTGACACCATACATAATTAATGCAATATTATTGACTATACTCCTTATACTATACCCTACATTCCCATGACTATTGTGGAACAACCAATTTGTACTTCTTAATCCTTTTCCCTTTCAACTACCCCTGACACCCCTTCCATCTGGCAACCATCAATTTGTTCTCTGTATCTGTGAGTTTGTTTCTGATTCGTTTGTTTATTTTGTTCCTTAAGTTCCACATATAAGTGAAATCATATTGCATCTGTCTTTCTCTGTCTGGCATACTTCACTCAGTACAATACCGACCAGGTCCAGCCATGCCACTGCAGATGGCAAGAACCCATTCTCTTCCGTGGCTGAGCAACATTCCATTACATGTATTATATGTACCTTCTACTCTTTTTTTTTTAAGATTTTTATTGGGGAATTGGGGGAAGGGAAACAGACAAGTGGCTATTCTTTTGTTCTTCAGTCTAGTTGTGGAGGACGTTGCTTCACTGGCCCAAGTTGGCACCATCATTGCGCTCTTCCCGGGCGAGGCAGATTAGTCG
>NW_017731357.1:3817625-3840164 GCF_001890085.2 Hipposideros armiger | reverse complement strand
GAGGGCAGTGTCACTGGCCCTCATATGTGGAATCTGAACCGGGGCCCTCTGGCATCCCAAGCCAGCTCTTAACCAACGTGCCACTCGGCTGGCCCTATATGTACCTTCTACTCTTTATCCACTCATCCATCAACGGGCACTCAGGATGCCTCCAAATCTTGGCCATTGTAAACAATGCTGCAATAAACATATGGATACACACACCTCCTCAAAGCAGCATTTTGGTTTTCTTCAGATAAATACCCAGAAGTAGGATAACTGGGTCCTTCTTTGAATCTTATTATAGCTTTTGTTTTAAAGTCTATTCAGTCTGGTATAAATAGTGCTACCTCAGCTTTTTTCTTTTCATTTCCATTTTCATGAAATATTGTTTTCCATTTATTTACTTTCAGTCCGTGTGTCTTTCGAACTGAAGTGAGTCTCTTGTAGGCAGGATATGTAAGAGTCTTGTTTTCTTATCCATTCAGCCACCTTATCTTTTCATTGAAACATTTTATCCATCTACATTTGCAGTAATTGGTAATAGATGTCTAGTTATTGCCATTTTTTATTCATATTTTCATATTTCTAAACTTTCTTTTTTTTTTTGTCTCAAGGAAGTCCCTCTAAGATTCCTTGTAATACTGGTTTGCTGGCGATGAATTCCTTTAGTTTTTTCTTGTCTGGGAAGCTCTTTATCCTTCCTTTGATTCCAAATGATAGTTTTGCTGGGTAGAGTAGTCTTAATTGTAGGTTCTTTTTTTCATCACTATGAATATTTCATGCCGGTTCCTTTTGGCCTACAAAGTTTCTGTTGAAAAATCAGCTATCAGTCTTTTTGGAGCTACCTTATAGGTAACTAATGGCTTTTCTCTTGCTGCTTTTAATATTCTTTCTTGGTCTTTAACCTTTGGGAATTTAATTATTATGTGTCCCGGTGTGGGCCTCTTTGGGTTCATCTTGTTTGGGAGTCTCTGTGCTTTCAGGGCTTGTATGACTATTTCCTTCACCAGGTTAGGGAAGTTTTTTGTCATTGTTTCTTCTAATAGGTTTTCAATTCTTTGCTCTCCTTCTTCTCCTTCTGGTAGCCCTATGATGTGAATGTTATTATGCTTGATGTTGTCCCAGAGACCCCTTGAACTTTCCTCATTCTTATGGATTCTTTTTTTTTTTTTTGCTGTTCTCTTTGGGTGTTTTCTACTACCTTATCTTCTTCTTTTTTTTTTTTAAAGATTTTTATTGGGGAATTGTGGGGATGGGAACAGTGCTGGGGAATTAGGGAAAGGGGAACAGACAAGTTGCTGTCTTTTTGTTCTTCAGTCTAGTTGTGGAGGACGTTGCTTCACTGGCTCAAGTTGGCACCATCATTGCACTCTTCCCAGGCAAGACAGATCAGCTGCTGGTTTCTGGACGGCTGCTCACTGCAGCTGCTAGCCACTCATGCTGGCTACACATGTTAGCCCATGGCAACCCACTGCCACACGGGCTGCAGCCTACGCTGTCGCCGGTGACTCACAGCAGCCCAGCTCCAGGTTGAGCTGTTGTTCAACATCTTAGCTGTGGAGGGCAGTGTCACTGGCCCTCATATGTGGGATCAGAACCGGGGCCCTCTGGCGTCCCAAGCCAGTTCTTAACCATTGCACCACTCGGCCGGTCCATACCTTATCTTCTTAATCATTGATTCAATCCTCTGCTTCATCTAATGTATTGTTGATTCCCTCTAATGTATTCTTAATTTCTGACTAGTTTTTTAAAAAAATATTTTCTATATTCATTTTTATGTTTCCTATCTCTTTGTTGGAATTTTCCCTGAGATCATTAAGCATCCTTATAACCAATGTGTTGAACTCTGCATCTGGGAAATTGTCTCCATTTTGTTTTGTTCTTCTTCTGGAGCTTTGTTCTGTTCTTTCATTTGGAACATGTTCCTCTGTCTCCCCATTTTGGCTGCCTCCCTGTGTTTCTTTTTATGTATTAGTAGAGCTGCTATGCCTCCCAATCTTAGTAGAGTGGCCTTATGTAATAGGTGTCCTGTGGGGCTCAGTGGTTTAGTCTCCCTGATCACCTGAGCTGGGTGCTCCAGGTGTGTCCCTTGTGTGGGTTGCATGTGACCTTCTATTGTAGTTGAGACTTGGTAGCTGTTTGCACATCAGTGGGAAGGAGTGACCCTCAGGCTGATTGGTTGTGAGGACTGGCTGTGACTACAGTGGAGGAGATGTGGTGCAGAACCTGATTCTACAGAGCATGATTCACATAAGCAGGGCTCTGGTGCCTGTCCAGTCTGCCCTTGGGGTGTGTCATCCTTGGTGGTGGTGAGTGATGCTCTGGCTCATTCCAAAGCTGGCCTTCAAGTGTGCTGTTTCCCAGGGCCTCCTGGGAGGGGCCCACCACAGGCCAATTTCAGCCACAGCTTGTGTCCTGCCCAGGGCCACCTGGCAAGAGCCACAAAGCAACCACAGCTGGCCACCAACCATGCTGGACTGGAGGTGCCCCAAGAGACCCAGCCATGAACAAAGACCAACTGTGGCTAGTGCTGGGCTTACAGCTGCTCAGCAAGCAGTATGGGACTCGCCAAAGCCAGAGCCAGATGCTGCTTATTTGGGTTTTGTGAACCTTTGAGAGATTTTAGGAAAGTCCTTAGCATGAGCAAGACAGTGTGTTTGTATGGAAAAGCCACTAGAAGCCACTTGGGTGTTCCCTAAATTTGGGTGGGGTAGGGTCTCTGGGAATCACCTGGGGCAGGATGAAGAAATTATGTTAGCCAGGTTGATGGAGACTCAGATATGTATGCCTACATTTGCACACTGCTAGGGGGAGGGCTCAGCAAAAAACAAGGGGTTCTACCAGCTCGTCTGCCCAGGAGAAAGCTGACCTTCCAGCCCTTACCCTGAGATCAAACAACTCAGTTCCTCTCCATACGCCCCTGGTGGTTTTTGAGCTGCTACCTCAAGCTCAAGTGGTCATCAGATTTATAAAGATCCTCCTAGCCCAGCTTGCCCTCCAGGTGCTCTGAATCTAAAGAAGAAGAAAGAAAAAAATTTGAATATCTAATAAAATACATTCTTAATTTAGTAAACAAGATTAATTGTATTTGGGGGTTTAAAATAACCATAACATGAACAAGAATGAGGTTGGAAAATAGCAGTAATTTCACAGATTCCACATGGTGGTCACGTTTGGGATGATTATTTTTCTGGAGTCCTGTGACAGCTGTATATCTGACTTATTACTTCTACCCTTTTGTCCTGATTGTTAGGGAATATTTGTTTATAGACAAACTCAAAGGAACAGACTGCAGTACAGACACAAGATCCATTTCTGTGCAGTATCTCTGAGTAGAAAACTTAAATTCCCTTGTCAGAAAGTAAGCATTCACTGAGGGATGGATGTGGTAGAAAAGAAGTGATAAGAAACTCAATCTACACCTAGAGTTCAGTGAAGATCACTTCAAGATGACGATGAGGGATGGGGAAGGATGAAGCTGTGTATTTGTGAACAAAATTAATACAGGAATTTGTAAAGCATGCAGGCTGACCATGAGATAAATATATACCCTTCCTCCTACCAAATTATAATTTATCACTCCTCTTGGTAAGATTGCCTTCCTGAGTGCTAACTCCAAGGAAGCCTATCCCCGTGGGTTGTCTCTGACAGGTATAAATGTCACCTTTTATCATCTATTGTCCACTGATGACAAAAGGAAACTAATTAAGCATAATTTCCAGGCTTTTAGAGTTAAGGTCCCCTCAGTGGCCTGAGAATTACTTGCAGGTTTGGAATGATGCCAACTGTGTGTTGAATCTGGGCAATGATCCTGCACTCATATAAATTTTGTAGTTAATGGAGAAATAATAGAGTCACAATTCGCAGGAAGCATATTTTTCTGTTCTGAAGAACGATGTCCCTGCAGATGTTAGTGAATGCATCAGTGTTCACTGCTATTGTAAATTCTCCTAAAGCCCCCTTCTAAATCCACAGTCTCCCAAAGCATTTCAAGTTTGCAGCATTTCTATTATTCTTAAATGTGGTGTTTTCATGGCTTATTTACTTAAAGTCCCATTGCACATTTGTGAAGAAATTTCTTATCATTGTGTTTCAGTAATGTCATTAGTTTCTCTGTATGAATAAATGCTACCAAGATGGCTTTGTGGCAGGCACATACAAATATCCTTACTGTCCATTTTCTGAATGGCAAAGTGATTTAAAAAAATTTTTATAGCATTTCTATTCTTACCATTCCAGAGAAGTCTTCCAGCTAAACAATTACCTGGTATTGGACAATAACTTATTTACACTCATTCACTTACTGTATAAAGTATACATTGTTAATCTGTGGCCCACACTGGTCTGGCCTTTAGTCTTGACTCCTGGTACATAGTAGATGCCCAATTAAATTTATTAGATGAAATTCCTGAATGAATTAATCTTACATATACACAGCTTACCTTATTGCTTGGATCTTAGGCTTTTGTCAATTATAAACAGTGGAAGAACAATTTCAACAATTGTTCCAATGAATGATTCTGTGAAACTTTTCAGCATGGAAGACCTACAAACAAGTCTTGTTCCAGCTTTACCAGGGCACAGGTGACCCTCACTGATTTAGTTCCCTGGCATGTAGATAAAGCTTTTAGACACTAAATATAACACTTTCCATATGAGCTTAGAGCTGAGATGTGACCCCTGAAATTGTGTACTGTACAGATAGGCATGGGCAAGCACTGCCCTCACCACTTCCCCTGGGGCACTGATGCATGCATTATTCCTATAGGTAAGTAGACTATTAAAAAGTGCATATTTGTAGGACACCTTATTGTAACTGTGTTCCCTTACAGACAGGTAGTTGCTCTAGAAGTGTTGCATGTGCATAATCCTCTTTATGGATTACAAACAATTACTGGGTTCCATGCTTGAACAGTTTTATCTCCTTTGGCCCAATTAAATTTGGCAGGATAAATATTTGAGAGGGAGAGTTGTATGGTTTTATAGGTAAATCTGTGAACATTGCTTCTTACTGAGGTTCATTGTATACAAACTACTTTTCATGTTAACAGCATTCAAAGTGCTTCCCTAAACCTTCATCAAGTGGATTAAATGACACTCCTTGTATTAAGCTCTCCAGCACAGTTTTTAGAAGTTTATTGCCTGATTGTTTCTAAATAATGCATTTAACAGAATATAACCATGTTGACTTCCTCAAAGAGTATCACGTATTTGAATACAGTCAACCCAAAAGCCCCATATTCAGAAGTCTATACTTAGATACTAGCTGTTTGTTTTGATTTCTAATCATAGTTACTCACAGAATGGGTTTTTTCAACAGGAGAGGGAAGAGGATTTTGTTACTTATATATCTGTATATAAGCATTTGACTTAGTTTGCAATGAGGAAGTTAAATTAATTCATTTTAATGATGATGAGTTGTTTGGGTTTTTTTGTTCTGTTGTTTTTTTTTACTAAGCTCAACCAATTTAGCCCTTTTTTGTGCTCATAGAATGAGTATTATTTCCCAGGTATTACAAAAGCCTAGTATTATATTTTAAGATAGTCATGAAATGGGATCATATTTTTTAAATATTTTCATGTAGTTATACATTCTACAACTAGGCTGTAAGAATTTCCTGCCTTTTGGAGCACTGACTTTCACTGTTCAAAAGAAGGGTAGATATACTCACTGGAAAAACGGTCATTTCTCAGCATCGAGGGTCAAATTAAATTTTTATTTGCATTCCTAAGAAAGTATTAAGCTTGAAAATCAGTCTTTAGTGAGAGGAAGAAATTTCATAAATTCTCTTAGCATATCAAAGATATAGCATGGAAAGCTTTTGGTAGATGTTTCTAGTGTTTACCAATACCCTACTGAGCTCCTTGAAGTTAGCGAGACCATGCATCTACTACTGGCTTAATGGACCATAAGCAGACGCAATGAATGTCTCTTATGGACTGACAGTGAAATACCTCTGTCTAACCTTCCCTTTCATTGGTTAGAACCTAGAGTAGCAAATTAAAAGAGCTGCAAGATTGAAGCAGCCTGCATTGCTGCGTTATCTCCTGGAAGACAGTTGCCCTGCAGGATCATCTGACCTGCAATAGAACTTATGTGTTTAAGAAATATACTTCATGTGTTAATCAACTGGAACTTGGGGGTTGCTTATTACTACACCATAACTCAATCTTATTTTGATTAGAACAGGCTAAGATCATTGTATTTTCTTCCATGAGGTTAAGAAAATACTTCTGCTATATGAAGATCAGGATATGAGTTTTACTGCTCCAGATTAGGAGTAAGGAAACATACTGAGTCCATCTCTTCTGAATGGAGGGAATATAGGACAAAGAAGGGACAAAGAAAGATCAAGAAAGGCAGGGATAGATGATGGCTTTTGTTTTACCATCCCTCAGTGTTGGTGGTGGTGGAGTAGGAGTATAGATATTTAGATTCTTCCAAAGCCTTCTTTGTCAATTTCGCTTCCCACTTTTCATCACATATGTTTACTTTTCTCATTCAATAATTTAACTTTACTCCTCCCTTGCCCTGAAGTTTTCTTTGTTGTCCTTACACAGTACTGTTTAATTCCCCCTTTAGTCTTCAAGGTTACAAACACTCATTGGTATTCGTTTTAGACAATAGAAGCATTGTCTCCAAAACTATCTTCAAAAGATGATTTACTTGAAAGAACGTTAGTGTATGTCCAAACTCCCTGATTACTAAAATCAGTCCTCTACTTTCTCTGCAAGTTTTAGTGTTTCTGACTGAGAGAACAATTTCCATTTTCTTTCTTCTGAAAACATTCGCAAAATTTTCTAATAACCAGCACTTTCCACTGCTTTCTTAATTAATATTCCCGATGTTTCTTGGGTAAGATTTGCTCCTCTATTATTATAATGCTCTCCCAGAATGTCTTACAAGTGCTGTTTTCTAAATAGTATTTGATTTTACCTTTACTACTTTTTCAATGCACTTATAAGTACATGCTAGAAGGTTGCTTCTGTTGGTATCTAAACTAAGTTCTGATTAAACCTGTTATTCTCATCTACATCTTACAGAAACCAAAGCTTTGCATCCTCCAATTACAGGTTCAGTTGTTTAATCACTTTTTATATATTCTCTTTACTTATCACTGACCAAGCTTGCAGTAAATTTGGTGGTAATTACTCTGTTCTGAATTGCCACAACAAACACTTTGATGTCATTTGATAATGTGTTTTATTTTACTTATAGATTAAACATGGCCTTAATATCATCTTGTATAAATCAATACAGAGAAATACCGTTATCAGTACATAAAGATGGAGTCAGAAGACCTAAAGATTTGCTTCTCTCTGATTTTGCTCTCAGAAGGTAATTTTATTTCTAATACTTTATAAATGAGATCAAACACCTGGAGCTGTAAACTAAGATATGGTTTATGTGGCTATGGCTGAGAAGATTTGGAAAGTATTCAAGTCCAGGGGACTAGAGTATCTCTTTGAGAGGCAAGACTGGAGTTTTCTTGTAACATAAAAAGTTGAATTCTAACCAATTGCATTGTATCTGATCTGAATAGAGTGAGAAAAGAGAACCTAGTAAAGAGGAGTAAAAAACATGTACAAAAAGGGAGACACACTGGACCTGAGGAACATGCTTATATTACAATTAAATAAATCCTGATGCACTATTCTTGCCAGCCCCACTACAATAGATTTATCCATGGCCAGGACTATCCATTTCCTTTGGTTCTAAGTGCACGCTGACCACACAACTTTTAAATTACTATTTTGGTTTCCTGAAGACCTTGATACAAGGCAGGCGATGCACTGGACCATAGAGATGAATATTTGAGTTATGGATAAATTGACCATATGTCCTGTTTTGTCCTGGGCAGTCACAGTTTATAACTCTTGTCCCAGTTTAATTACAGTTCCCTTTTTTCCATCTTAAAAATGTCACAGTTGACAATAAATTATGTGATCACTCTAGTTTATGGGTATTTCTTTAGCAATAAATTTATTTAAATGCAATTTACACATCAGGCTCTTATAAGTTTGGTTAGGTGTAGTCTGTCCCTGAGACCCTGATTACCACAGAGTAAACTGACAAGTTAATTTGCTAGATTTGCAAATATGAAGAACAGACTCCAACTTTTGAGATTCCACCAATATGGTGCCGCACTGTAAAATTTTGTATGATCTCTTTTTGGACATTTTAAATTCATGTCTCAGTTTCCTGTATATAAAATTATGGTGGGCTTGTTTATAGATTTTTTTTGCTAGATTACACTTAAGTTTTAGGAAATTACCAGCTTTTAAATTGTGAGAGATTTTTAAGATGTGAAGTTCTTTTTTTTTATTAAAGTTTATTGGGATGACAATTGTTACCAAAGTTACATAGATTTCAGGTGTACAATTCTGTAGTACATCATCTAGATATTACACTGTGTGTTCACCACCTAGAGTCAGTTCTCTTTCCATCACCATATATTTGATCCCCTTTACTCTCATCTACCACCCCCCTCCTTCCTTACCCTCTAGTAACCACTAAACTATTGTCTGTGTCTATGAGTTTTGTTTCTTCATTTATTTTTCTTGTTCTTTTGTTGTTTGCAATTTATATACCACATATCAGTGAAATTCTTGAAATTAATTTTCGCTCCTGTGAAGAGTCTTAAGGATGTTTGACATCACTAGGAGGACACTGAGTGTAGGATGCTTGGGGAATGAGGACTATTAGAATTTCAACTCAAAGAAGTGTCATATGGTTGATCATAGCAATGCGAATAGAATTTGCAGTTGGCAAAAATTATGTAACAGTTGAGAAAAATGTTAATACTCTAAAAATAATTGTCCCACCATTGAATACTTTGGTTGGTTGCCTAAGGTATAGACTGATTTCCTTGATGATACTTAGAAACTACCCTGGTATAATTCATAAGGACTGAAGTGCCTAGTAATTTCCAAGGGTAAGCAGGACCAAGACCCAAGCAGAAGCTGTGCCCTGACCAGCCTGTGGGATATCTATCATCTATTTAGCTACCATGGTTATATTTGTCACCTTGTGGGTAGATATGAATGATAAAATAATATTTGTGGTTATTAGTGTGTGAGTATTTTCTTGAGGTTTTTGTCACAATTATTCATAACACAGAATAAAATAAGACTGCTATAGACTTACCACTTGAGTTATGTAATATTGAAACTACAGACTCATTGTTCTAGAAGGCATTTTTAAAGTTCTGTTTGTGACTATCTATTCTTGGGGGATAAGTTAGAGAAAGGGTAAAAAAGATATTCTATATATTAGAAATTATTGTCTCCGATGTTTTTCAAATCATAAAAATAGTGGCCAATGCTTGCTTCTATGTGAGAAATGGAGTTATTCTTTTAATCATTAGCAATTTTTGGTCTTATGTGTCTGGTTTACCCAGCAGTATTTAGACTCTACATATTTAAAGTAAATCCATTAAATATAAAGCTACAAGGGGATTTTTCTCCATAATATTCTTAAAAATAAACTGAATATTTCTTTCCTTCTTTGATTATAGTGTAATGATTCCTCTTAACTTCTAGGAACATAATGAGGGGATGTAAAATAGCATGTTTATCTTAACTGCTCTGCCATTTATGCAGAGATGAAATAACTTTAAATCTCATTCTCACACCTCAAGTGAATGTGCTGACTTTGCTCTATTTAATGGTAACAAGTTAGACTTCTAACCCAATGTCTACTATCATACAAATGCATCCCATTAGGCCTGACCACTGTGCTGTACACTTGAAGCTGAAGTAGAATAATGTGGAATGTCAACTATAATTATATATCTAATACACACACACACACACACACACACACACGCACGCACACACACACACACACACACACACACACACGCACGCACACACACACACACACACACACTCATATGGTTACAGGATGTAAAGTACAGCATAGGAAATATAGTCAATGGTATTGTAACATCTATATATGATGTTAGAGGGGTAGTAGATTTGGGGGTGTTATTACTATGTGAGGGGTGTAAATGTCTAATTATTATGTTGTTTTGTATACCTGAAACTAATATTAAAATTTTTTTTTAAATAAATGCATCCTATTAATCATGAGGAAGCAGGCAATGAATCACAATGCAAACTTAGAATGTTGTCATGTAGGTGTGACAACCACATCTACTTCCTATGACGTAGATGGCATTATATAGTTTGTCTGTATTATCTGTTTCTCTTTGTTCTTTTCCCTTTTATTTATTTTCTTTCTATTTGACTAAAGATACTATTACTAAAAATCTGAAAAACTGACTATGCATAATGTAAGCATAAGCAGTAAGTCAAATCAATAGTGATGGTTTTTTGCTGGTGCTAGATCCTATTTATTTTGTAGTTCAATTCTTGTATTAATACATCAATTTATTTTATTTTCTGAAAAAGCAAATGATTTTTATTTTTGATAAAAATCAACTTTAAAACTAGCTTTTTGTGAAATAGTTTTTATTTCTGATTTAAAAAGTAATATATTCCTGTGGTAAAATACTAAAACATTAAAAAAATTATGATTTTATATCTGGTCAAGATGGTAGAGTAGGTAAACACTATGCTCATGACCACATCAAAATTACAACAAAATTACAGAACAAAATCATTGAGAATTGCCTGAAGGCTAGTTGAATGAAAGCCCTACAACAAAGGATATACAGAAGAAGCCACCTCAAGACTGGTAGGAAGGGCAGAGATGTGGAATGGGCTGGTCCCAAACCCACATATGACCATTAAAAATCAGGAGGGATATCTCAGCTATAAAGGACCCCCAGGAGGAGGTAGAGGTCCCAGCCCCACACCAGGCTCCCCAGCCTAAGTTTACAGTGGCAGGGAGAGAAGCCCCCATAAATTCTGGCTGTGAAAACCAGCAGAGATTGTGGCTGAGTGAGATGAAGGTAGCTGCAATCCCAGCTTCTCCTCTTAAAGGGCTCGCACACAGATTTATTCGCTGACATCTGATGAATTCACTCACTATGAGCTCCAGTGCAGGGGAAGCAGCTCAAAAGGCACCAGGGACATATGGGAACAAACTGAATTGTCTGGCTCCAGGGAAAGGGTTGGAGGGGCAGCTTTCTCCTGTGTGGAGGAGCTGGCAGAAGCCATTGTTTCTTTGTTGAGCCCTCCCCCTTCCCTGTGTGCAGACGCAGGTGGCCACTGTATCATAGTGTCCATCAATCTGGCTAACACTGTTCATTTACTCCACTCTAATGATTCCCTGAGACTCTACCACACCCAACTTTTGGCCACACCCAAGCCACTTCTGGTAGCTTTTCCATACAAACAGCCTGTCTTGGCCCATGCTAAGCGCTTCCCTAAAAAATTCTCTCAAAGTTTCATATAACCCAAAGAAGCAGCCTCTGGCTTTGGTGTGTCCCATACCTCTGGCTGAGCAGGACTAAGCCTGGCACTAGTGAAAGCTGATCTCGTTTACCAGCTTGCACTCTTGAAGCACCTCCAGGCCCAGCACAGGTGGCCATCTGTGGATTGCTTTGTGACTCATGCTATTTGGTGCAGGGCAAGGCACGGGCTGCTGCAGAACTTGGCCTGTAGAAGGTCCCCTCTCAGGAGGCCCCAGGGCCTGCATGTTTAGTGGTCAGCTTTGGACCAAGCTGGAGGATCACCTGGCCATCTCCAACAATGATACACCCAAAAGGCAGACTGCACAGGCACCAGGGCCCTGCTACAGTGAATACTGCTCTATAGGGTCAGTCCCTGTACCACAGCTTCTCCGCTGTAGTTATGGCCGGTCCTCACAACCAATCCACCCAAGGGTCAATTCCTCCCATTGATGAGCAAACAGCAACCAAAGCTTAACTACAGCAGGAGGGGAAACACAAACCACACAAGGGACACACCTGGAGCACCCAGCTCAGGTGATCAGGGAGACTATGCCACTGAGCCCCACAGAACACCTATTACATAAGGCCACTCTACTAAGACTGAGAGTCATAGCAGCCCTTCTAATACATAAAAACAAACACAGGGAGGCAGCCAAAATGGGGAGACAAAAGAACATGTTCCAAATGAAAGAACAGAACAAAGCTCCAGAAAAAGAATCAAACAAAATGGAGACAAGAAATCTCCCAGATACACAGCTCAAAACACTGGTTATAAGGATGCTCAATGATCTCAGGGAAAACATCAACAAAAAAATAGGAAACATAAAAATGAAGATAGAAAACATAAAAAAAACCAATCAAAAATGAATAATACAATAACTGAAATGAAGAATACATTAGATGGCAAGCAGTAGAATAGATGAAGCAGAGGATCAAATCAGTGATTTAGAAGATAAGGTAGCAGAAAACACCCAAACAGAACAGCAAAATGAAAAATAAAATAAAATAAGGGTAGATTAAAGGTGCCTCTGGGATAATATCTAGCATATCAACATTTGCCTATAGGAGTACCAGAAGGAGAAGAGAGAGAGCAAGGAATTGAAAACCTATTTGAAGAAATAATGATGAAAAACTTTCCTAACCTGAAGAAGCAAACACATATACAAGCCCAGGAAGCACAGAGTCCCAAACAAGATGAGCCTAAAGAGGCCCACACCAAGACGCATTATAATTAAAATTCCAAAGATTAAAGACAAAGAGAGAATCTTAAAAGCAACAAGAGAAAAGCAGTTAATTAACTACAAGGGAGCTCCCATATGGTTATCAGCTGATTTTTCAATAGAAACTGTAGGCCAGAAGGATTGGCATGAAATATTCAAAGTGATGAAAAGCAGAGGCCTACAGCCAAGACTAATCTATCCGGCAAAGCTATCATTCATAATTGAAAGACAGATAAAAAGCTTCCCAGACAAGAAAAAACTAAAGGAGTTAATGAACAACAAACTAGTATTATATGGAATCTTAGAAGGTCTTTTTTAAGACAAGACAAAAGATAAAAAATGTGAATAATAAAATGGCAATAACTACATATCTCAATAATTACTTTAAATATAAAGTAATTGGATTAGATGTTCCAATTAAAAGGTAGCATGGCTGAATGGATAGAAAAAGAAGACCCTTACATATGCTGACTACAAGAGACTCGTTTCAGATAAAAAAAACATACACAGACTGAAAGAAAAGGAATGGAAATAGATATTTCATGAAAATAGAAACAAACATTCAAAAATAATCTGGAGTAGTCATATTTATACCACACAAAATAGACTTTAAAACAAAGGCTGTAACAAGACACAAAAGAAGGAACCAGTAATCCCACTCCTGGGTGTTTATCCAAAGAAAACCAAAATGCTACTTTGAGGAGATGTATGTATCCATATGTTCATTGCTTAGCATTGTTAACAACGGCCAAGATGTGGAGGCAGCCTGGTTGCCCGTCGATGGATGAATGTATACAGTAGGTGGTACATGTGAGGCATGATCAAACAATACAGTAAATGTTTAAATTTTAAAATATATATTACAGTAAAAGACACATTGCCATTAATCCCCTTCAAAATACTCCCCCTTGCTCCATACACACTTATCCCATCATTCTTGCCACTTTCTGAAGCAGTTCTGGAAGTCCTCTTTCGTTAGTGTCTTTAGTTGCGCTGTCATGGCTGCCTTCATGTCCTGATTCATTTTTACTTTGGGAAGAGCCAGAAGTTTCACAGTGCCAGATTCAGTGAATAAGGTGGATGAGGACACACCATAATGTTTTTATTTAACAGAAATTGCCATATACCAGAAGCAATGTGTGACACGGAGCATTGTCATGATGTTAGATGATTTATGGCGCACTTTGAAACACACCACTCAACCGTAGCTCACACCTGACTGACTGCACCGAACAAGTTGAAACTTGTCATACATTGTTACTGAGGTTTGTCACACCACTTCCCATATTGAAGATCCCTGCCTTCCCGTTGGATGGCACTCAGCAGCAGCATTCACCATAATTTGTGATCACAACGGAAAAGCTCCATGTCACATATCACTTCTGTTATGGCAATTTCTGTCAAATAAGAACATTACAGTGTATTCTCATCCACCTTATTCACAGGATCTGGCACTTTGCAACTTCTAGCTCTTCCCCAAAGTCAAAATTACCATGAAAGGTAAACATTGGGAATCAATTCAAGACATCCAGGAAGCCACAACAGCACAACTAAAGACACTCATGAAAGAATACTTCCAGAACTGCTTCAGAAAGTAGCAAGAATGATGGGATAAATGTGGTTGAAGTGAGGGGGAGTATTCTGAGGGCAATGTGTCTTTTACTGTATGTAATAATTTTTTTTAAACATTCACCATATTTTTTTGCTCACACCTCACATGTACAATGGAATATTGCTCAGCCATGGGAGGGAACGGGTTTTTGCCATCTGTGCTGGCATGGATGGACCTGGAGGATGTTGTGCTACATGGAGTATGTCAGACAGAGATAGATGCAATGCGTAATTTTGCTTACATATAGAATGTAATGAACAACTATACAAAAAAACACAGAAATTCATAGATACAGAGAACACTTTGATGGTTGCCAGATGGGAGGGTGTTGGGGGTGGGTGAAAAGTGGAAAGGATTAAGAAGTACAAATTGATTGTTACACAGTAGTCATGATGACAAATGGTATAGCATAAGGAATATAGTCAATAATATTGTAATGACTATGTATGGTATCAGATGGATACTAGATTTATCGGGTTGATAGATGGAAGAGGGTTTGAGGAGCAGGGTGAAAAAGGTGAAGGGATTAAGAAGTACAAATGGATAGTTAGAAAATAATAATGGGGATATAAAGTAAAGCATAGGAAATATAGCCAATAATATGGTAATAACTATTTATAGTGCCATGTGGGTACTAGACTAGTCAGGAGGATCACTTCTTAAATTATATAAATGTCTAACCACTATGCTTTATACCTGAAATTAATATAAATTAATACTGAATGTCAACTATAATTGAAAAATTAAAAAGAGGGGGAAAGGTGAAGGGGAAAAAATGGTTCAAATTCCCAGGTATAAAACAAATAAGCCATGGGATGTGATATACAGCATATGGAATATAGTCAACAATAGTGTGATGGTGTAGTATAGTGTCAGATGGTTGCTGGACTTATCATGGTGACCACTTCTTTATTTATGTAAGTGTTGAATAACTATGGGGTACATCTGAAATTAATATATGAGATCAGACAATTAAGTCCGCGAACTCATCCTAGAAAAATTGTTACATATCTCATTGCTGATTATCACTATGGTCACCTTTGAAGTACTCCACTTGGGAAGTATGCACAGATGCCAGCACCTAGTCCACCTTTCAAAGCAATTTTGGAACTCTTTTTCTGGAATGGCCATCAGGGATGTCATTGTATTACCCTTGGTGTTCTTCCAATATTTCCTTTATCTTCGGGTAAAGAAAAGAGTAATTGGGGGTCAGATCAGATGAGTGGGAGGGGGGAAGTTTCAATACAGTTATCTGTTTACTGGCTAAAAACTCCCTCACAGACAGTGCCCTGTGAGCTGGTGCACTGTTGCAATGCAAGAGCCATGAATTGTTAGCAATAAGTTCAGGTCATCTAACTTTTTCATGCAGCTTTTTTAGTACTTCCAAATAGTAAACTTGGTTAACTGTTGGCCCAGTTGGTACAAATTCATAATGAATAAGCCCTCTGATATCAAAAAAAGTTAACAATATCGTTGCAAAAAGTTTGCGAACTTAATTGTCTGACCTTATAATATTGTATGTTAGCTATATTCTAATAAAAATCTTTTTAAGAAATCTATGATTAAGAAAGTGAAACTACTTATAAAACAACTATATAATCAATTGCTTTTATTGATGTTGGCAATACCATTTTAATATGGAAAGATTGTAGCAATATACTTCACTAAAAAGGTATTGAAACAATGCAAAGAAATCTATGAAATCATAACAAAGAATGTAAAACACTTAGAGAAGACATACTGTATTCATATTATATAAAAATATAAACAATCCCTTTATTAGTTATGAGTATTATTGCATTTTTAAGTAGTATACTTTTATGTGAATTGGATAAAAATTTATTTTTGAGGTTATATAGAAGAATAATAGTCAAAGGTCAGTCAAACAAATTATGAGAAATAAAAATAGCATCTAACAAATTCATCAGATATCTATACAGCTTCTATTCTCAAAACAGTATTGAAATGATACAGTAATAAACAAATAAATCAGTGAAATGGAACAAAAAGTTCAGGAATGGAGCCAAATGAATATGAAGACTTTATCTATATGATTAAGGCTTATTCCAACTTAATAGCATATGGAGGATTTATTTTAGTAGAGGTCCTTGCATAACTGACTTTCCATGTGGAGCATAAAAGCTAGATCTTTATTTCACACCATATAGAAAAAATTAATTCCAGATAAATTCAGAATTTAAATTAAAAAAATACAAATATTAAACAAAATTTAAAGAATATTTGCATAATGTCTCAGTTGGAGGGAATCATTATCCTAAAAGAAGGCATGAATTTAGAAGTCATAATGAAAAGAAAACACAGGAATACTTAAACATTTTAAACCAAAAGTAAAAAAGAAAAGTGTGATAAAAGAAACTGTAAATACAACTTAGAAAATGCAAATTAAACCGAAAATTAAATATAATTTTATTCATCAGAATGCCAAAACAAAAATTTAGAGCTTTAATGTGAGAAAGTGACTTATGGATGTGTGAACTGCTAAAACAGTTTTGGAAACTAATCTGTCCATATCTATTCAAAAAAAATTTTTTTTAAGATTTTATTGGGGAATTTGGGAAGGGGAACAAACAAATTGCTGTCCTATTGTTCCTCAGTCTAGTTGTGGAGGACACCGCTTCACTGGCCCATGTTGATATTATGATCATTGTGCTCTTCCTGGTTGAGGCAGTCAGTCGCCAGCCTTTAGACGGCCTCTCACGGTGGCTCATGGCAGCTCACAGCAACTCTCATCACCTGCCGGCTGCCAGCTGCCAGCTCCCAGCCACTCGCAGTAGCTCACAGCAGGGGCTGCAGCCTACGCCATCGCTAGCCATTCACCGCAGCCCAGCTCCAGGTTGAGCTATTGCTCACCAACTTAGCTGTAGAGGGCGCAGCGTCACTGGCCTATGTGGGAACTGAACCAGTGGCCCTACTGCTCAGAGCTCGCGCTCCCAAGCCAACTCTTAACCAACTGTGCCACTTGGCCGGCCCCCCAAATTTTTTTAAATGTACATATCTTTGACTCGGCAATCCCAGTGTTTTAGAATTTTTTCTATAAAAGTAAAGCAAAAATTTGGTTTACACACACACACACACACACATATATATATACACACACACACATAAACATAAACGCATCTGTGCATGTGTGTATATATGTGTATGGTTTCCTGCAGTAAACTTACGGCAGTAAAAAATTTAGGGAGAATCAGAATGTTCACGATTTGTAAATTAGCTGATTCAGTTGTAATAGTATATTCATGCTGTGAGGCTAATTTTATGTGTCAAATTGACCGGGCCACAGAGTATCTATTGGGTTGTCGGAAAAGTCATGACGTATTTTTTTCTATGTTTTTCATTGAAAAAAAATGCGTCATGACTTTTCCAACAACCCAGTAGATATTTGGTCAAATATTCTGGGTGTGTCTGTGAGGATGTTTCTGGATAAAATTAGCATTTGGATTAATAGACTAAGTGAAACAGATTGTCCTGCTTAATGTGTGTAGATCTCATCTAATCAGTTGAAAGCCTGAGTAGAACAAAAAGGCTGACTCCTCTGGGATTAAGGGGGAACTCCTTTCACCTAATTGCCTTTCAGCTGAGATATTGATTCTTTCCTGCCTTTGGAACATACTGAAACATCAGCTCTTTGTCTCAAGCTTGTCACCATTCACACTGGAACTTACACCTTCAGCTACCCTGGATCTCAGTACTTAGGATGCAGACTGGAACTACACTATCAGCAATCCTGGGTCTTCAGCTTGCTGAATGCGGATCTTGGGACTGGTCAGCCTCTATAATTGTGTGAACCAACTCATTATAATAAAAAATCTTCTTACACACTTACACACACACACACACACACACACTATTGATTTTGTTTCTCTGGAGAACTCTGACAAATTTTAGCATACACTATGGAATATTATGCAGCTTTCAACAAAGAATGCAATGGAGCAATATTTATTGACTTGTGAGATGTCAGTGAGGTATAACATAAGTATATGGTATGATTCCATTAATGTTAAAGTAAATAATAAAAATGTCTGTGCACATATATATGTGCATGTGGACATGCTTATATTTGAGTGGGCAGGGGGCAAAAAGTGTGAATGGATTCACACCAGGCTATGTACATCAGTTTCCAGGCTAAAGGAGCAGGAGAATGGAAATGAGTGGACAGATTATTAAAATTTTATTTGACTATTTGTGGGATTTCACTGATTGTGGTATGTTATACCAATTATATAATTTTTGAAAACAATTTTGAGATAACATAATGAAAGTCATATAAAAGATTCACCATTTTAAAATGTACAATTTAAAATGCATATGCACAATGTTGTGCAACTATCACCAATATGTAATTCCAGAACATTTATATCACCACAAAATAAAACCCTGTATTGCACATTTCACATTCTGCCCATCCCTTGGAAACCACTGATCTACTTTCTGTCTCAATGGATTTGCCTATTCTAGACATTTAATATGAGTGGAACACAATATGTGGCCTTTTATGTCTGGCTTCTTTCACTTAACATATTCTCAAGGTTTACCCATATTGGAACATATTCTAGTACTTCATTTTTTTTCTCATGGCCAATTAATATTCTATTCTGGATATACCAAATTTTGTTTATATGTTCATCAGTTAATAAACATTTTGTTTGTTTCCTGCTTTTTCGCTTATATAAATCATGCTGCTATAAACATTCTTTTACACATGCATATACACAGGTGTATACATACACATATATACCTATGCCAATGCACATATATTTTTTCAAGTGTGGACATAAGCAGTGTTTTGGATATTTAAGGAGTTAGAAAGTTTGCAGTTCACAGAACTTCTTTAAAGTGATACACTCTATTTCTATTTTTATTTGAGGTCAATATCTTTCTTTCCTGAGATATATTTTTATTTTTCACTTTGCCAAGTAAAGTGAAAATTTCTGTTATTATTTGTTGATGCTTTATGTCACAAAATTTAATATTAGTCTAGACTAAAAACTCCAGAGAATCTCAACTTAACATGGAAAGTGTGTGTGTGTGTGTGTATGTGTGTCTGTGTTGCAGCTATAGAATGAAGAAAGTGAAAGAATGCTAACACTTTGTCATAGGTAGAGAGACAGATGTCATAGCTAATGATTAACTTTGCATTTTTACATTTAAATATAAAGTAATATATAGACAATTAAGTATATATGTATTTTTATGTGCATTAAAATTTCAATTGAAATACAGAAACAGACTGTGTTGGAGGGAGACAATGAACAAAAAGAAGTTTACAATTCAACAAAATACAGGAAGGAGAATCAATTAAAAACAAAAATATGCACCCAACGGGCTGTAGGATACAGACCCCAGCTCACTGCAGTCTTGGGAGAGGGAAGAATCCAAGCTGCAGGCATACTCCCTGTAGCCCACAGTACTGCCTGAGGGATCAGCATATAAGACAGCTGAACCCAGTGTTCAGGGCAGAGGGCTCAGGTGAGAATTGCAGTTTAAGCCTTCACTGCCAGGCAGAAAACAGAAAAGAAAGACATAGAGCCTGGCCGCCTTCCCGCCATCCTCCCAGAACTCACCCCACCCCCACTCTCCCAGTGTTAGCAGTAGGTTTCAGAAGAAATGGTAGCAGTGTCAGATAAAAGAACAGAATATCTATAGCCCTGAGAACTACAGCATCCGTCTGGCAGCCACACACACACACAGTGCAACTAATTCCAGTAAAAGGAAAGGAACTGTAGGGGCAAGAAAACTGTGGGCTGGTAGTCACCATTGCTCAGAGCCATAAACACACCAGCCAACTCTCACAACCCACCCCACCCCCACCTTTCTGGGTGGATTCCTACAGGGCAACTAGAGCTACTAAGACACAAAGGTTCTGCATTGAGTTGCAGGGGAACCATGGGGATTTCAGAAGCTCAGAACTCTATTGACCTCCACATCCTCCCATAGAAGTGGTGCCCTGAGACCCAGGTGACCTATACACAGAGGAGAAGCCCACCTTCCAGGAAACCCTCCATCATGTGTGAAGCTAGGACAGTGTAAGAGAAAATGTAGTGCTAAAGCTTGAGAGAAAATAAAAGGCTGCAGCAGGAGAGAAAATAAAACATTCCAGCAAGACCTACTGGAAAGCAAAAGAAAGACTTTTTGTATCAACATGCTGCAGAACCCACTCCTGTAGATGCGCAGAAAAAGAAATAATAATTCATTAATTGCCATGAATATTAAAGGTAACAAGGCAGCTCAGAAAGAAAATAAAAACTCTCCAGAAAATGAACTTAAAGACATGGAAATATGTGACTTAAATGGCAGAGAATTCAAGATTGCAGTTCTTAAAAAACCCAATGAGATGCAAGAAAACACAGACAGGCAGTTTAATGATCTCAGAAACACAATCAAAGAACAAAATAAACATTTTAGTGAAGTGATTGAAATTTTATAAAAGAACGAAATAGGAATTCTGGAGGTGAAGAACTCAATTTAAAAAATGGAGAATGAGATAGCCAGCTTAGGTAGTAGAGTTGACCAGATGGAGGAAAGAATTAGCGATTTCAAAGAAATCTGGAAATGACACACATGGAAGAGGAGAGAGATCTGAGAGTTAAAAGAAATGAAAGAGCTCTACAAGAACTTTCTGACTCCAACAGAAAGAGCACGATAAGAATAATGGGCATATCAGAAGGAGAAGAAAGGGAGAAGGGAACAGAGAGTATATTCAAACAGTCAATGAGAACTTCCCAAACTTGTGAAAAGAACTGGATTCTCAAACCTAAAAAACAAATAGAACACCTAATTACCTCAATCCCAACAGGCCTCCTCCAAGGCACATTGCATTGAAATTCTCAAAAATTAAGAAAAAGAAAGAATTCTTAAGGCAGCTGGGAAAAACAAGATGGTAACCTAAAAAGGAAAGTCCATGAGATTATCATCAGATTTTTCAGCAGAAACTGAACAAGCCAGAAGGGAGTGGAATCAAATAGGAATCAAATATTCAAACTATTGAAAGAGAGAAATTATGAGCCAAGAATAATATACCCAGCAAAGATATCCTTTAGATATGAAGGAGAAATAAAGACCTTTCCAGACATACAGAAGTGGAGGAAATTTTCTAACACATGACCTGCAGTACAAGAAATACTGAACAGGCTATTAGACCTGAAACAAAAAAATTAAAAGAAATCAAAACCATGAGTAGTAGTATGAACAGACAGAGCAGGAAATGGCAAATCCTACACAAAATAGGGCACTATGCACTTAAATATAAAATAAAGGGTAAAAAAGAAAAAAAACATTAGAAAAGGAAAAAGAAGAAAAAGACAAATTGCTACTATAACTCAGAAATCAACTCACAGCATAAGTAGGGGTAACCTGTGACAACAAAACCATAAAAAGAGAGAGAGTAAAGGTCTGAACCTGCAAAGGGGAATGGAGAGAAGAAACATACTGAAGAAAAACGACTACTGTAAATATGAAACTTCCTTTTACATAAACTTAATGGTAATCACTAAAAAAAAATCCAGAACTGAGATATATAACAAAAAAGAAGAAACAGAGGGAAAAATCATAGAATACTGACACACTGAAATAATAGACAGCAACAAAAAGGCAAAGAAACAATGTAGACACTGAGCCATCAGAAAACAAAAAATAGAATTATAGGAAATCCTCATATTTCAAAAATCACCCTAAATGTATATGGACTGAAGTTACCAATAAAAAGGCACAGAGTAGCAGACTGGGCCAAAAAACAAAACCCAACCATATGCTGCCTCCAAGCAATGCATATCAGCTATAAGGACAAATATAGACTCAAAGTGAAACAGTGGAAATTGATACTCCAAACAAATGGTATACGGAGAAAAGCAGGGGTAGCCATACTGATATCAGATGAAACAGACTTCAGGACAAAAAAGATAACAAGAAACGAAGATGGACATTTTATAATTATAAAGGGGACAATACACAAGAAGACATAACACTCATCAACATATATGCCTCCAAAAAGGGAGCACTGAAATATACAAAGCAACTACTAACAGAACTAAAGGGAGAAATTGGCCAAAACACAATTACAGTGGGGGGCCTAAATACATAATTGTTATCTATGGACAGATCATCCAAACAGAAAGTAAATAAGGAAATATCAGCCTTAAATGACACATTAGACCATATGGACATAATTGACATTTATAGAGCACTTCGTCCTAGAACATCAGACTATACATTCTTTTCTAGTGTACATGGAACATTCTCAAGGATAGACCATATAGCAGCGGTTCTCAACCTTCCTAATGCCATGACCCCTTAATACAGTTCCTCATGTTGTGGTGACCCCCAACCATAAAATTATTTT
>NW_017731357.1:3809626-3817365 GCF_001890085.2 Hipposideros armiger | reverse complement strand
GTGATAGAAGAAATAGGAGAGATCAAAAGATACACAGAAACAAATTAAAATAAAACTATTGGGTTGTCAGAAAAGTCATGACACATTTTTGCAACAAAAAACATAGAAAAATATGTCATGACTTTTCCAACAACCTAATATATCCTATCAAAATTATTGGGATGCAACAAAAGCAGTTTTAAGAGGGAAATTTATATCATTACAGGCCTATCTCAAGAAAGAAAAAAAAAGTCTCAGATAAAAAACTTAACACTACACCTTAAAGAACTAGAAAAAGAAAAACAAATGAAACCCAAAGTCAGCAGAAGGAAGGAAACAATAAAAATCAGAGCAGCATTAAGTGAAATAGAGAGCAAAAAGACAATAGGAAAATTAATGCAACAGAGAGCTGTTTTTTTGAAAAGATTAATAAAATTGACAAACCCTTGCCTAGACTCACTAAGAAAAAAAGAGAAAAGAGACAATAAAAAAATCAGAAATGAAAGAGAATTTACCACAGCTACCACAGAAATACAAAGACTGATACAAGAATACTATGAAAGTCTGTATGCTACCAAATTCAATAACCTAGAAGAAATGAACAAGTTCTTAGAAACATATAACCTTCCTAGACTGAATCACGAAGAACTGGATAATCTAAATAGACCAATCAACAGTAAGGAAATTGAATCAGTCATCAGAAAACTTCCCACAAGCAAAAGTCTGGGACCAGATGGCTACACTAGTGAGTGAATTCTATCAAACATTCAAAGAGGATCTAATACCTGCCCTCCTCAAACTCTTCCAAAAAAGTTGAAGAACGGGCTATACTCCGTAACTCATTTTATAAGGCCAATATTACTCTGCTACTCAAACCTGGTAAGGATAACACAAAAAAAGAAAATTGTAGACCAATTCTCTGATAAATACAGATGCAAAAATCCTAAACAGAATTCTAGCAAGTTGAATACAACAATGCATTAAAAAGATTATACATCATGAAAAGGATAACTATTGTATTGTTCTGTACACATGAAACTAATAATTAAAAAAAAAAGATTGTACATCACAACCAAGTAGGGTTCATCCCAGGGGCAAAAAGATGGTTCAACATATGCAAATCGATCAATGTGATATACCACATAAACAAAATAAAGGACAAAAATCATACGATTATATCAATAGATGCAGAAAAAGCATTTGACAAGATACAACACCCATTTATGATTAAAACACTTAATAAAATGGGTATAGAAGGAAATACCTCAACATAACAAAGACATGTATGATAAATACTCAGCTAATATTATAATTAACAGTGAAAAACTGAAGCCCTTTGCTGTACATTCAGGAATAAGACAGGTTGTGCCCTATCACTACTGCTTTTCAACATAGTATTGGAAGTCCTAGCCAGAGCAATCAGGCAAGAGGAAGAAATAAAAGGTATCCGAATTGGGAATGAAGAAGTTAAATTGTCACTTTTTGCAGATGAAATCATTGTTTATATAGAAAACCCTGACTCCACTGAAAAGCTATTAGAAACAATAAACGAATACAGTAAAGTTGCTGGCTACAAAATCAATGTATAAAAATCCATTGCATTCCTATATACTAACAATGAAATTTCAGAAAAAGAAATTAAAAAAAATTCCTTTTGCAATTGCAACAAAAAGAATAAAACACCTAGGAATAAACTTAATCAAGGATGTGAAAGACCTATACACTGAAAACTGTAAGACATTTTAAAAATAAATTGAAGAAGTCACAAAGAAATGGAAAGACATTTTGTGTTCATGGATTGGAAGAATCAACATAGTTAAAACGGCCATATTATCCAAAGAGATATACAGATTTAATACAAACCCCATCAAAATCCCAATGGCATTTTTAAAAGAAATAGAACAAAAAATCGCCATGTTTTTATAGAATCACAAAAGACCCCAAATAGCCAAAGCAATCCTAAGAAAAAAGAATAATGCTGGAGGTATCACACTCCCTGACTTCAACTTGTACTACAGAGCAACAATAATCAAAACAGCATGTTTTTGGCAGAAAGAGAGACCAATGAAATAGAACCAAAAATCCAGAAACAAACTCACAGAAATATGGACAGATAATTTTTGACAAAGGAGCCAAAAACTTACAATGGAGTAAAAAAATCCTCTTCAATAAACAGTGCTAGGGGAATTGGAATGCCACCTGCAAAAGATTGAAACTAGACTGCTTCCTTCACCATGTACCAAAATTAACTCAAAATAGATCAAAGGCCTAAACATGGACCTAGAAGAATAAACTGCATGGAAGAAAGCATAGATAATAAACTTATGGACCTTGGGTTCAAAGAGGATTTTATGAATTTCACTGAAAAGGCAAGGGAAGTAATAGCTGAAATAAATAAATGGGACTATATCAAACTAAGAAGCTCTACACAGCAAAAGAAACCATCAAAAAAACAAAGAGGCAATCAACTGAATGGGAGAAGATATTTGCAATCAATGCCTCTGATAAGGGGCTAATATCCAAAATATATAAGGAACTCATACAACTGAACAACAGTCCAATTGAAAAGACAACCCAATTAAAAAATGGGCAGAAGACATGCACAGAAACTTCTCCCAACAAGACATACAAAAAGCCAACAGATATGAAAAAAATGTTCAGCTTCACTAACTATTAGGGAAATACAAATCAAAACCACAATAAGCTATCACTTCACGCCTGTTAGAATGGTTGTCATCAACAAGACAAATAATAAGTGTTGGAGAGGCTGTGGAGAAAAAGGAACCCTCATACACTCTTGGTAGGAATGTAGATTGGTGCAACCGCTATGGAAAACAGTGTGGAAGTTCCTCAAAAAATTAGGAATAGAATTACCACATAACCCAGCAACACATCACCTGGGTATATACCCACAAATCTGAAAACATTTATCCGTAAAGATATATGAATTCCAAAGTTCATTGCAGCATTATTTATATAGGCCAAGACATGCAACAACCAAAGTGTCCTTTGACAGATGATTGGATAAAGATGTGGTATATATACAAAATGGAATATTACTCTGCCATAAGAAAAGATAAAATACTGCCATTTGCAACAACATGGATGGGTCTTGAGATTATTATGCTAAGTGAAATAAGTCAGACAGAAAAAGTCGAGAACTGTATGACTTCACTCATATGTGGGATATAAAACTGAAGGCAACAAATGAACAAGACAAGCAAATAAAGAAACAAACACTCATAGACACAGACAACAGTTTAGTGGTTACCAGAGAAAAAGGGGGGAGGTGAGGTGGTAGAAAAGGGTCAAATATATAGTGATGGAAGGAGAACAACTCTGGGTTGTGAACACATAATGCAATATATAGATGATGTATTATACAATTGTACACTTTAAACCTATGTAGTTTTGTTGACCATTGTGACCCCAATAAACTTTAATAAAGAAAGGAAATATCATTATTTGGCCATCAGATAAAAGCTCAGCATTAGTAATGTCAAGAGTTAGACTTTGGGGAGTGAGAGTTTCTCATATACTATCGGTGATTGTGTAAATTGGCAAAATAATCTTGGAGAATAATTTAGCAGAATGTATGCACATTTAGATGCTTTCTGGCATCCATCTTTAAGAAACACTCAGAACACAAGTACGTAAAGAAGCATGTAGATGGAGACCAATTGCAGCATTTTTGTGAATAATAATTGTGAATAATACAAACAACCTAAATGACCATTAGTAAGGGTATAATCAAGTAAATTTTATAATATTCATGCCAATGAATATATGCAACACTTAAAAAGAATGAATTATATCTGTTCGAACTGACACAGAAAGTTCACCAAGACATAATGCTTCTGAAGAAAGAACTAGAAAACAATTGAGATAGCTAATTTACCAAGCTAAATATTTAAATTTCACACATGTGAATGAGTTGACTAAGAAATGGAAAAATACCTACTAAAATGTCCAAAGTGTTTACTCCTGAGCAATACAGTGGGAATGCAGGAAGAGTTTACTTTGTTTATTCTGCATTGTTTTAATTTTTTGTAGTGATATTTATTATAATACTTCTGTACATTGAAAATAAAACCTACAATCTAAGTAACCTTGAAAAACTATATTTTCAATAAAACTTTATTGTCTCATTTATTTTCACCACTAGTGACTTTTGTCTATATCAAAGACATATTGTGTACACCTGAAACTAATATGACATTGTATATTTATGTATGTTAACATTGTATGTTAGCTATATTTTAATAAAAATTTTAAAACAAAAAGGATGTATTAAAACAAATTACAGAGAAAATTTAAAACCTATAGCAATGTTTAAAATAATTTTTAAATCTAATAAGGAGCATAATTAATCCTAATTTTACAATGAAAATTATGGTTTTCAGACATAGATTGGTACAATTCACATTTTCTGTTCATAATATTACTTCAAGGAACTGCACTGATGTGGGAATCAAGAGGCCTAGATGCTATTGGGTTGTTGGAAAAGTCATGACACATTTTTGCAACGAAAAACAGAAAAAATATGTCATGACTTTTCCGACAACCCAATAGTTTATATCCACCAATGTGCTAACTTTGTTAAGTTCCTTACCTGCTCAAATGGCATCATTTTATCATTTAAATGAGATGGACTAGGTGATCTTTAAGGTCTAATAACCAATGATTTTATGACAATCTCAAAATCATATAAATGTAGTTCAAGATGTTTATTATGACTTCTTTGTCCACAGACTCCACATTTTTAGGGACTTTTCAAATTCAAGTAGTTTGCCTTATTTTTTTCAGGAACATACTGGTCACACTATATATCTATATTTGGGGGGGAAATTGTCACCGTGATATAATCATCTTTTAAGAAAAAGATCTTGAGTAGTGGCTTCTCCAGAGTCAGATACTGGTAGATAATGCAGGCAGCAAGGTACAGTGGGAAGAGCACAATTTAGGAGTCAAGGAGGTGCATATTATCTGTAACACCTTGAAAAAGCTATTTTAGGGGTCTGAGCCTCATTATCCACATATACAAAGTGGAGCTAATATTATCTACCTCACACTATTTGGCAATGTATCAAGCACTTTGCACACTATCTAATTTAATTTTCACAATAAATCTTAGCTGCAGAGGAAAGGTGAGTTACTCTGTGACTCACTTTAGGAGAGTGCTGATCTACTTGCAAAGAAAGGAAAACATATCTCTTATGGATGGTGCAAGACTTCTCTTTTGTAATCACCGGTTCTCTGTGATGTCTGAATACAGTTTATTGCAGCAGATCAGTGCTGGTAGCATAATAATGTTCCTTTAGTGCCAAATAATGTTCCTTCAGGGCTATCATTTTTCTTATTTTATTTTGGAAACTTTTAATTAGCAAGTCACTATGAATAGTGGGAAATGTAATGCCAGGTCATCTCCTGATTCTCTCTTTATACTTTTGCTGATGAATATGTATTGTAATTTCATTCTTCTTTGTATTTCCACTGATTCTAAATGCTACAACCACTTGATTTTTGTCAGCCACCCTGTTCAGTTTCAGCTCCTTCAAGAATCCTGCTTACAGGAAGGTTCATCAGTAGACACAGGACATGCTTTCACACAATACTTCCAAAACTATGTGTGATTTTCAATTTTACCAAAATTAATTTGTAATGCAATTCCATTCCAATGAAAATGCTTACAGGAATTTAAAAAAAAATAGAAGGGGGCAAGTTAATTTTCAAATTATCTAGAATATAAATGCATAAGTTCAGCCAAGAAATTTTTGGAAAACAATGGTGAGGAGGAAAAACAAACAGGAAACATCATACAAGTACAAGTTGTGATTTGGACTGAAATTTTATAAGGGAAACTTCATGGGTTAGAAGCATGTCAGCAATCATGCTCACTCTAATTATAATTATAGCAGTGCTCACTAGAATAACTACAATTAGGTCATTGTTTACAACATTTTCCTTTTGCATATTTTAAAAGGAAATGACTTATATTTTCTTAAAATATGGCTTTAAAATTAAGGCATGTGCTATTGGCTGTTAATTCAAAACCTATTTATCCTTCCTTGCTAAAGAACCCTGCTTTGGGTAGCAATGTGAGCCACTCCAGGAGAAGCAACAAGCTTAAGGATAAAAGCCATCATCCTTTTAATAAGAGTAGAAGAGTGAAAAAATCTTGGGCCCTCAATACATCATTAAAATGCTGGGCCACGTCTGAGACCACCCACTTCAGGGCTTTTTCAATTAAATAAACAAAACTGTTTTTATGCTTTAAGCCATTTTAGTCAAGTTATCTATAACCTGCAGCTAAAAGCATTTCTAATTGATAAGGGTGGGGGTGGTAAAAAAATAAGTATTCTGAAATACTCTTCACTTATTGAAAGACTAAGCATATACACAACAATCTGTTGATCCACAAGATATAAACAATGTCTGTATTGAAAAACCACTGACATTCCAAAAGCACAAGTAGTGATAAAATGGAGAAAGTCATGAGGTTGATCACAGTGATCAGAAGAAAAAATTACCCAACTATAAGTTGATTTTCCTGTTTTCTTCATCAAAGTGAAATTAAGGTTGTGCAATGACCAAGTGTTTCTTCTGATTATTTGCATAGCTCTATTCAATCATTTATTACACACACACACACACACACACACACACACACACACACACACATAGCACAAATCTCTGGTGTAATTAAAAAAGTTGCCCCTGTTGGATAGCCATTAATATAACTTCCATCACCATAGGTTAGCTTTAACTGTGCTAGTACTCCATGTAAATGGAACAATATAATAAGTACTCTTTATGGTCTGGATTCTTTTTTTCTTTAGGTTATTTGGAGAAATTTGGCTTTTCAAATTATTATTATTTTAACTAGTTTCAGGTGTACAACACAGTGCAATAGTTACACTGTTTACCCCTGAAACTGACAACCCCCTCCCCCAATCTGCCTCCTCACTCCCGCCCCCCCAATATAATACATATCTACGATAATTCCATTGACTCAACTTCCACACTATACTTCACATCCTGTGACTATATATATTCAATTATGGTTGACGTACAATATTATACAACATCAGCTTCAGGTGTACAGTGCGGTGATCAAGCCTCTACCCCATCCATGAAGCAGTCTCCCTAGCAAGACATGTGACCATCGGAAACCCTACAAAATATTTACAACATTATTAATTATATTCCTCGAACTGTCTTTCATGTCCCTGTGGCAATATTGTAGTTACCTATTTATGCTGTCTAATCCCTTCCCCTTCTCCCTCATCCCCGCCCCCCTCCCAAATAGCAACCATCAGTTTTTCCTCTGTATCTCTGAGACTATTTCTGCTTACTTTGCTCATTCATTCAGTTTTTTAGATTCCACATATAAGTGAGATCATATGGTATTTGTCTTTCTCTGACTCACTTATTTCACTTAACATAATGTTCTCTAGGTCCATCCATATCGTTGTAAATGGTACGATTTCATCCTTCTTTATAGCGGAGTAATATTCCACTGTATAAAGGAACCACAGGTTCCTAATCCAGTCGTCTACTGATGGGCATTTCGGTTGTTTCCAAATCTTGGCTATTGTAAATAGCGCTACGATAAACATAAGGGTGCATATATTTTTTTGAATTAGCATCTTGGGTTACTCTGGATAGATACCCAAGAGTGGAATTGCTGGGTCATACGGTAGTTCCATTTTCAGTTTTTTGAGATACCTCCATACTGATTTCCATAATGGCTGCACCAA
>NW_017731357.1:3795246-3806861 GCF_001890085.2 Hipposideros armiger | reverse complement strand
ATGTGGTCTATCTTGGAAAATGTTCCATGTGCACTTGAGAAGAATGTATATTCTGTTGCTTTGTGGTGAAATGCTCTAAAAATATCAATTAAATCCAGCTTGTCTAAAGTGCCATTTAAGGCCACTGTTTCCATGTTGATTTTCTGTCTGGAGGATCTGTCCATTGGTGACAATGGGATGTTGAAGTCCCCTACTACAATAGTTTTACTGTTGATCTCTGTGTTTATGTCTGTCAATATCTGTTCCACATATTTAGGAGTTCCTATGTTGGGTACATAGATGTTTACTAGGATTATGTCCTCTTGTTGAATCAATCCATTTATTATTATGTAGTGCCCTTCTTTGTCTTTTATTGTATATAATTTATTAACCAATGTTACCCCAATAAATTTAATAAAAAATAAATAAAGAAGAAAAATAGAAAATATAATAAATAAAGGACAAAAATATCATGTTAAAAATGTACTTCTTGCCTTGTTAATAGTAGTTTTCAAGGTAGGGAACAGTAATTAATTCCTAGTTCACAAAACCGAAATAAGCAGCATCTGGCCTCTACATGCTCCATAGCTTGTGTTAAGCAGCCCTAAGCCTAGCACTAGCAGCAAGTGGCCTTAGTTCATAGCTTGGCCTCTCCTAGGCTCCCGCTAGCCCAGTGCATGTGGCTGATATCTGTGGATTGCTGTGTGGCTCATGCCTGGTGAGCCTGGTCAGGGCAAAGGCTGTAGCTGAACTTGACTTCTGGCAGTAGCCCCTGGGGCTATAAAGCTTGACCCTCAGTCAGGAAGGATTTCTCAGGGGATCCTAGTCACTGAAAGTTCCCAAAAGCATGTAATTCTGCCTCCACTTTAGTAAGGGAAAGAAGTATGACTCCCCCTAACACTCCTGGATTGCTTTTTGTGCTCGACAATGGCCCTCAAGGGAAATGCTTGTGACAGAGTTCCTGTCCAGACAGAAAAGATATAACTAGAGCCCTGGAGAGGAAGGTATGGAATATAAGGTCCATTTTTTTATATATATACACATACTAACTCAGCTGAAGATGTTGCAATTCACTCTTATAGTCAGGGGGTTGAAAAGCATATTTCAGAGTATGGTAGGGAGAGCTGAAAATTACGATAAGTCACTGTTTCAGGATTTCCTGTGAAGATTTCAATGTCTGCCTCGTTTCTGCTGCAATGGAGATAGAAAAAATATTAAAGTATGTTTTTAGTTTTCCGTTCTCCTAATGAAAAGAACAGTCAAAACTGTTTTAAGATCTAAAATCTTCTAAGACCCACCTCTGGGGTGGGAAACAGCTAGTCTGTGGTTTAGATGTCCTTGAAGGAAAATCTTGGCCAGGCCCTTGTAGGGAATGTTAGGTTTATGGAAGAATTAAACTTGATCTTCTATATAGTAGAGGGGATGTAGAGAGGCTGAAATTCAGACAGGAAGTAGCAAGTGGCCCCTCATCCACATTTTCTAGACCTCATGAATAAATCCCTTGTTCAAGGTCACTCCCCTTTTGTATGTAATGGAGCCTCCATGTACTACTAGAGCCCACTGTATAAATCTCTTCCTAATACCACATACAGTAACATCATGTTGATAGCTCAAAATAGCATGGATGGGTGTCTTTACATTATGGAAAATAGCCAACACTACAGATTAGTCATTTGTTCCTCCCAGAGAGCCAGCTGTTAAATATTTACCCACTTCCAATGACTATGTGGAAACATAAAGTCCTGACATCTGGATCCACTTGAATCAACTCTGTAGGACCATTCTAGTTCCACAGCCCCTCGAAGGATTGATGAAAGCTGTTGTTCGGTTTGCTTTGCAACTACACTTCTTCTTTTGCCCATTCTTGTTTCTGTTGCATCCCTTCCACAGATGTTTATACCAAGCTCCTCCTAAATAAACATCCTATAACCTAAACTCCATCTCTTCCTGAGAAAACTAATCTTCCACAGAGGTTGAATAACTGGACCCAGGTTGCTCAGATGGTAGAGGGCAAAACCAGGACTCAACCACCTGTCTAATCCCAAAGTCTATGTGTTAATGACCATACAGTGTGGCTCTAGATGTCAATGATGAATTCCTGGATAACAACCACTTCCTACTTCTCAACTAGTTTTGATTCTACATAGCAATTTTAAGAACAGGAACCATTCAGGGTGGCTAAGAGACTAACCTGTGCCTCACATTTTACAGTTATTGAAATTAAGGAGGTAACTTGAGATAGCCATCCAAAAACAGAAAAAGATTTCTTACCAGGGGTCACTCACTATAGAATCAACATGGAAAGTGGGCCTGGAAAATTTGGTGATGTAAGACAAATATATCTTGGTTTTCTCCTCTTTTCCATTCATTGCATTTAATTCAATTTAACCCATTTATTATTACTTACAGTGTATAAAACATTGTGATAGGTACTGTTAGCAATACAAGATAAGAAATGTTTTCTAAACATTCTTCACATAATTGGCAGGTTAATTATAAAAGGCAGAAAACTGAAACAAAGCAGAGTGGCACATTGGTACAAGTGAAGTGCTAAAGAGACTATTAGGATTGACAATACTAATTTTGCTCATGATTTTAGAAGAAGTGGAATTGGAATTTGGCCTTCAAGAGTGAGACTTTTATAGAAAGTTAGGTTGTATGGGGAGACAAAATTGGGGGAAGGAAAAGCAGGATCAATTATTTTGAGGCAAGAATTAGAGAGCATAAAAAAGAAAGGTATTCTGGTATATCTTGAATGTCTATGCCATTTACTTGTAATAACATGATATCCTTATTTTATTAAAGTTTCTTATAAATCTTAGTCTTCTAGAATGATCCAGAAAGACCTAGGTTTTGAGTATTCTTTTGACCTTAACTCTGTTCAAGTATTCAATCTTATTACTTTGTCCCACAGGTGTGCAGTTATAGTGAAATATGAAATGCTCTTGTCTTTTCTCATACTTACTTAGTCACTAATAGTCACTGGAGTTAGGAAATATTTCCAGAGAACTTCTGGTTGGAAATTAAAAACAGGGGGAGGGCCAGCCAAGTGGTGCATTGGTTAAGAACTGGCTTGGGACACCAGCTCTGAGCAGCAAGGCCGCGGTTTGGATCCCACATGAGGGCCAGTGACACTGCCCTCTACAGCTAAGATGGTGAGCAAAAGCTCGACCTGGAGCTGGGCTGCCGTGAGTCACCGGCGACAGAGTAGGCTGCAGCCTCTGCTGCAGTGGGCTGCCATAAGCTACCGTGTGTGGCTGGCAGCCAGTGTGAATGGCTGGCAGCTGGTATGAGCTGCCAAGAGCCGCTATGAGCGGCTGTCCAGAGGCCGGTGACTGATCTGACTCACCCGGGAAGAACACAATGATAATACCAACATGGGCCAGTGAAGTAATGTCCTCCACAACTAGACTAAAGAACAAAAGGACAGCAACTTTTCTGTTCCCCTTCCCCTTATTCCCCAGCACTGTTCCCCTTCCTCAATTCCCCAATAAAATCTTAAAAAAAAATAAATAAAGACTGGGGGAAAAGGATACGGCAGGGAATAAACTTGGGAAAGTTAGGAATGAAAATTGTGGGGAGGCCTTTTAATGCCAAATTTGTGCATTTGAGTCATACTAATTTAGCATTGGAGCAAGAGGATGACATGATCAGATTTATTTTTCAAGAAGAAAAAGGTAAAAGTGCGGAGGTGGGTTGAAATAAAAGGGATGGAAAAGGCTGGGATCAGGAGGCCGTAGGAATAGGCCGGGTGAATGATCAGGACTCTCTGGATAGAATCAACAGTGGAGAAAATAATGTAGTAAAAATCGTTAGAAGGTAGAATTAACAGACAGTTGATTACATGGGGAGGAAAATATAGGGCAACGTCTAAAATAATCAAAGATTTGTTCAAGAGAAAAAAATATTGCCGGTTTGTAGTTCTGCCAATGAAAGAGGCTCATTCCCAGTATAGTCTAGTTTTATAACATCTACAACTCTCAGCATGGCATTTTCTACCTACCCTAGTGGAAAGCTTTCTATATTGCAAAAACCTCCATTGCTCATTCATTCTCATGTACAGAGAACTTGTCCCATGTCCAATGTAGAAAACTCAACCTAAGCAAGAATGGATAAGGGCCTCAGATAACTTTACCTATTTCTCTGTATCTGTCTGCTGACAGAAGTAGGCAAGGAGAAATTCAGGATTAATTCCTAACGGTTTTCTTGTTTGTTTTGTTTCACTTGGTTCTCAGATAGACAAAGGCTAGGAATCCAATGTGGTAGGAGCATCTACACACATTTCCTATATTTTAATCTATATTTTTAGTTAAAGTCAGATTTACCAGAAGCAAACAATTATTCAGTTCCCTTCTAAGCACTTGATAGTACCTTAGGAAGATCTGTTAAATTCCCCTTACAGTAACCACTAGAATCACAAATAGCTTCTCTGTGTCCTTAGGCATTTGACAGTCGTTTGTGATAATGATTCCCATCCAGTTTTGTTTTAGTTTTTCCCAAATGAAAGGACTTTCATCTTTTTATATAGATAACTCCAAAGTTAAACACATCCATAGTCATAAAGACATGTTTTTATGTTAATCAGAAATGTAAATTACAACCTTCTTCTAACCCATTGACCTTCTCTGGAGTTCAGTGTCAATTGTTTTGAAACAAAGTTCATCAATGAAATGTCACTCACCAACTCTCTAGAGAAAGGTCTCTCTCTCTTGGAGAATGAGAAAGAGGAAATCACCAACAAAGGCTATATTGATTAATTAATTCAAGTCAAATCCCCCAACTAGCCATAGTTTGGAAAATGTGAAAAGGAAATGCTCTTAACTTAATTTGTGTGCAAGAATCATCAAAAACACCAAATAGGCCCCTGAGTCCTTTTAACTGAGTCCCAATAGTTTTTGTTAATATACTTGCTTTATGGTATGGTGGCAGCTTTTTCAAGCTTATCTTGCACATTTCCTACCCCATACCTAAAATTAGACATTTTTCCAAAGAAATCATGCTTCTTTTAATGAGAAATGATATATAGAGACCAAAATTCAGGTAGCAGAAACACTTATTACTATTGGATTGGATATTGTTATTGGACAGAGAGAGGAACAATGTGAACCATATGGTTTTAAACCATATGAAATTGCCTTTTCTATAAATTAAAAATGATAGAATATCAGCAGTTTGATGTGGCTTGACCTAATACTTTTAATATAAAATACATCATAAGTTCATCCAATTCAAATTAGATTTTATAGAGCTTTTATTTCAGAGAAGAAATGGATAGAGATGAAATAAAATTGCCCTTATATCAGTAATTTTTCAAGCTAGGCAATAGGTACATAAGAGATTATAAGCTTCTCTTTTAAGTATGTTGGAAAACTTTCATAACATAAAGTTTCAAAGAGGGTTCTAGGGATAAGAACAGTAATGCTGGTAAGTGATGGTGAAGATGCATATAAAGTGTTTAAATAAAAGTGATGAAATGGAAGCAGGAAAAAATATTAATTGTTATATTTGTATACAATATTTAAAATGTGTATATGTATCAAAATTAATACACTGAATATTACAAAATTTTGAAAAATGCATCTACATGATAGATAGATAGATAGATAGATAGATAGATAGATAGATAGAGATATAGATAATAACCAAAAATCTTTTGGGCAGAAGCTTTTACTTAAGGCCCCAAAGAGTCTTCTATTAGGTAGTCACTGCTTATTGCATCCAGAAGAATATTTGTGACCTTAAGTGAAAGAAGAACCAATAGGTATTTATGGAGTATCTTTGATGCATATACGTGTGTGCTAGGCTCTTTAGGTACAATATTAAATCAGGAATTTATAATTATTTAAAAGGCTTATAAAATAAGACAAGGTTATGTAACTAGACATAAGTGAGGATAGGAGGAAAAGAAAGAACAAAGATAATTTTGGAAAATGGATCCAGAAATGAGCCTAATGGAAAATTACAAACTCTTAAATTGTTGCTCTAAGTGGCTTTCAAATTTATTTTTAAGCTTTTTAGTCATGAAAATGAAGAAAAACAAGCTGAACAGACATTTTTCCAAAGAGGACACACAGATGGCTAATAAACATATGAAAAAAATGTTCAACATCATTAATCATTAGATAAATATAAATAAAAACCACAATGAGATATCACCTCACACCTGTTAGAATGGCTATCATCAACAAGAAAAATAATAACAAGTGTTGGAGAGCCTGTGGAGAGAAACAAACCCTCATATACTGTTGGTGGGAATGCAGATTGGTGAAGCTGCTATGGAAGGCAGTGTGGAGGTTCCTCAATAAATTAAGAATAGAATTACCATATGACCCAGCAATCCCTCTCCTGGGTATCTACCAAAAAAATCTGAAAAAATGTATCTGTAAAGATATGTGTGCTCCAATGTTTACTGCAGCTTTATTTATGGTGGCCAAGACATGGAAACAACTAAAGTGTCCTTTGATAGATGATTGGATAAAGGAGATGTGGTATATATACACAATGGAATGCTATTCTGCCATCAGAAAAGATGAAATAGTACCATTTGTGACAACATAAAAGGATCTTGATATTGGTATGCTAAGCGAAATAAGTCAGGTTGGGGGAGAGACCCTCCGGCCCCACACCAAGCTCACCAACCCAGAGTTACTTTGCCAAAGAAGAGGAGTTCAATGATAGCTGGCAGTAGAAATTTGTGAGGATTCTGTTTGCTCAACTCAGTGAGGCTGAGGGTGGCTAGAGAACCAGTGGAGCTGGCACACGGATTCCCTCACCAGCGAGCAATCACCCGGTCACTGGTGGAAGGAGCAGCTGTGTGAGTGGGTCCCAGGAGCCTGTGGGGAAGGACTGAACTGAGTGCCTTTAGTGTGGGAGCTGGAGGTTTTGGGACCATTGTTCCCCTGGTGTGGAGCTTGCACATAAGTAGTGTACAGTAGGGCACCATTTTTTCAGGGTTGAGGCCTCCCTCAAAGAGTGTGGTCCAGGACCGCATTGGTCTGGTGGAATTGGCGCAGGAGTGCCTGTGTGCATACGTGCGCATGCGGCTTTGGGTCCCCACCCTCTGCACTGCTTGTACTACATAGCCAGGCAAATGCCTGGTGGGCGTGCTTTGGCTCCAACAGGCTGTTCATTGAAACACGGGAGTGCGCAAGCTGTCTTGGGTCCCTGTTCTCCGCACTGCGCATGCAGAGTTGCCAGGCTGGCAATTAGTTGTCAGGCTGCTCAGCCTGATCTGCGAGTGGCCGATTGGGACAGGCTGAGACTGGGAGTTTTCCTGAGAGTGTTTGGCCATGAGCTGTGTGCCTACGTGATCTGGCCGGGGCTTTCCTGGTACATTTCTGTGGGCTGGTTGCGGGTGCAGGATTGCATGCTGCTCTGATTTGGTGGGGGCCACTGATCACAACCTGTGGTTTCTTGGGGGCTTGCCCTGCCCACCTAGAGCTCTGTTGCCAGGGGCACCCTGAGCCCCTGGTCCTTGGCCCCTACCTCCACAGGCCACAGAGGTTGTTTTGCAGCAGCAGACAGCCCGCAGCAACCTGTGAGGATTTTTGGTGGTGAGCACGGTTCCAGAGCACATAGCATCTAATTGCGGGAAGCTGACTGCAAGCCTGAGAGGGAGGCCGGCACATGATGTGTTGAGCCCTTCTCCACAACATAGCTGGTGCTGAGTGGCCCAGAGACTCTCGATTGTTGAACAAGTGGTCTACAGATTAAAGCGGGCGGAGACCTTTGTTTGTCCTTTTTTTATCCCCCTTTTTTATTATTATTTTTTCTTTATTTTCTCTTTCATCTTTCTGTTCCTTTTTCTTCTTTTCATTCATCTGTTTTGTTTTTGTCATTGTTTCTCAGGCTTGTTTATCTGGATATTGCTTTGGTCACTGTTTTTCTGTCTTGTTCTTCCGTTTTTGTGTTTGTGTTTGTGTCTCTTTTGTATACTTTCATTTCTCCTGTCTGATCATTGCTTATCAAGTTTCTGTGGGAGTGTATTTGTTTTTTGATGTTGTTGCGTTTCCTTGCTTTGTTTTTGTTTTATGAAGTGGACATGGACCTAGCACTGGTCCAGGAGCTGAGACTACACTGAATTTGTAGAAACCACTGACCACAGCCTTTATGCACCTGTAACACAACCTCGCCTTTCTACAGCTGCATTGCCAGAGGCAATCGGGGTGCCAAGGTGACTGACCCCACCCCCACAAACTGTGGAAAAGGTTTTTTACAACAGAAGACGGTCTGCGGAGCCCTGGGGTCACCTTCATTGTGTTCAGTAACCACAACCCTACACCACAGCCACTCGGGAGCAGCTTTTGTGATTCTGTGAGCACGAGGTGGAGGCTGGCTGTAGTGCCTTGGGACACTATAAAAGAGGGGTTACAGGCCAGGTATTGGTGTAAGACCTGTATCTGCATTAGCATCTTAAAAACTACCAATTATGTTGCATAACTCACTTGAACTCCATCCTGCCAAGCTAGAGCCACATCACAGAGACATCCTCAACACCAGGTCAAATAGCCAGACACATGCCCCTAAAGGGCCTCTTTCAATAGGTAGGCCTTATTGGCATCTGACAGGTGGCAACAGGCCTATGGGGCCCTGGGCCTTTTCCTAAATTGCCCTAAACAGCCTCAGGACAAATATAGGGGGCAGCCAGATTTAGTTCACACAGAGAGCATCCCCACATAACCCTAGGTCCAAAACGGGCAGCAGCCAACTGCGTACAGCCTTGAGGCACCTACCAGGTAGCTGTGGACTGGGAACAAGCAGGTCCAAAATGGCTCTGAGTGGGAGCCCTGCCCAAGAGACACCAGGACCAATACACCCAGAGGTCAGTGTTAGAAAAAACCAGAGTACTACCTGGTTGAACCTACAAGTGGCACTCTCAAAGCACATCTTCCACAGGCACAAGAGCCCACAGTGGCCAAGCCTCCTCTCAGGGGTCAACCTCCACACAGCATTTTGTACACTGTGAACAGAGCTAATTCTCCCAGCTAATCAGTCTGAGGGTCAATCACACCCTCTGACAAGCCAAAAGCAATTAAAGAGAAACTCCAATAGTGACACCTCTGGAGCACACGGGACAGGAGAATACAGAGACTGTGTAATCTGAATATAAAGGACATATACTACAAGAGCACCCAGCAATGACTGAGAGGCATAGGTGCTCTATCTTACACATCGAAGCAATCACATAGCGACAGCCAGAATGAGGAAACAAAGAAACATGTCCCAAGTAAAAGATCAGAAGAAACCTCTAGATATGGAACTAAATGAAACAGAGGTATCCAACCTTTCAGACACAGAGTTTAGAACACCAATAATAAGAATGTTTAAGGAACTTAGTGAGGACATAAAGAAGGCTAGAGAAATCATAAAAAACAACCAGTTAGAACTAAAGAATACAATAATTGAAATGAAGAACACACTGGAAGAAATCACCAGTAGCTTAGATGAAGCGGAGGATTGGATCAGCAATTTAGAAGACAAAAATAGCAGAAAGCACCCAGCCAGTGCAACAAAAAGTAAAAAAAGTAAAATACAATAAGATAGTTTAAGAGACCTGTGGGACAACATCAAGTGCAACAACATTCGCATCATAGGAATACCAGAAAGAGAAGAGAAGCAAAGGATCGAGAATGTATGTGAAGAAATAATGAATGAAAACTTCCCAATCCTGGTGAAGTAAATCGACATACAAGCACAGGAAGTGCAGAGAGTTCCAAACAAGCTGAACCCAAACAGGTCCACACCAAGACACATCATAGTTAAAATGGCAACAGTTAAAGACAAAGACAGAATCCTAAAAGCAGCAAGAGAAAGACAGCAGGTTACATACAAAGGAACTCCTATAAGACTAACAGCTGAGTTTTCTACACAAACTCTGCAGGAGAGAAGGGAGTGGCAGGAAATATTCAAAGTGACACAAAATAAAGTGCTACAACCAAGATTGCTCTACCCACCACAGCTATCATTTAAAATTGAAGGAGAGATAAAGAGCTTCTCAGAAAAGAATAAGCTTAAGAAAATCAATACCACCAAGCCAGCACTGCAAGAAATGTTAAAAGGGCATTTTTAAACACAAGAAAGGGGACAACAAGCTAACCAAGGAAGACAAGAAATACAACTAACAAAATGGCAAGAAATATGCACCTACCAATAATCACTTTAAATCTGAACAGGCTAAATGTTCCAATCAAAAGACATAGAGTGGCTGAGTGGATAAGAAAATAGGACCCATGCATATGCTGTTTACAGAAGACTCATCTCAGATCAAAAGACAAACAAAGACTGAATGTAAAGGGATGCAATAAGATATTTCTCGCAAATGGAAATGAGAAAAAAGCTGAAGTAGCAATACTTATTTCGGACAAAATTAAGATTACAATAAAAGACAAAGAAGGGCACTACATAATAATAAAGGGATCGATTCAACAAGAGGACATAACCCTAGTAAATATCTATGCACCCAACATAGGAACTCCTAAATATGTGGAACAGATATTGACAGACATAAACACAGAGATCAATAGTAACACTATCATAGTAGGGGACTTCAACACCCCATTGTCACCAATGGACAGATCCTCCAGACAGAAAATCAACATGGAAACAGTGGCCTTAAATGGCACTTTAGACAAGCTGGATTTAATTGATATTTTTAGAGCATTTCACCACAAAGCAACAGAATATACATTCTTCTCAAGTGCACATAGAACATCTTCCAAGATAGACCACATGTTAGGCCACAAAACAAGTCTCAATAAATTTAAGAAGATTGAAATCATATCAAGCATCTTCTCCAACTACAATGCTATGAAACTAAACATCAATTATAAGAAGAAATCTGGAAAGCACACAAATACATGGAGGCCAAATAACATGATATTAAATAGTGAGTGGGTCAAAAATGAGATCAAGGAAGAAGTCAAAAGCTATCTCGAGATGAACGAAAATGAAAACACAACAACCCAAAATCTATGGGATGCAGCGAAAGCAGTCCTAAGAAGGAAATTCTTAGCAATGCAGGTCTATTTAAAGAAACAGGAAGAATCTCAACTCAACAGATAACCTTTACACCTAAGGGAACTGAAAAAAGAATAGCAAAACAAGCCCAAAGGGAGTACAAGGAAAGAAATAATAAAGACCAGAGCAGAAATAAATGAAATAGAGACCAAAAAAACAATACACACAAAAAAATCAATGAAACCAAGAGCTGGTTTTTTGAAAAGATAAACAAAGTCGACGAACCCTTAGCCAGACTCACCAAGAAAAAGAAAGAGAGGACCCAAATTAATAAAATCAGGAATGAAAGAGAAGTGACAACAGATACCACAGAAATACAGAAAATTGTAAGAAAATACTGCGAGCAACTATATGCCAACAAATTCGACAATCTGGAAGAAATGGATAAATTTCTAGAAGCATGCAATCTACCAAATCTGAACCAAGAAGAAACAGAAACTCTGAACACACTGATTACTACCAAAGAAATTGAATCAGTAATCAACAAGCTTCCAACATACAAAAGTAATGGACCAGATGGCCTCACACATGAATTTTATAAAACATTAAAAAAAGAATTAATACCTATTCTCCTCAAACTATTCCAAAAAATACAGAAGGAGGGAAGGCTCCCAAGCACA
>NW_017731357.1:3771376-3792806 GCF_001890085.2 Hipposideros armiger | reverse complement strand
CAACGATATGGATGGACCTAGAGAACATTATGTTAAGTGAAATAAGTGAGTCAGAGAAAGACAAATACCATATGATCTCACTTATATGTGGAATCTAAAAAACTGAATGAATGAGCAAAGTAAGCAGAAATAGTCTCAGAGATACAGAGGAAAAACTGATGGTTGCTAGTTGGGAGGGGGGTGGGGATGAGGGAGAAGGGGAAGGGATTAGACAGCATAAATGAGTAACTACAATATTGCCACAGGGTAATGAGAGACAGTTCAGGGAATATAATTAAGAATGTTGTAAATATTTTGTAGGGTTTCAGATGTACACATGTCTTGTTAGGGAGACCACTTCATGGATGGGGTAGAGACTTGATCACCGCACTGTACACCTGAAGCTGATGTTGTATAATATTGTACATCAACCATAATTGAATATATATAGTCACAGGGTGTGAAGTATAGTGTGGAAGTTGAGTCAATGGAATTATCATAGATATGTATGATATTGGGGGGGCGGGAGTGGGGAGGCAGATTGGGGGAGGAGGGTTGTCAGTTTGAGGGGTAAACAATATAACTATTGCACTGTGTTGTACATCTGAAACTAATTTAGAAATAATAAATAAATAAAATATACAAAGAACTGTGTAAAAAAGAATTATAAATTAGTAGTTACAGGATAATTATGGGAATGTGAAGTACAGCATAAGGAATATAGTAGGTTGTATTTTAATAACTATGTACAGTGTCAGATGGATCCTAGGTTTATTGATTTATTGGGATGATCACCTCCTAAGTTATATAAATGTCTAATCACTATATTGTACACCTGAAACTAATATAATATTGTATTTCAACTGCAATTGAAAAATTAAAAAATATATTTAAATTAATAATAATAATAAAAAGTGTAGTGGTTACCGGAGGGTAAGCGGGGAAGGGGGTGGTAGATGCAGGGAAAGGGGATCAAATATATGGTGATGGAAAGAAAACTGACGCTGGGTGGTAAACACACAATGTGATATATAGATGATGTATTACAGAATTTTACACCTGAAACCTATGTAACTTTGTTAACAATTGTCACCCCAATAAACTTTAATTTTAAAATAAGGAAGCTTGATCATCTTTATAACTCACGGAGAACACAAAATTTCAAGCTAAATCAAATTCTGAGGAGAAATACAGTGATTCCTGCTATCAAAAAAAAAGATCCTGAAGATACAATTCTTCTTATCCAAAGGAAAAAAAATAAGACTTAACAACGGAGGTCTGCAAAGGGGAAAAAGATGGTCTTTTCATTTGCTGTCATTCTCCAGATTAGAAAGCCAAGAGGTAATATCTACTATGTTGTATTGCAAGCCTCTTTGGTTGGAAACAACAGAAAACAACTGCATTGGTCAAATTAAATCCAAGTTGATGTAACATTGTAAATATATAGAAATACTGAGGAAATAAAAACTAGCAAATCTCATGGGAACTGGTACAAGGAACTGCAAATCTGTGAGAGAATGACTCTTGACTCTGTCGTTGAAAAAAGAGATTGTTTTCTTTGTCCCTGAAAAACTGAATTGGTTCTGTCTCTCAGGGCTCTCCTTCCTGATGACCAGCATTTTCTGATTCAAGTTTTTCATTTCCACAGGGCTTTGGCTTTACATGATTCTGACTTGAGCTCAGTAACTTCTAGCTAATTGGTTCGCTCATGGTGGATCAAATTACTATGAGAGTGGAGAGGAGTGGGAGAGGGAAGGAGTGATTTCTAAAGAAAGAGATGGCAAAGGGCCGGCAAGCACTCTGAAACTTTTCTATGCATCATCATTCAAAATTATATGTGTTTAAAATTCTGACCTCCAACTCAGAGTTTGTGAGTCTTCCAAGGAAACCAGAAACTAATTTGAGAGCCAGAATAAACTGAGGAATATGAGCAGTGGGGAGAACAATATTTCTTCTCGGTTTTGTCTTTCTGGCATAGCAGACACATTTGTTGATAAAAGATGTTTTTCAATAAAGTGCCAAAAATAATAAATGGAAAACTTTTCCCCAGTGCCTCTATTAAGTATCTTTAGCAGGCAAGGGTAAGCAATTTAAGGGGTATTTTTCATGAGTCCTAAACTGCAAACAAAAACAAAATAAAAAACCTTATATATGGTTTATATATATAAATACTGATTCAGGCAGTTAGGGAGGAAGTTATGTTTTTTAATGAATGTGCTCACTACATTGTAGAAGGATTTTCTTTCTATAAAAGCTTTGTATCTAATTATTCCCCCAACAATTATATTTGATTTGATTTGAGAAATGCTTCTTTTTATAAGACTATGTGAAAGGTGTTTTTGTTCCAAAATAGAGACCAATATATAGTTATTGGTTAATATCCACTAACTGGCTACTTCAGTAAATGACAAAAACAATTAGATCATTATAAAATTAATTATTTATTTCACGGATGACCATTTTTTTCAACCTGGGACCAAAGCACATGAAATGAATATTTTGACAATCAACAATTAACTTTGAGAAACAGGAAACATAAAGGTTAGAACCAGACCTATGTGCCTCCTGATGTGATTCAATAAAAATTCCATGGCACACATATGGTAAATTCTTATAAGAAAACATTCAACTCAAAAATAATCAGACCTATAGATCTCATTTCTATTTTTCATGAAATACAGAGGATAGGAGAGCAAGTTAATCAAATAACCGTGAGAAAACAGATACTTCCAGAAGGTGAGACATTCTAAGGATAACTGGTCTGGTATTTGTTAACAAGTCAGTGTTATGGAAAAAGAGAGCCTGACAGCTGTTGTAGATTAAAAGGCTTTAGAAATCTTACAAATAAATAGAAATTGTTATCCTCATTTAAACAAACCAGCTGTAGAAGATATTTTGGGGATAACTGGAAAAAAATGGGACTATAGACCAGGTATTAGATGATATTAGAAAATAATAATTAATTCTGTTAAGTGTGATAATGATATTGTGGTGATATAGGAGCGTGTCATCTTTAGAAATGTAAATTGAAGCATTCACAATGAAATATCATGAGTTTGTAATTTATTTTCAAATGCTTCAGTCTAAAACATTTGAAGAAATAGGGCAAATATTAAAATTGTTAACTCTAGATTTTGGATATATGAATGGGTTCATTATATTATTTTTCTTTAAGTTTCAAAGTTTTTATAGTAAATAATTTTTAAAAGAATACAAAATTTTATAAGCTATTAAATCTCAATGAGAAAATCAGGATCAGATAAAAAGAAAAAAACCCTGAGATCAGATAAACACAGAAACTATTAGTTTCATTTTCGTTCTCTCTGTCAATAAACATTGTGAATTCCATATTGTTGAGTAAGCTCAAAAGAACATTACAAGTAGCTCTGGGGTTGTATTTTTTCCTTTCTTCCTCAACTTACATTACCTTCTTACTCAAAAGGGAAAGTATTATGTTGGCTTCCATTTCCATTATCTTCAATCTCACACACACAAAAAACACGGCAGATATCCTAAAACCCTTTGCAAAAATTAATGTGCTATAAACATGTCATTGTTCTGTTTACAGAAACATTTGAACATGTCATTGGTTTTATAATCTGAAAATACATGAGCATTTTTTAGAGAAATCCTGGTTGAATTCAAGGAATTCTTATTTAGTCTTATACAGAAATCCTTCTAAGATTTGAATTCAAGGCTTTTTTTTATAAAGATTTTATTGGGGAATTGGGGGAGGAGAACAGCACTGGGGAATCAGGGGAAGGGGAACAGACAAGTTGCTGTCCTTTTGTTCTTCAGTCTAGTTGTGGAGGACGTCGCTTCACTGGCCCATGTTGGTATTATCATTGCGCTCTTCCCGGATGAGGCAGATCGGTCACTGGCCTCTGGATGGCTGCTCACTGCGGCTCTTGGTAGCTCACACTGGCTACCAGCCACACACGGTAGCAGGGGCTGCAGCTTACGCTGTCGATGGTGACTCACAGCAGCCCAGCTCCAGGTTGAGCTGTTGTTCACCATCTTAGCTGTAGAGGGCAGTGTCACTGGCCCCCATGTGGGATCCGAACTGGGGCCCCGCTGCTCAGAGCCAGCGTCCCAAATCAGCTCCTAACCAATGTGCATGCTTTTATATCCTGTTATTGTCATAACTTTCAGGTTAGAGGCCTTATTTTACTGATAGCAGTTTGACTGAGTTGCTCAATTTATATCATTGGTATCATTTGGTCTGTGTAATTTAGAAAGGATGTCCTTTGGATATTGTCATATGGGGTATTACCTTGATGCAACAGTGGTCTCCCAGAGGCCACTAAAGCTCTCCCAGAGGCCACTAAATAGAAAGGCACATGGATCAAATTAAGGTATACAAATCACACAGTTTAGACCACACTACTTAAATATTGGGTGAGGTAATGGTCCAGTCTCTCTCTTGGCTACAACTGTCTTCCCTACTGATAGTGTGGTTATGAGACCAGAGTTGAAGTTCAAGCAAGGAGGAAACAGAAGAGACCCCAGGCTAATGGCACACACTTTTTCTATCAAAGAGAAACAGGGTAATGTATGCCTAGTCACACATGTAGCTTGACAATAAACCTACTGAATAGTCATGAGTTTTATCTGCATTTTCTGGATTATATGCATTTTCTGGAGGGGCCAGAATGGGACTATACTCACCAATGGATAATTGATTTAGAAAAATGACATAGCTGCCAGGTATTTGTAATGACTATGACTTGGGCTTTCCATCCTTTTCTTTTAGTAAACTTGAATTTTTTTATCATATATTGTATTTATTCTATCTTTAGCATATGTTACAGGTTACTAAATTACTACATATTTAGTACATCTTCAGAATTTTGTTTATGTCTCTCAAGCTACTTGCTTATTAGCTGTACTTAACATAGCCATGAGTTTTGCTACTATCTTTTTTTAAAAGATTTTATTGGGGAATTGGGGGAGGGGAACAGACAAGTTGCTGTCCTTTCGTTCTTCAGTCTAGTTGTGGAGGATGTAGCCTCACTGGCCCATGTTGGTATTATCATTGCACTCTTTCCGGGTGAGTCAGATCAGTTGCTGGCCTCTGGAAGGCCGCTCACAGTGGCTCTTGGCAGCTCACATTGGTTGCCGGCCACTCACGCTGGCTGCCAGCCACACACGGTAGCTAATGGCAGCCCACTGCAGCAGGGGCTGCAGCCTACGCTGTCGCTGGCGACTCATGGCAGCCCAACTCCAGGTCGAGCTGTTGTTCACCATCTTAGCTGCAGAGGGCAGTGTCACTGGCCCTCATGTGGGATCTGAACCGGGGCCCTGCTCCTCCGAGCTGGAGTCCCCAGTCAGCTCTTAACCAACGCACCACTCGGCCGGCCCTTGCTACTATCTTTAAAGCTAGTTATTACAATGTATGCTTGACACTTCTAATGTGTTTCAGTCATCCTGTGTCTTTTACTGTGGGACCCCTCGTGAATGACTAAATCCATCTGGACATATATTTACACATCTGTAAAATGAAGTGAAGGCAGTAGATCCTGGAAGTTCAAACTTTTTGTCAGCTATCTACCTCATGCAATTCTCATGAGGTTTAATAGTCTAGAATATATAGAAGCAAAACAACTAAAAAAAGAAGTTTCTGTTTTCCACATTGGTGAATAGGTTGTAAATGTAGTGGGCATTGTATTTATCATTTTACCCTGAGTAATATTTGTCATCTTAGAGTGATGATACTGATGGCAATGATATCTTACACTGTGCCAGACAGTGCTGTTAAAGTACTTTGAGTTAAATTAAATCTGCTGATGCCCACAGTAACCATGTAAGATAAATAATAGAAAGTAATAAGCCACTTTACAGACAAGGACATAATCAGGGGAAATGAAATAACGCCTGCTAATTTCAGGCCACTGATTGGACCATGTCCTTACAAATAAATATCTTTATCACAAGGGGAGCTAACTCACAGCCATTTCTGTTTTTCTTTAGCACATTAATTTTTAGCTCTGATTTTATATTTACCAAACAAATTCACAATCTAAAACTTTATTTCCTATGTAAAATATAATTGTAATTTTTTAAATAAAAAATAAATACAACTATATTTTTAGTTTAAGTCTTAGTATACTCACATAATTCTGGATGCCAGGATATTATCTAACAAAATATAGATTTAGTCAATATTACTACACAGACTCCTGATAAATTGTAAGCTCAGTGGATATAGGGGTCAAAACTATTGTATTATTATTTTATCCTCAGTGCCTTGCACCATGCTTAGTACATTGTTAGTATTAAAAGGGCACTTTGTTTAATTAATTAATGAGTAAATTAATGAGTGAAAAATACAAAACTTGAGGTGCAGGGCTGGATTTCTCCCCTTTAACTGTACCTACCAAGCCAACATAGAAACTAATTTAGAAACTAAGCCATTCTACAGTGGGAGATCTGATGATTACTTCCCCTTGGGCTCTGGCTCTTTTTTCACTATATGCTGGGTTGAGGAGGATCCTTTGTAGTTGTCTTGGTACCCAGAGATGTCTATTTCTCTCTAGGATTGACATGTCCTGTCATGACCTAATGGGTCAGTGATGACTGACACTTGTGTCATGAATACAAAGAAGCTCCTGAGACTCTGAAGTGCATTAAAGACCCAAGGTGCTCCATGCCAAGGAGAAGATAATATCTTAGTCTCTATTTGGAATCTTAACTTTTCTGCATAGCTACCAAAGCCATCTGAATATACCCCAGTGCCATAAAAATTTCAGGGATAAAGCTTATTTACTTTTCCACATTTCCCAGGATAGATGGTATGGCTGGACCAGGATATAAATTTGATCTTTAAAAAGGCCATGTTGTCCTCAAAATCCTCCTACTGACAAAGGTTTTCAGGGATCTGACTGTTCTGTTTGGCAAAAATTCTCTCCCATGAGGTTTAAAATTCTCTCATATAAATGGATTCTAGGCACCTCATTCTTCCAGTTCTTAAGGCTAAATCATTGTAGAGAAAATAGCAGTCTCTCTCACTTTATTATGTTCTCTATTTTCTCCCATCCACAAACACCTCACTCAGAACAATAATTTGGGAAATTTGATAATGGTTTTGATTAATGATCAATAGAAAAAGACAGAAAAAAATGCTAGCAGGAGAGTAAATTAATATAACTGCTTTAGAAAACTGTTTGGCTGTATCTACTAAATTGCAACATTTGAATATTTTATGACCTAACAATTCCACTCATAGGTAGATGCAAAAGAGCAATGCATACATATATTTATTAAAAGACATATGTGAGGATATTATAATGCTATTTGTAATATTCCCCAAACAAGTAACTACCCAACTGGCCTTTGACAGTAAAATAGAAAATTAAAATGTGGTATGTTGAAACAATAGGCTATTATGTAACAATGAGAATGAATAATTTACAACTATACACAAAAGTATGGATGATGCTCACAAATTATTGAGTGAAAGAAGCCAGACAGAACAAGAATACATACTATATTATTCCATTTATACAAAGCATAAAAACAGACAATACTAATCTATGTGATCAGAAGTTAGGATAGTGGGTAACTTTGTGGGAGGGAAGTTTCTGGAAGTGGCTGGAGGATTCTGGAGCTCTGGTAATATTCTATGTCTTTATCTGGGTGCTTGATTATATAGGTGTGTTCAGAATGGAAAAAAATTATTGAAATATACATTGTGATTTCTGCACTTTCTCCATGTACTTTAATAAAAAGTTTTAAATGATAAAAGAAAGCCAAAACAAAAAGAAATTTTATTCTGAATGAGAAATTACAGCAGTGGATACACCATAGGGTAAACAATAAATAACACTAAAATGGATAGAAGTAAAAAAGTGAGAGCCATAACTTTTTATATTTAAATATGAGGTACAGTATCTTCTATTTTGATAAATAATAAAACATTTCTTTCACCCCTGCTTATCTGGTACCACCTTCCTTCTTCTCCATTTGTATTGGATATGAATTTTGTATCAACCATATGAGAATCTTAATGTATTTTTATCAACATTATGTTGAACAAAAGATGCTAGTAGTTGGTTTTCAAATACACATATGTACACATACAAGCACAAACCGAAGGAAAATGGACAGAAATAAAGGTTTTGAGACTGCCTATATGTTAATTACTAACTTTCTCTGATAGAAGAAAAAAATGGTGATTGTCAAGTCTCCTTGAGCATTTATCCTCTTTCTGGAAGGGAAGGATTGAAATGCTAAATCACTCTCTATGTAAGACATCAGTTTTCTCATAAGGAGCAAGAAATCCAACATGAAGTGGAATGACATTTTCTTTCTTTGTGTTTATTTTGCTGCATTGCCTGATAAATGTGCTAATAAGAAGAGGAGGGAGAAGCAAGAGAAGCAGCTGATGTAGAAAGGATTAACCAGTCCCAGAACACCCACTTACTATACCATCTAATGAAGAATAACACTATTTTGTGAAGACTTCTGCATGGAAGATCATAATACCCAAATGTAAACAAAACAATTCAAAGATAGGGTTGCTGCAGCTGAAAGGATTTTCATAGACTTTCCTATTATTTAAATGCTTTATTTAATACCATAACTGTAAATTCTTTATCTTGAAAGGAACTTAGAAGAAACTGTCCCAGTAGTCACATTTTTTATAGAAAAAAAACAAAATAGTTTTTTTCAATACTGAATTATTCCTTTAAGATAATGTGTCAAGGGTCACTCCTGAAGCCCCCAGTGCAGGTGACCAGGGAGACTGTGCCAATGGGCCCCGCAGGGCACCTACTACATAAGGCCAGCTGGCCAAGACTGGGAGATACAGCAGATCTACCTAATACACAGAAATAAACACAGAGAGGTAGCCAAAATGAGGAAGCAAAGGAAGATGTCCCAAATAAAAAAAACAGGAGAAAACTCCAGAAAAAGAACTAAATGAAATGGAGGTAAGCAACATACCAGGAACAGAATTCAAAACAATGTTCATAAAGATGTTCAAGGAACTTAATGACAACTTAACAGACAACAAGCATAAAATAAGACATAGATACCATTTAAAAATAAAGAACCAGTCAGAAATGAAGAATAAAATAACTGAAATGAAGAATGCACTAGAAGGAATCACCATCAGATTAGATGAAGCAGAGGATCAAATCAGTAATTTGGAAACAAGTGAGCAAAAAGAACCCAATTGAAACAGCAAAAAGAAAAAAGAATTTTAAAAATAAGGATAGTTTAAGAGACCTCTGGAACAATATCAAGCATAACAACATTCACATCATAGGGGTACCAGAATTAGAAGAGAAAGAGCAAGGGTTTGAAAACTTATTTGAATAATGATTGAAAATATCCCTAACCTGGCAAAGGAAATAGGCATATGAACCCACAAGCACAGAGACCCAAATAAGATGAACCCAAACAGGCCCACACCAAGACACAACAGAATTAAAATGCCAAAGGTTAAAGACAAACAGAGAATCCTAAAAGAGCAAGAGAAAGACACCTAAGTTACTTACAAGAAAGCTCCCATAAGATTGTCAGTTGTTTTCTTAACAGAAACTTTGCAGGCCAGAAAGGATTGGCATTAAATATTCAAAGTGAAGAATAGCAAGGACCTACAACTAAGATTACTCTACCCAGCAAAGCATCATTTAAAAATGGAGAGATAAAGAGCTTCTCAGACATGAAAAAGCTAAAGGAGTTTATCACCACAAAAACAGTATTATAAGAAATGTTAAAAATATTTCTTTAAGAAGAAGGGAAGGAAAAAAAAAACAAAATAAAGATGAAAAATAAAATGGCAATAACTATGCTTCTATCAATAATCACTTTAAATGCAAATTGACTAAATGCTCCAATAAAAAGACATAGGGTAGCTGAATGGGTAAGAAAACAAGACCCACACATATGTTGTCTAAAATAGACCCACTTCATGGATGGAGATAGTCTCAGAGACACAGAGGAAGAACCGAGGGTTGCTAGTTGGGAGGGGGTGGGGATGAAGGAGAAGGGGAAGGGATGAGACAATACAAATTAGTAATTGTAATTTGGCCTCAGGGATAGAAAAAGACAGTCCGAGGAATATAATCTATAATGTTGTAAGTATTTATTAGGGGGCCAGATGGACCCATGTCCTTTTGGGGAGTCCACTTCATAGTCAATGTAGAGGCCTGACCACCACATTGTATTTCTGAAACTGATGTTGAATAATACTGTATGTCAACTATAATTATATATATACATATAGTCTTGGGACATGGAGTAGAGAGCGGGAACGGATTCAATGGAATTGTAATAGATAAGCATGATATCGGGGGTGGGAGGGCAATAGATGGGGGGAGGGGGGTTGTTACCTGATGAGGTGAAAAAGGGTAACTATTGTATTGTTCTGTACACCTGAAACTAACAATAAAAAAATAAATTTAAAAAAAATAGACCTACTTCAGATCAAAAGACACAGAGACTTATAGTAAAGGAATGGAAAATGATATTCCATGTGACAAGAAACAAACAAAAAAGCTGAGGTAGCAGTACATAGTTCAGACAAAATAGACTTTAACACAATGCTATAATAAGAGACAAGGAAGGACATTACATAATGATAAACAGATCCATCTAATAAGAGGACATAACCCTAGTAATCTAATGATCTATGAACTCAACATAGGAGCACCTAAATATATAAAACATATATTGACTGACATAAAAGGAGAGAGCAGCAATAAAATAAGCATAATAGGAAACTTTAACACCCCATTTACACCAATGAACAGATTTTCCAGACAGAAAATCAACAAGGAAACAGTGGCATTAAATCACACACTAGATCAGATGGATTTAATTAATGTTTTTAGAGTATTTAACCCCAAAGCAGCAGAATATACATTCTTTTCAAGTGCATATGGAGCATTTTCCGAGATAGACCACATGTTAGGACACAAAACAACTATCAATAAATTTAAGAAGATTGCAATTGTATCAAGCATCTTCTGTGACCAGAATGGCATGAAACTAGAAATCGATTACAATTTTAAAAAACTAGGAAAACACACAAAAATGGATGGCACAGGTGATGTCAGAAACTTGGTGGCTTAAGGAGTGCTCCTTGATATCTCCCCTACAAATTACAACAAATTAAGCCGCTGTAATTTAATAAAGGATTCCCTGTGAAACCCGCAAACGCTTCTGAGAGATCTGCACATGAAAACATTGGAAGGCGGGTGAATTGAGGCAAACATGGGTGGAGGGAATGAAGAAGTACAGAGACGGGGGCTGTGGGATGCAGCCCAGAACTCACTGCAGTCCCAGGAAAGGGGAGGGGTGAGACTGCAGGAGCACTCTCTGTGGCCCCACCAACCCTTCCTGAGAGAATCGACATATAATATGGCTGAACTCAGCGATTGGGGCAGAGATCTCAGGGCAAAGACCAAATACAGACCAGGTCCGACAACTGTGGTGTAACAACCCTCACAGCCAGCCAGAAAACAAAGCCATAGATTCTCTCCACCTCCCCCACCACCTTCACAGAGCTCCCTCCCTTGCACCCTTCCAGTGCTAGCAGTGGGCTCAAGAAAGAAAGAAAAAATGGTAGCAGTGTTGGATTAAAGAACAGATTATCTACAGCCCTGAGAACTGAAGGATAGTTCCTGAGAGGCCGATGCACAGTGCAGCTAATTCCAGAGGCAGAGAAGGAGATGTAGAGGTGAGGCAGCTGTGGTCTGGTGGTTACCAGTGCTCAGAAGAGAACAGGGCCACAGGTGCACCTGCCACTTCTCCCAGACCAACCCATCCCCACCTTTCCCAGCTGTTCACAGTGGGGGCAACCAGGGCTGCTGAGACATACAGCTCTGCATCTGGCTGCAGGGGAAGCACTGGGATTTCAGAGACCAAATCCCTCCATGTGAGTGGTGACCTTAGACAGATAACCTGGTAATGGATTAGACTCCCACCTCCCTAGGAAATCTCCCACCATGCAAGAAGCCACAACAGTGTGGGAGAGAAAATAAAACACTCCAATGCCACCTGCTGGAAAACAAAAGAAAGACCTCTTTATATAACTGACTGCAAAATCCACTCCTTTAGATGCCCAGAAAAAGAAACAATTAATTAATTGCCATGACTAACCAAGGTAACAAGGCAGCTTATAAAGAAAATTAAAAATCTCCAGAAAATACACTTAATTTTTATTTTATTTTTTTAAGCTGAGCCATCCTGCCACCTGTTAGCAGCTCAGCGGCTGCTCAGCTCAGGCTGGGAATCGAACCACTGTTGCTCAGAGCTCAAACTCTTGAGTGAGCTCTTAATCAACTGAGCCACTTGGCTGGCCCTTCAGAAAATAAACTTAAAGACATGGAAATATGTGACTTAAATGACAGAGAATTCAACATTTCAGTTGTGAAAAAATGTAATGAGATGCAAGAAAACTCAGATAGGCAGTTTAATAAACTCAAAAATAAAATCAATGAACAAAATAAATATTTTACCGAAGAGATTTAAATTTTAAAAAGAGCCAAATAGAAATTCTGTAGCTGAAAACCTCAATAAAATAGATGAAAAATGAAATAGCCAGCTTAGAAAATAGAGCTGACCAGATGAAGGAAAGAATTTGTGATATTGAAGATAGAGATATGGAAGTGATACAGATGGAAGGAGAGACTTGAGAGTTAAAAGAAATAAAAGAACTCTACAAGAACTGACTCCATCAGGAAGAGCAACATGAGAATAATGGATATACCAGAAGCAGAAGAGAGGGAGAATAGCACAGAGAGTCTATTCAAAGAAATAGTCAATGAGAACTTCCCAAACCTATGGAAAGAACTGGATCCTCAAGTCTAAGAAGCAAACAGAACACCTAATTACCTCAATTCCAACAGGCCTTCTTCAAGGCACATTATATTAAAGCTGTCAAAAATTAATGGCAAATAAAGAATTCTCAAGGCATCCAAGGAAAAGAAGATTGTAACCTACTAAGGAAAGCCCATTAGATTATCATCAGACTTTTCAGCAGAAATTCTACAATCCAGGAGAGAATGGAATCAAATATCCAAACTGTCGAAAAAGAGAAATTACCAGCCAAAATTAATATACTCTGCAAAGTTATCCTTTATATATAAAGAAGGAATAAAGACCTATCCAGATACAGAAGAGCTGAGGGAATTTTGCATTACAGGAAATACTGAATAAGGTTATTTGACCTGAAATAAAAAGACAAAAGGCTACAAAACAATGAGTAAGATTACTAACAGAGAGACAGAAGCGGGAAATGGCAACCACAACACGAAATAGGGCACTATACACTTAAACATAATATAAAGGGTGAAGAAGATAAAAACATAAAAAAAGAAGAAGAAAATTTGCTACTGCAACTCAGAAATCATAGGGATAATTTGTGACAACAAAAACCATAAAAGATGAGGGAGTAAAGGTCTGAATTTGCAAATGGGAATAGAGATGAGCATGCTGAAAAAAAGGACTAATATATATATATATATATATATATATATATGACTTTCTTTTACGTAAACTTAATGGTAACCATTCAAAAAAAATTCAGAACTGAGTGCAAAAAGCAAAACATGATAGAATACCACCAAACTAAAATAACAGAGAGAAACAAAATGCAAAGAAACAATGGAGACACTGAACTACCAGAAAACAAAAGATAGAATGATAGGAGATCCTCACACATCAATAATCACCCTAAATGTAAATGGACTGAGCTCACCAATAAAAAGGTACAGAGTAGAAGGTTGGATAAAAAAAAAACCCAACCATATCTTGCCTCCAAGAGATGCATCTCAGCTACAAGTACAAATATAGACTCAAAATAAAAGGGTGGAAAATGATACCCCAAGCAAATGGCATCCAGAGAAAAAGCAGGTGTATTCATAGTTATACCTGATAAAATAAACTTCAAGATAAAAAAGGTAACAAGAGACATAGATGGATGTTTCATAATGATAAAGGGGACAGAACAACAAGAAGACATGACACTTATCAACATATGTGCTCCCAATAAGGGAGCACTGAAATATACAAAGCAACTACTAACAGAACTATAGGGAGAAACTGACAAAAACACAATTAAAGTAGGGGACCTAAATACACTAGTGACAGGTATGGATAGATCATCCAAACAGAAAATCAATACAAAAATATCAGCCTTAAATACCACATTAGACCTAATGGACATAATTTACATTTACAGAGCATTTCATCCTAGAATACCAGACTATACATCCTTTTCTAGTACACATGGAACACTCTAAAGAATAGACCATATGTTGGAACACAAAACTATCCTTAGTAAATTTAAGAAGATTGAAAGCATATCAAGCATATTCCCTGACCACAAGACTTTGAAATTAAAGATCAACTGCAAAAAGACAGCAGAAAAGAGCACAAATATGTGAAGATTAAACAACATGCTATTAAAGAATGACTAAGTCAAATAAGAAATAAAAAGAGAGGTCAAAAGATACATAGAAACAAATGAGAATAAAAATACATTATACCAAAATTATTGGGATGCAGAGAAAGTAGTATTAACAAGGAAATTTATATCATTACAGGCCTATCTCAAGACATAAGAAAAATCCCCCCAAAACATCCTAATATTACATTCTAAAGAACTAAAAAAAGAACAAATGAAACCAAAAGTCTGCAGTAGGAAATAATAAAAATTAGAGCAGAATTAAATGAAATAGAAAACAAAAAGACAATAGAACAATTAATGCAATAAAAAGCTAGTTCTTTGAAGAGATTAATAAAATTGACAAACCCTTGCTTAGATTCACTAAGGAAAAAAGAGAAGGGATACAGATAAACAAAATCAGAGATGAAAGGGGAAAAGATATGCTATGCATACCACAGAAACAAAGGATCATATGAAAATACTATGAAGGACTATATGCCACCAAATTCAATAACTTAAAAGAAATGGACAGACTCTTAGAAATATATAACCTTCCTAGACTGAATCACAAAGAACTGGAAAATCTAAATAGATTGATTGATCAACATTGAGGAAACTGAAACAATCATTCAAAACCTCCCCAAAAGCAAAAGTCCAGGACCAGGTGGATTTACTAGTGAATTCTACTAAATATTAAAAAATGATTTAATACCAATCCTCCTCAAATTCGTCCAAAAAATTGAAGAAGAGGCAATATTTCGTAAGTCATTTTATGAGGCAAACATTACCCTGATACAAAAACCTGGTAAGAACAACACACACACACACACACACACACACACACACACACACACACACGAAGAAAACTACAGACCAATATCTCTGATGAATATAGATGCAAAAATCCTAAACAAAAATACTAGCAAATTGAACACAACAATACATTAAAAAGATTATGCACCATGATCAGGTGGAGCACAAGGATAGTTAGCTTATGCAGATTGATCAATGCAAACACCACATAAACAAAATAAAAAATAAAATTCATGTGATTATATCAATAGATGCAGAAAAAGCATTTGACAAGATACAACACCCATTTATGATTAAACAATAAAATGTGTATAAAAAAAGGACCTCAACGCAATAAAGGCCATATATGACAAACCCTCAGCTAATATCATACTTAATGGTGAAAAACTGAAAGCTTTTCTTCTAAAGTAAGAAAAAAGACAAGGATGCCACCCTGTCACCACTGTTATTCAACATAGTATTGGAAGTCCTAGCCAGAGCAATCAGGCAAGAGAAAGAAATAAAAGGCATCCAAATACAGAATGAAATTAAATTATCTCTTTTTGCAGATGATATGATTCTTTATATAGAAAACCATAAAGACACCACCAAAAAATTAGAATCAATAAACAAATACAGTAAAGTTGTAGGAGAGAAAATCAATGTACAAAAATCTATTGTATTCCTATGTAATATCAATGAAATTTCAGAAAAAGAAATTTAAAAAATTGCTTTTGCAATTACAACAAAAGGAATAAAATACCTAGGAATAAACTTAACAAAGGACATAAGAACTGATACACTGAAAACTTTAAGCATTATTTTAAAGATTTTATTGGAGAATTGGGGGAGGGTAACAGCACTGGGTAATCGGGGGAAGGGGAACAGAGAAGTTGCTGTTGTTTTTGTTCTTCAGTCTAGTTGTGGAGGATGTTGCTTTACTGGCCCAAGCTGGCACCATCATTGCACTCTTCCCAGGTGAAGCAGATCAGTCACGGGTCTCTGGATGGCTGCTCACACTGGCTGCCGGATACACACAGTAGCTTATGGCAGCCCACTGCAGTTTCACTGCAGCCTATGCCATTGCTGGTGACCTACGGCAGCCCAGCCCCAGGTCAAGCTGCCGTTCACCATCTCAGCTGCAGAGGGCAGTGTCACAGGTCCTTATATGTGGGATCTGAACTGGGGCCCTCTGGCGTCCCAAGCCAATTCTTAACCAACACACCACTCGGCCGGCCCTATAAGCATTTTTAAAAGAAAGTGAAAAAGACACAAAGAAATGGAAAGAATTTCCTGTTCAAGGATTGGAAGAATCAACATAGTTAAAATGACCATATTACACAAAGTAATATACAGATTTAATGCAATCCCCATCAAAATCCCAATGGCATTTTTTTTCAAGAAATATAACAAAAAAACCACCAGATCTGTATGGAATCATAAAAGATCCCAAAGAGCCAAAGTAATCCTAATAAAAAGAGAACTAGGCTGAAGATATCATACCCTCTACTTCAATTTGTACTACAAAGTGACAATAATCAAAATAGAATGGTATTGGCAGAAGAACAGACACAGAGACCAATGGAATAGAATTTAAACCCGGAAATAAACATATATATATATATATATATATATATATATATATATATGCAGATAATTTTCAACAAAGGAGCCAAAAACATACAATGGAGTAAAGAAAGCCTCTTCAATAAATGGTGCTGGGAAAATTGGAAAGCCATGCACAAAAGAATGAAACTAGACTGCTATCTGTCACCATATATCAAAATTAACTCAAAATAGACCAAAGGCCTAGACATAAGACCTGAAACAATAAATTGCATAGAAGAAAGCATAGGTATTAAATTTATGGACCTTGGGTCGAGAGAGGATTTTGTGAATTTGACTACAAAGGCAAGGGAAGTAAAAGCAAAAAAAAAAATCAATGGGACTATATGTAAAAAGCTTCTGCACAGCAAAACAAACCATCAATAAGACAAGGAAGCAATCAACTGAATGGCAGAAGATATTTGCAACCAACACCTCTGATAAGGGGCTAATATCCAAAATATATAAAGAACTCATACAACAACAACAACAATAACAAATACCAAAAAAAACACACACAAAAAAAATCCAATTAAATAATGGGCAGAGGACCTGAAAAGACATTTCTCCAAAGAGGACATACAAATGTCCAATAGACATGAAAAGATGCTCAGCATCACTAACCATCAGATAAATGCAAATAAAAAACACAATGAGATATTACCTCACACCTGTTAGAATGGCTATCATCAACAAGACAAATAATAAGTGTTGGAGAGGCTGCAGAGGTAAAGGAATCTTCCTACACTTCTGGTGTGAATGTAAATTGGTACAGCCACTATAGAAAACACTATGGAGGTTCCTCAAAAAATTAAGAATAGAATTACCATATGACCCAGCAAACCCCCTCCTTGGTATCTACCCCCAAAATAAGAAAACATTTATCAGTAAAGACATATATATCCTGATATTCATTGCAGCATTATTCATGGTGGCCAAGACATGGAAACAACCAATGTATCCTTTGATAGATGATTGGATAAAGAGCATGTGGTACATATACACAATGGAATATTACTTGGCCATAAGAAAAGATGAAATACAGACGGCCATTTATGACAACATGGATGGATCTTGAGATTATTATGCTAACTGAAATAAGTCAAACAGAAAAAGTCAAGAACCATATGATTTCACTGATATGTGGGATATAAAACTGAAAGCCACAAGGAACAAGACAAACAAATAAAGAAAAGCTCATAGACACAGACAAAAGGATAGTGATTACCAGAGGGTAAGGGGACAAGTGGGGTGGTAGAAGAGGGAAAAGAGGGTCAAATATATGGTGATGGAAGGAGAACTGACTCTGGGTGGTGAACACACAATGAGATATATAGATGATGTTTTATATAAATGTACACTTGAAACCTATGTAATTTTACTAACCAATGTCATCCCAATAAATTTAATAAAAAAACACAAAACAAAAATACAATGAATGGGTTAATGATGAGATTAGAGAAATCAAAATATATCTTAAGACAAATAAAAATGAAAGCACAGCCACCCAAAATCTATGGAACACAGCAAAAGCAGTCCTAAGACCAAAATTCATAGCAATAGAGGCCTATCTCAAAATACAAGAAAAATCTCAAATGAACAATCGAACCATACACCTAAAGGAACTAGAAAAAGAACAGCAAATAAATAAATAAATAAATAAATAAATAAATAAATAAAGCTCAATGTGAGTACAAGAAAAGAATAATAAAGGTCAGAGAGGACATAAATGAAATAGAGACTAAAAGAACAATACAAAAGATCAATGAAACCAAGAGCTGGTTCTTCGAAAAGACAAAACAAATTGATCAACATTTATCCAAGGTCATCACAAAAAAACACAGAGGACTCAAATAAATAAAATCAGAAGTGAGTCAGAAGTGACAACTGACACCACATAAATACAAAGGATTATGAGAAAATATTATGAATAATTGTATGCCAACAAATCGGACAATCTGGAAGAAATGGATAAATTCCTAAAAGCATACAATCTTCGAAGACTGAATCAAGGAGAAACAGAAAATCTGAACCAACTGATTACTATAAATGAAATCGAATTAGTAATCAAAATACTTCCAAAAAACACAGTCCTGGACCAGATTGCTTCACAGGTGAATTTTACCAAACATTCAAAGAATTAACACCTGTCCTTCTAAAACTATTCCAAAAAATTCAGAAAGAGGAAAAGCTCCCAAGCTTATTTTATGAGGCCACCATTACCCTGATTCCAATACACTTAAAGATATTACAAAAAATATATATAGGCCAATATCCCTGGTGAACATAGATGCAAAAATCCTTAGCAAAATATTAGCAAACCAAATTCAGCAATACATTAAAAAGATCATATATCACAATCAAGTGGAATTTATTCCTGGGATGTAAGGTCAATTCATTATCCACAAATCAATTAGTGTGATACACCATATAAAATGAATGATAAAAATCATATGATTATATCAATAAATGCAAAAAAAAATATTTGACAAAATCTAGCATCTATTTATGATAAAAACTTTCAGCAAAGTGAGAATAGAGAAAACATACCTCAACATAATAGAGGCCATATATGAAAAACCCACAGGTAATATCATCCTCAATGGGGTGAAGCTAAAAGTATTCTCTTTAAGATCAGGAACAAGATAAGGATGCCAACTTTCACCACTTTTACTCAATAAAGTATTGGAAATCCTAGTCATAGCAATCAGACATTAAAAAAAAAAGCATCCCAATTGGAATGGAAGAAGTAAAACTGTCATTATTTGTAGATGACATGATACTATAGAGAGAGAACCCTAAAGATTCCACCCAAACAAAAAAATCTATTAGAACTGATTAATAAATTCAGTAAAGTAGCAGGATAGAAAATTAGTATTCAGAAATTGGTTGCCTTTTTATACACCAATATTGAACTGTTAGAAAGAGAAATAAAGAAAAAAATCCTTTTCACAATTGCATCAAACAACAACAACAAAAACCTAGGAATAAATTAAACCAAGGAGGTAAAAGACCTGTACTTAGAAAACTATAGGACACTAAAGAAAGAATTTGAAGAAAATACAAATAAATGGAGGCACATACCATACTCATGGATAGGAAGAATTGACATCATTAAAATGTCTACACCACCCAAAGTTATCTATAGATTCAATGCAATCCCTATGAAAATACCAGTGGCGTTTTTCACAGAACTAGGACAAAGAATCTTAAAATTCATATGGAACTGGACCAGCCTAGTGCCACATTGGTTAAGAGCTGGCTTGGGATGCCAGCTCTGAGCAGCAGGGCCCCAGTTCAGATTCCACATAAGGGCCAGTGACACTGCCCTCTACAACTAAGATGGTGAACAACAGCTCGACCTGGAGCTGGGCTGCCGAGAGTCGCTGGCGACGGCATAGGCTGCCGTGGGGCTGCCGTGGGCTGCTGTGAGTGGCCGGCAGCCGGCGTGAGCTGCCAAGAGCTGCCATGAGCGGCTGTCCAGAGGCGGCAACCGATCTGCCTCACCTGGGAAGAGCGCAATGATAATACCAACATGAGCCAGTGAAGCAACGTCCTCCACAACTAGACTGAAGAACAAAAGGACAGCAACTTGTCTGTTCCCCTTCCCCAAATCCTCAACGCTGTTCCCCTCCTCCAAAAAAATCCTGAAGAAGAAAAAAAGGCACGCAAAAAGGTGTCCTTTTTTTAAAAAAAAATGTATACAGAATCACAAAAGACCCAGAAGAGCCACAGCAGTCTTGAGAAAGAACAAACCTGGCGGTATTACACGACCTGATACCAAACTATACTACCAAGCCATAGAAATAAAAACAGCATGCTACTGGCTTAAAAAGAGACAGATCAGGGCCGGCCGGGTAGCATGTTGGTTGGGAACTGGCTTGGGACGCCAGAGGGCCCCGGTTCAGATCCCACATATGAGGGCCAGTGACACTGCCCTCTACAGCTAAGCTGCTGAACAACAGCTCAACCTGGAGCTGGGCTGCCATGAGTCAACGGCGACGGTGTAGGCTGCAGCCCCTGCTGCAGTGGGTTGCCGTGGCTACTGTGTGTGGCTGGCAGCCAGCGTGAACGACCCTCAAGCCACTGTGAGCGGCCATCCAGAAGCCGGCGACTGATCTGCCTCGCCCAAGAAGAGCGCAATGATGGTGCCAACTTGGGCCAGTGAGGCAACGTCCTCCACAATTAGACTGAAGAACAAAAGGACAGCATCTTGTCTGTTCCCCTTCCCCCAGTTCCCCAGCGCTATTCCCATCCCCCAATTCCCCAATAAAAATCTTAAAAAAAAATACCACCACTTCTGAGTGGATAAAAAACAACAAAAAACAGACAGATCAATGGAACAAAATAGAGAGCCAAAAAATAAACCCACACCTATATGCTCATTTATTCTATGACAAAGGGGGCAGGGACATACAGTGTGATAAAAAAATGTACTCAACAAATGGTGTTGGAAAAACTGGACAAATCCATGGAAAAAATGAAACTAGACCACCATCTTACACTATATACAAGAATAAACTATAAATGGAGTAGACTTAAATGTAACACCGGAAGCCATAAAACTCCTAGAAGAACACATACACAGTAAACTCTCTGACATAGCTCTTAGTGACTATATATATATATATATATATATATATATATATATATATA
>NW_017731357.1:3764647-3771179 GCF_001890085.2 Hipposideros armiger | reverse complement strand
TGTGTGTGTATATATATATATATATATGCAAGGGGAACAAAACAATAAACAAATGGGACTACATCAAACTAAAAAGTTTTGCACAACAAAGGAAACCATCAACAAAATGAAAAGACTCACCAATGATACATCTTATAAGGATTTATATCCAAAATTTATAAAAAGAAAAACTCATGAACTCAATACCAAAAAACAAACAAACTAATTAAGAAGTGGGCAGAAGTCCTGAATAGGCATTTCTCCAAAGCAGGCATACACATGGCCAATAGACATGAAAAGATGCTCAATGACACTAATCATCAGAAATGAAAATAAAAACCACAATGAGATATCACCTTACATCTGTCAGGACAGCTGTCATCAATAAACCAACAAACAATTGTTGACAAGGATGTGGTTAAAAGAGAACCCTGGGACAATGCTGGTGGGATCACAAATTGGTGCAGCCATTATGGGAAACTGTAGTGAGGTTCCTCAAAAATTTAAAAATAGATCTATCTTATGACCCAGAAATTCCACTTCTGGGTATTTTATCCAAAGAAATCCACAACACTAATTTAAAAAGATATATGCACCCCTATGTTCATTACAGCATTATTTACAATAGCCAAGATATGGAAGCAACCCAAATACCCATCAATAGATGACTGGATAAGGAATAGTTTTATATATATATATATATATATATATATATATATATAAACTCAGCTCCAAAAAAGAATGCAATCTTACCACTTGTGAAAACATGGTTGGACCTAGAGGGTGTTATGCTAAGTGAAATAAGTCTGACAAAGACAAATATCATATGATCTCACTTATATATGGAATCTAAAGAACAAAATAAATGAACAAACAAAACAGAAATGGACTCATAGATACAGAGAACAAATGGATGATTGCCAGATGGGAGGGGGGTTGGGGGACTGGGTGAAAAAGGGGAAGGGATTAAGAAGTACAAATTGGTAGTTACAAAATAGTCATGGGGATGTAAAATACAACATAGAGAATATAGTCAGTAATATTGCAACAACTATATATAGTGCACAAGGGGGTTATTATACTAATGGGGGGATCACTGCATAAATTATATAAATGTCAAACCAATATGCTGTACACCTGAAACTAATATAAAATAATATTGAATGTCAACTGTAACTGAAAAAATAATTTTTAAAAATTTAATGTGTCACCTATGAAAAATATTGTCAAAATTTTACTGCAAATTTTACCTATGTGACATACAGATTCCTGCAAGCTGTCCAAAATCAATGATATATTATTGTATTTGTTTGAGGCAAATATCAGCAGTTATAGTCCATAGACTAAAATAAACTAACTTATTTGCCTGACTCAGATAAAAAATAAATTCATCCTCCTGGAGATGAAAGGAAGATACAACTAAACACAGTACTTTCTCTAACACTTATTTTGTGGAAGTTTCCAGATGATTGAAGAGAGATTGTAAATGTACACTCATTTTCAGGGAACATAGTCATCTGCTAGCATTTCTTTGGTCTTACTGAACAGATTGTGTAATGACATTGTATTTCTCCTCAAGAGATTTCTCCTCCAAAAAGCCATTTCTTTTCTTTTAGAAAAGTTGAGTGATTTCAACGTGCCTCACTGGACAAACCACTCTGGTTTTCATTTGGAGCAGTGTCTTTTGTAATTGACTCTTCTGATGGGCCCTATTTTTAGTCTAAACCTCAAATGTGGGCCAGTGTTCTCTACTTTTTGCTGCTAGAGGTAGAAACTACCAACGTAATAAATTATGGGGTTGGCACATCATGCACTGACTAGTATCATTGTTTGTTTAGAAGCCAACCAAATTACCTTTCCTGAGGTGATGTAGGGTGGGAAAGTTTATGGGATTTGAAGTCAGAGGATTGAGACTGAGACCTGTCTGAAATGATTATTGCCTGGAGAAGGAGACTTCACCTCCTGAAAATGTCAACTTCTTTCACTATAAAAGTGAAGAATGTTACAAATAATCCCAACAGCACAGAGTGTTTGTAAGGATTCAGTTACCACTATATGAAGAAATTTATAAATACGAATGCATAGGACATAGGTAAAGTGGTTGAGCAGATGTTGTTGTTGCCTGCTCCATGTCACTTCAACTGCCCCTGAGTTTAACTGCAGCAGTTCCTGAGCATGGTTCTTGCCTCAAGAGCATGAGGCTCCCTGCTGTTCTGCCTATGAGCTTTCTCTGGCACCCTGGAAGCTTGTGTTGTTATGTGCAGATGCAACTGGAAGTTGCAAATAGTTAATGCCACTCAGGACAACCCTCAACCAACTGGGGACCAAACTCAGTAGAGAAATGCCCAGCCTCTGCCCCCCCTCTGTGGGAAGATTCTGAGTGTATTGCATATACAGATGCTCCTCCACTTAAAATGGGTTGTATCCCAATAAACCCATCATATGTTGAAAATATCTTAAGTAGAAAATTTGTTTAATACACCTAACATGCCAAACTTACATTAGCCTACAGTTGGACAATTATCTTAGGTTTCCTCTCAAATGTAATTGCCCTCCTCTTCTCACCAGAAGCATAAGACACAGATGGGCATTTTGTAGATATGATGGGATATGAAAACACAAAGCACTATATCCAAAAAACGCTGGCAACACAGTACATTGCAGAGTATCAATTGTTTACCCTCATGATCGGTGTCTGACTGGGAACTGTGTCTCACTGCCCAGCATCACAAGAGAGTATTGTACCGCATATCACTAGCTCAGAAAAATATCAAAATTTAAGGTACAATTTCTACTGAATGTGTACCGTTTTCACACCATCATAAAGTTGAAATATCATATCAATCTGTTGTAAGTCAGGGAACTTCATAGTTTTCCAGAGGGTTCCTTGCAGGATTGAGCCCAAATTGCCCACTGCAGTTATTTGTTCTTTAACAGGCCCTTTATTGGCTTTTCTCCTCCCTTGTCCCATTTTTTCCACTTCCTAACTTACGTAGCCTTGGATCACCTCACAAACAAAATACACACACCAGGTCCCTATCTCAAGATCTGCTTTTGGTGGGAGTGGGGAGCAAATTAAGAGAGTGTTAGTGGTTCTTGAATGTGACTTGGTGAATTAACTCTTGCATAACCTCACCTACAACCTCTCCAAACCAAAGGGAAAACATTTTTCAGCTCCTATATCTGAGTGAAGAGTATACAGCTGCTCTGCATAGTGTAAAAAGGCTCAAGGCCTTGTTTCAACACCTTGATGTGATTACAGAATCTATCTTTTGACTGCAACAAGTCTCAAGAGACCAATTGCAAAAATTCACAATTGAGGAATCAGACTGATGATGACTCATTTTGCTGAATATTTTAAATATACATTTTTACAGATTATTCATAAATTGCTCCAATTTATATTTGTACTAATCAATGACTCATATGTTCAATTCTTGTGTTTATTTAATGAATATTAGAGAGTTTCCTATGTGTCAGACACAGTTTAAGGGACTGGCAATACATTGATAATGGTAGCATATGTGGACCATGTCTTGTGTTCTCACAGAACTTAAATTCTATTAGGAGAGACAGACAATAAGCTATAATTAATCTAGTTTTGAATTATAATTAAGTGCCATGAAGGATAATATATAAACCTGTTAGAGTTCTAAACCTCTAGAGACCAAACACTATGAAAACCAACAAAATATAGAGTTACTAATACATTCTTAGCCTTCTTGAAGTGACTACCATACTCTTTCCTATGGTTTTATTTCCCACTTTGTCTAACAGTAGAAGAATATAGCGTTGCATGTTTCTATTTTGTTACTTTCAACAGCACGATGACTCTCAGTGCTATTAACTGGTTCTACAGAAGCTTTTACTGATGCCTATAGTAGCAGAATGAATTATTGACAGGGTTAATCTTCTCCCAAATAATTTAGTCCTTCTGCAATTTATAGCAATACGTTTTCCAAGTGTGTATTTACTGCAAAAATCTCCCCTTTTGGCTTTCATAAAAATTGTAGGAGACATTTGTTACCTTGTCCTATCACCCTATGTTGTGTTAAATATAATAGCAATAGTTTAATGTCATAAAACATAGTGAGAAAGAATGCTGAAGCTTGAATATAATCAATTTACTCCAATTCTAGTTTAGGTGAAAATTTATTGCTAAATCGCCTTTTTAAGGGCTGCTTTGCTTATTTAATATTGATCTCAAAATGGTTAAGTAGTGGAACACTATTGATCTTTAAACAAAAAAAACAGTTCTTGTAATAAGAGTAAGAATGAGATTGCAAAAATTTTAGGTTATAGAAGTAGATTTTAATGGTCTTCATTAGCTCCTAGAATTGAATTTGCAAGCTCTATAGTTCTTTTGCTTAGGCTGAAAATTGTAACAAGGTAAAAAGTCTACTTTGTTAACTGTGGAATGAAAGACATGTATACAAATGTTGATATTTTTAAAAAGCATGTAATATAGCTAAATTTGACCAAGACCACCAATAATTTAGATCTAAAATCACTAACTCAAAACTAACTCTTAGAAAATTACTTTGGGGAATGAGGGGGGAGGCATACAATGACTCTTCTTAGTTCATGCTCCCTGAATTTTCTGGTCATGCCCATGTCCTGATATTCTTGAGATATAGTGACCTATATAATCCTCCTGGATGTTTAAAGCCATTTCATATTACTTGGAGAGAAATATTAAAGAACTCGTTGTAATATCTTGTTAATTCAGGTTCAAAAGAATACATTTTCTAGATAACTGAAATTTATTCCATTAATAAAACAATCTGATTTAGATGAAAACTTTTCTAGAAATCTCCTTTCCTTTCTCAAAGAAGCAGGTTTTTCAGGGTCATTTCTGGATGCTCTACTCTATTTCAAAGAAAGTTGCTCTTCATAAGGAGCATATTTGTACAATATTCTAAACACCTGAACTTGTGTATTTTCCCTATAAAAGCCTCTTCATTCTATGACAAAGAACTTTTGAATGGGCTATTGTGCTTTATTGTTACTTTTCCTTACATAAACATTGGGTTCACTCTTTGGGAACTAGAATGTGAATGTTTTTCTTTTCTCTGAACTTATCTACAATCCTTCATTCTCCTAGATATTACTCAGGATCATAATTGTTTAACATCCCAGCGTTATCTAAGTACACAAATTCTTATCTTTGACTAGACCTTTAACTTAAAACAAATTCCAGGGCTGGCTGAGTGGCTTGGTTGGTTAAGAGCTCGCTCAAGAGTGTGAGATCTGAGCAATAGCAGTTCAATTCCCGGTCTGAGCTGAGCTGCCGCTGAGCTGCCAACAGGTGGCAGGATGGCTCAGCTAAAATAATAATAATAATAAAAATAAAAAAATTAAAAAAATTTTACAATCACTCTAGCAATGCAAATAAAGAAACTTATACAAAAATTGGTTACATTTTATAATTCAATTCCCATCTTTTTGTATGATTTCTGTACCACCTCCTGAATTCCAAAACTAATTTTATAAAGCAGCCATTTATTTAAAAATCTTTGATTGCCACACTCTCCTAAATTTCAATATCAGTAGTAAACTCCACCAGTAGAAATTTAGTTTAAACTTAAAATTCTCACCTTCCTGAGTTACCCTATATTTGGACAGGTATATACATTCATATGCCATCTATAGTCAACCTTCTTTATTGGGATGAATGACTATAAATAAGGTAAAGATGGAAGCTGAAAAAATTAAGCCAAAATGAAATGGCAATTTTATAACCTTAATTTTTCTAAATTAATGCTGAAGATCTGTATTAAAGCTTCACCTTTCACCTGAGATAAACAGTATTTACATTTATATCTTTGAAGCATGTGTTGTATTAGCTATTAAGAGTTTGAAGGAGAAAAGGAAGGCAAGTCTACCAAAGGCTTTGTTTTCGCTCTTTAGAGAAGTTGGTAATGAAATTGACCATCCTCAGTACTTCAAATTTCAAAGGACAACATCAGTGGTAATTGCTGCAGTTGCTACTTAACATTTCATCAGCAGGCTCTGACATCCTGGCCATCCATTGTTACCGATTCAAAGGTGTGCTCTTTGCTTTTAAAAGGATTTGTTATTAAATTGGAAAGCAAAATACATTCGGCTTCAAGAACTGATCTGGGTGGTGAATACACAATGTGATATATAGATGATGTGTTACAGAATTGTACACCTGAAATCTATGTAACTTTGCTAACAATTGTCACCCCAATAAACTTTAATTTTAAAAAAATTATTTGAAGAGGTACTTTATTACTTAATGATCCATACATCATTGTCATCTATCTTTCTGTTATTTATACTTATTAGACATTCCTGCTGCTCTAAATCCTAGGTGACTTGGAAACAACCAAAATGCCCATCGGTAGATGACTGGATTAAGAAACTGTGGTACATTTGTACAATGGAGTATTACTCCGCTATAAAGAAGAATGAAATCGTACCATTTGGGACGAAATGGATGGACTTAGAGACTATTATCTTAAGTGAAATAAGTCATTTGGAGAAAGACAAATACCATATGATTTCACTTATATGTGGAATCTAAAAA
>NW_017731357.1:3762740-3764352 GCF_001890085.2 Hipposideros armiger | reverse complement strand
TATATATATATAGTCATGGGACATAGAGTATAGTGTGGGAGTGGAGTCAAGGGAATTGTAATAGATATGTATGATATTGGGGGGAAGTGGGGCATTGGATTGGGGGAGGGGGATTGTTACTTCGAGGGGTAAAAAGTATAACTATTGCACTGCGTTGTACAGCTGAAACTAATTCTAAAAAATGTGTATTTCATAATAAAATATAATTAAAAGAAAAAAAAGCCATCCATGTTGTTGCAAATGCAGTCTTTTATGCAGTCTTTTATCTTTTCTTATGGCCGAGTAATATTCCATTGTATATATGTCTTCTTTTTTCAATTTTGTCTTTGCTGTCTGGTGCCCAGTATGAACTAATTACTGTAATGCCTGAACCGTTTTGCCTAGTTGAGACCTTTGACTTGCCTCAGCTAGGATACCACAGCTGATCTATTCCATTTTGCTTAAGTTAACATCCAAAACTATGACATATGCTTTTCCTTTTAGTCAACCTGTATGCTCTTTACCTTGTTGCTGGCACTCTGGCTGTAACCTTGTACCTGTTTGCCAAGGCCTTAACATTACTTATCTGTGTGACTTGGCTCAGTTCCCTGATGTCTCTTGGCCTGCCTTGTCCTAGTGTCACTCTCAATTCAATACCAACATTGTGTTACTACTTACTTCTCCTTGTGTCTTAGATTCCCTATTATATCTTATTCTATTGGGAAGAAAAAGCCACACTCTTCTTCATGTGTTGTTCATTTTAGTGGCAAGTATATGTTCAGTCAACCTCCATTTTCTGGTTACTAAAGAAAAGCCAATGCTATGGCAATGTCCAAGGTAGTAGTCACTACCATTTGTGGCTATTTTAATTTAAATTAAAATTCATTAAAATAAAATAAAAATTAGTCACTCAGTTGCACTGGGCATGTTTCAAGAGCTTAGTAGCCACACTTGGCTACTGGTTACTGTATTGTAGCTCAAATGTGGAGTCTAGACTAGGACATTATATGTTGTATCTTTAATAACAGTGTATTGAAAGTCTGCTGAAAAGAGAATGTAAAATATCTGATGAATTTACCTCTGGCCTGATAGTCCAAAGGAGACAAATAAAACATAGTAGTTAAGGGGATGAACTTGAGAGCTACATGACCTAAGTTAAAAGCATGACTATGACATTTATTAGTTATGTGTCCTTGAGTAAATTTCTTAGTTTCTCTGTGATTATTTCTGTATCAGTAAAGTTTGCATAATAATAGTGCCTGACTCATAGGCAAACTCATATGAAGGTTATATTACACATAATACACACAGAAAAAATTTAGAACAATGCCCAATACATATACATGTTCTATACACATGTTCATTTTTGTTGTTCTTGTTCTTGAAACTGAATTTTAGGGCAATTGTTTACCAGCAATACAGTTTTTATAAATTATGAACAGAAGAATAAGTGGTTTAAAAACCAAAAATTTGATGATGCTTTGAATACCTGTAATATGTTTAGTAAAAAAAATCATGTTGTGGGCCGGCTGAGTGGCGTGATGGTTAAGAACTGGCTTGGGACACCAGAGGGCCCTGGTTCGGATCCCACATATGAGGGCCAGTGACACTGCCCTCCACAGCTAAGATGCTG
>NW_017731357.1:3707525-3762710 GCF_001890085.2 Hipposideros armiger | reverse complement strand
AGGCTGCAGCCTCTGTGGCAGTGGGTTGCCGTGGGCTACCGTGTATAGCCACCAGCCTCTGTGAGCGACCAGCAGCCGCAGTGAGCAGCCGTCCAGAAGCCAGCGACTGATTTGCCTCGCCCGGAAAGAGAGCAATGATGGTGCCAACTTGGGCCAGTGAAGCGACATCCTCCACAACTAGACTGAAGAACAAAATCGACAGCAACTTCTCTGTTCCCCTTCCCCTGATTCCCCAGCGCTGTTCCCCTCTCCCAAATCCCCAATAAAAAAATCTTTAAAAAAATAATAATACCAAATAGCATAAAACCCAAAAGGCACAGCTCTAACATGAAAATGCAGAATCTCTATGAATAAGACGGAAGCAACAGACCATATTGTTGAATCAGAAAATTAAATACTTTAGTGAGTGCATTTCTTACCAAAATCATTTAAATCTTTAACTCAACCCCAATCAGAATTCCTATATTTGTAATTTGGTACAGTTATTTTAAAATTTAGCTGAAATAGTAAATAGACAAGGATGATTGAAAAATATTTAAAAAATTATAAAAATTTCAAAACTTACCATAAAGCTACAGTAATTAAAACTATGTGATATTAGCAAAAGGATAGACATATAAGTCAATGGAATGGAAAGAAAAGCCCTGAAGTTGACTCACAGAAGTGTAATGAATTGATTTTTCAATTGAAAGTTTTATTGGAATAATTGTAGATCCACATGCAGTTATTAATATAAAAATAATAGAGAGCGTTCCCTTGTACCCTTCACCCAGTTTCTCCCAATGGGAAAATTTACAAAACTGTAGCAAAATATCACAAGACTATTAACATTAACACAATCTATCAATCTTGTTCAGATATGTCCAGTTTTATGTGTATTCATTTGTGTGTATATTTAATTCTATACAATTTAATTGCTTCTGTAAGTTCATGTATCCACCACCACTCATCATATAGAATAATTCTATCACCAAAGAATTCACAAAAATTGCCCTTCTATAAACATAGCAACCTCTCTCCAGCTGCCCCTATCTGACTCCTCCTTAAACAGCCACTAACCTGTTCACCATTTCTAGAACTTTGCCATTTTGAGACTGCCATATAAATGAACTTATATAGTGTGTTAACTTTTGTGTGTTTTTTCCTTTTTTATTTCACTTACCATAATTCTCTGGAGATTCATCCATGTTGTTGAGTGTATCAGGTTGGTTTCTTTTTATCAATGAGTATGTATTTACCATAGTTTGTTTAACTATTCACCTGTTTGAAGGCATCTAAGCTGAATCCAGTTTTTGCCTATTATGACTAAAGCTGCTATGAGCATTCGTGCAGAGGTTTTTGTGTAAACACAAATTTTTATGTCTCTGGAATAAATACCCAATAGTGCAATTGTTGTTTCTTATGTTAATTACATGTTTAGGTTTTTTTTTTTTAAGAAACTGCTAAACAGTTTTCCAGTTTGTAACATTTTATATTCTTACCAGCAACGTGTGAGGGATCCGTTGTCTTATTATTCTTCCCAGCATCTTGTGTTGTCTTTATTTTTTATTTTAGCCATTCTAATAGGTGTGTAGCAATATCTCATTGTAGTATTAATTTGCACTTGGCTAATTTTTATAATTCAGCATGATGGATAATGATGTGGAACATCTTCTTGTGTGTTCAATTGTCATCTGTATATCCTCTGTTGTGAAATGTCTATTCATGTCTTTTGCCCATTTTCTAACTGGACTTTTTGGGTGTTTCTACTGTTGAGTTTTGAGATTTCTTTATATATTCTAGATACTAGTTCTTTGTTGGAATGCACATTGTGATAAATTAACATAATAGTACTACAAATATGTAACAATCTCAATGAAGGGACTAGGAAAAAAGGAACTGACCTAAATAATGTTACACAATAATCTCTCTCTCTCTCTCTCATATATATATATATATATATATATATATATATATATATATATATGAATTGGCTTACATGATTATGGAAGCTAACAAGTCTCAAGATCTATAGTTAGCAGGAGGCTAGAGACCCAGGAAGAGCCCATGTTTCAGTTCAAGTCTGAAGAAAGGGAAAAAAGTATGTCCCAGCTCAAAAGCAGTTAGGCAGAAAAAATTTTCTCTTACTCAGCCTTTTTGTTCTATTCAAGCCTTCAAGTGATTGGATGATGCCCACCCACATCAGGATAAGCAATCTGCTTTACTCAGTCTACCATCTCAAATGCTAATGTTATTCAGAAACACCCTTATAAATATGTCCAGAATAATGTTTTTCCAAATGTCTGGGCACCCTGTGGCCCAGTCAAGTTGACACATAAAATTAACCATCACACATGATTAGTCCCCCCATAAGAAAAATATATTTGCAAATGCTAACCACCGGTACCTGTGAATGTGACCTTATTTGGTTAATAGGATATTTGCAGATGTGATTGTGTTAAGGATCTGGAGATGAGAGAGTCCTGTCCTGGATTTAGGGTTGGCCCTAAATTCATATCTTTATAAGAGAAAGGAGAAGGAAATTTGAGATACACAGATGCCAACACAAGGAGAACAAAGCTTTGTGAAGACATAGGCAGAAATTGGAGTTAAGTAGTTCTAAATCAAGGAACACCAAAGGTTGCTGACAGCCACCAGAGAAGCTAGGAGAGTAGCATGGAATAAATTCTCCTTTAGAGCCACCAAAGAGAACTGACGTTGTTGACACTTTGATTTCAGACTTCTAGCTTCCACAATTGTGAGAAAATAGATCTCTGTTCTTTTAAGCCACTCAGTGTATGGTAATTTGTTACAGCAGCCCAAAGAAATTAATACAACAGAGGTTGGGTGAATGGAGGTGGTTGACTACAAAGAGGACACATTGGAGAAGTTTTAGGGTAATGAATCTGTTCTGTATGGCACTGAGATAGTGGGTATATGTCTCTGCATTTGTCAAAACCTATAGAAATGTAAAACACAAAGCATGAACTTCAATGTTGGAAAGAATACTGTAATAAATTAATATAACTGTAATACAAATACTTGACATAATCTCACTGATAGGACTATGAAAAAAGGAACTGATCTAAATAACTTCAAAAAATGTTTTGACTGGAAACTGTAAGGTTAAAGACAAAAGAAACAGTATATAAGCACTGTATACTGGAGTTGAACAAATAAACAACTAGCTAGTGGATGGTAGGAGTCAAGTTTCACATTATTGGTGAGAGAAGTAACTGATATGCAAGAGCAGAAGGCTAGAATGATCCATGGAGTAATGGATTAGAGTTGGAAACAGCAGTATGAAATCATATTTAGCTTAATATAGATACAGATGGAGAGAGACAGAACAATTATAGGTATGTGTGAATATTAATGAGTACACATGCATATATGTTTTAGCTCTGTATGCTGAAAGGGCCTAGAAGCAATGATACCCCAGTAGCAAAAAGCAAATCCAGCGCCCTTATCTTGGTTTCTAAAGATAACCTTCCAATAAAACGAACCAGGGCTACTTGTAGAAATAACCGATTCTAGGGCTTTGGCAGGGAAATACAAAATGAACCTGAAGCATTTTGTAGTACCATAAAGTATGGAAGCATTCAAAAAACAAAAGTATAAGGGCATGTTAAAGGGACACAGAAATCAACCTGAAGGAGCTTCCAATGGCCAAAGCGGGAACAATTTGAGCAACAATATAAACTAGTATTGGATTATAACCTAAACTACAAAAAAAGAGGAGTCTTTACTGATATAAATAAGGGATTAAATAAATGGTGGGGAAGAGACAAGTCTTCCTTACAGAAGAATTACAAATATTATATAGATGCTCTCCACTCTAGGAGGTGGAGATTAACTCTTCTACTTCACTTTCCTTCCACCATTGAGTGTAGCTTGGACTTACTCCCTCACTTCCAAACAATAGAGTCTGAAAAAGGGAAAAATAGTTAATTTATAGCAATGCTACCTTAAGTAAATGAACTAAGTTAACACAACCAGTTACTAGTCATATTGTTAATATTTTGTACTCTGATATGACCTGATGAAAAGAGCCCTTCATGTTTGTGAAAATTTTCCTCCAAACCCATAACCCCAATGTAGTCATGGGGAGAACATGAGAAAAATCCAAATTTAGAGACAGTCTAAAAAATGTCTGACTACTACTTCTTAAAACTCTCAAGGTCATAAAAAATAAGAAAATGTGAAATTCTTATAAACTAGATGAGACTAAGGCGATATGACAAAACATAGTATCGTTGGTTGGATCCCAGAGAAAGGACAGTAATGAAAAAAAACTTGTGAGATCTGAGTGAAATATAGAGTTCAGTTTCAAAAGATCATGAAAGTACTAAGTAATAAAATATGACCTATATCAGCAATATGAACCACCATTCATTTAGCCTCAATGAATTTTAATTCAATGTTATGAACTCTATTATGAAATATTTACCAATGAAAACTCTATAATTAATGTCCTTAAAAGACTTCATATATCAAAGTTATTAACCAAAACTATTACAATTAATATTGCTTGCACCAAATGGAATATTTTTACTAGCTCCGAAGGAGAATATTCACCTTGCTCTGTGCTTAGTATGTTATCACTATTTCTCAGTTTCTCTCTCTCTGGGGATGTTTCTCATTTTCTTTTCATACACCTCCTGTTTTTTCTTTTTCGTATTGTGTTTGCTCCCTTGGACACTTCACTCTGCCTTATAACCTTATTTTATTTATTAGATGGGTGACTTCCTCTAGAATTATATGAATAGTATAATCACCAATGATCTTTCAGTCTCTCATTTGTTCCTGTGAATCCAGAATCACATTATCAAGGACCACTGAGCACAATGGATATTATTACCTGCAGAGAAAGCAAAGCGAACTTCTGAAATCACATAGTCATATTTCTTTGTATTCCAGGCACTTCCAAAGAATGCAAATGGCTGTTTGAAAATGAAAAACTAAATTTGCCATAAGTATTAAATTATTTGTTAGCCATATGGTAAAGGGACTAGACAGAAAGACCTGGGAGTAGAGGAAGCCTTTTCCTACTTGCCTATTGTCTACTGCAATTCTCTTTGTTCTATTTTGTTTCCTTCTATGAAATAAGCAGTGAGGTGATTTTTGACAAGGCATCTGTTTCTCAGCTATACTGTATAATGCAATACCTGGTAAGCATGTTTCAGCCTTTGGTTTCCAGGCTCTTATTTATTGTTCCTTAGACACATTCTTAGGGGACAAAGAGTAAGGTTTTTTTAAAACAAATTTGAAAATTTCAATTCAATTGCAGTCTAAAAATATATAAATAAACTTAATCTTGATTATCTGGATGACTAAAAAAATTTATGGCCAAGCACTGCTAAAGAGTTCTAGGAAAAAAAGATTGTTTATGTATTCACAGGTAAAGGCCAAGTATATTACTAGTTGCTGCATGGAGGGCTTTTTACAGAGGTTCAGATGAAGAATTGACTCATCAAATGGCTCTTATAATACAAGTCTCATCAAACAAAAGGAGCAAGAGACATTGCAGTCAGGATTATTCCACAATGCCAATAAATGTATTGTGCAATTTCATTTTGTAATGTAAGAAAAAGGAAAAATAGTAAGTAGTAAACTTGCAATAAATTATTTTTAATTTTTCAGTATTGGATTTTAGAGTGCAGTATTAAATTGATTATACTATCAAAGTAAAAGATTGGTGAGTTAAAATTAGATGAGCATTAAAATTGAAAAATTGCATTAGTGAAAATAGCAATGGGATATATGATGGCACATCATTCTCAATATAAAAATAATCAAACAAAAATAATGAATCATTCAAATATATCTGTCTATTTTCATCAAAACCAATATCACCAATTTAGTTTTGGGGAAAAATCATTCACCATATTAGTATTTTTAGTTTTATTTATTTTGCAGTTTTGTTTCTATTTTTAATTCATTATTGTTTAACAAGTGAAAGGGTTTCTATTTAGTTTTATGACTACATGTATTTGAGAAGAATTTCCAGTAATGCAATGAAATCAAGGATGTTACAATGAGTATAATATGTTTTAGGACACTGGGAAGATTAAGGGGCATAGAAGGTAGATAAGCCCAAGTGTGGCATGCTCAGTAATTTCAAGTGAGAGACAGCATTCAAAACTAGATGGAGGAGATTGAATTCAACAGAGTAAGAAATAAGAAACCAGTGACAGAAAATTAATCTATCATCATTGTACAGAGAGGAATGGAATGGGGAGAGCATATAGCCTGGGAAGAATGGTGTTGCAAAAACCTTGGACACAAGGTGATAAAGATCTGACCTACAATAATGACAAAAATAATGGAGAATGAAATATTTTTAAATTAAATAAAATATACCAGAGTAATTGCACCACGAAGCTGCTTGGAATATAAACACAACTACTCTGATTTGATCTTTGGATTTATCTTTTTTCACAGAGGGAAAGATAGTCATCCTGGAGGTAAAGCAAGATCTCAGTACTAAAACACCAGTGATTTAGTGCTGGATCTGATACCTACTTTTTTGGCATTCGTATAGTCTTTGTGGTCTCAGTTACCTCATCTATAAGCAAAATAGATTAGCTGGAAGGGTGTTTTTCAAATAGCATTTCTTCCTTCCTCCCCCAACTATTGAAATTTTTTATTCTAAGATACATGACACCTTACATAAAACTAAAGAAGTAGAGAAAGATAAAAGCAGCCCAGAAGTGTCATAAAAATTTCAACATACATCTACATAAGATCCAGCCATTCTACTCCTAGGTATTTACCCAAGAAAAATGAAAACATATGTCACTACAAAGACTTATGTAAGGGCCGGCCGAGTGGCTCAGTTGGTTAAGAGCTCGCTCAAGAGTTTGAGCTCTGAGCAACAGTGGTTCGATGCCCGGCCTGAGCTGAGTTGCCGCTGAGCTGCCAAAAGGTGGCAGGATGGCTCAGCTAAACAAACAAACAAACAGACGAAAACAGCAAAAAAATAATGTATGAAGGGTTATAGCAGCTTTATTTGTAATAGCCAAAAACTAGAGAAAACCAAAATGTTCAGCAACAGATGAATACATAGATAAATTTTGTTATCTCCATGCAATGGGATATATTCTACAATAAGAAGGAATTTTCTATCAATACACATAACATGAATAAATCTCAAAATAACTATGGTTAATGAAAAAAACCCAACTAAAGAGACTATATATTATATAATATGATTAAACTTGTAAAACTGTGGAAATATCAACTATTCTATAGTGATAAAAATTAAATCAGTGGTTGCTTCAGGAAGGATAGAGAGATGGGGGAAGAAGTTAATTACAAAGGGCACCAGAAAAATTTGGGAGGTGATGGATATAGTCACTATCTTGATTGTAGTAATTGTTTCAAGGATGTATATATGTCAAAATGTATCCAATTGTACACTTTAAATATATGTAGTTCGTGTGTCAATTATATCTCAATAAAGCTGTTCTAAAAAAAATAAAATAGGCGAGAGATCCAAGATGATAGAGTAGATAAACACTGTACCTATGTCCTTCCATGAAAACATTAAAATTACAACTAAATTATAGAACAATCAACCTGGAGAACCATCTGAATTCTAGTCTAACAGAAGTCCTATAACTAAAAATATAAAGAAGATATGTCGAGATAGGTAGGAGGGGCTGAGATGTGAATGGGCCCCAAACCTCCCTGTGGTGTTTGAGAATGAGGAGAGATATCTCAGCCACAGAGGTTTCCCCTGGAGGAGCAAGGGACCCTAGTCCCCCACACCCGGTTCCCCAGCTCAGAGTAGTGGTAGTGGGAAGAGGAGCCCTAACAACATCTGGCTGTAAAAAACAGTGAGGATTCTGACCATCCAAGTGGGACAGAAGGCTGCGGGAAAACCAGCTGTCCTCTTAAACAGCCTGTGCACAGACTCATCTGCTTGTAGGCACTCACCCTGTGCTCCAGTGGAGGGTTGGTGACTGAGGAGGTGTCAGAGATATATGGTGGGGAAGACTGAGATGTATGGCTTTGGGGGAAGGACTAGAGGACAGTTGGCATTTTTCCTGTGTGGGGTCTTCCTCCCATGAAACTAGCAGGCAGACATCTTCCCTGTGCTGCACCCATGCACACCATGGCCAAATCTGAATCTGATTGGCCTGGAGAGCTCCGGGTCTCCACCCTGCTGACTCAGCTGGGACCCTGCCCTACCCAATTCCTCAAATACCAGAGGCACTTTCTCTTTGAACAGCCAGCCCCTCTTGCATTGCACTCTTTCATGAAAAACTACCAGGTTCTACAGGCCCCGGGTGGGTGGCAACAAGCCTCAGTATGCTCTGAGACTTTTGCTGAGTAGCTCCAGGTTCAGCACTAGCACCAAACCAGAGTCTATATAAACCTGGTGACCACAACTGTTCTCACTCTAGGAACTCCCTGAGACCCTGCCTCACCAAACTCATGTACTGCATGAAACTTTTTCAGTGGATGAACCTTAAAGGAGCTGGCAGGTGGCAGCAGTCCTTCAGGTATCCTGGCTTTCTGTGGAGTTACCCCAGGTCTGGTACTGGAAGCAACCACCCTCGGCCCTAAGTTTGCAGCATTAACTCTTCCACACACTTTCAGGTTTAGCACAGGCAGCAAATAACCATGGATTGCTTTGTAGCTCCTACCAGGTAGCCCCTGGCAAGTCAGGCAGTGGCTGACCTGAATCAGCACAGGAGCCCTTCCCAAGTGGCCCCAGAACCAACAAACTTGAAAGTTGACTTTAGACCATAACAGAGTACTGTCCAGTTAGCCCTACAAGCAGCACCCACAAAGGGCGGTCTCAACAGGCACCAGAGACTGCTGGGACAAATCGCACTCACTGGGGTAAGCCTCATGCAAATCAGCTCATAAGCTATGGACATGACCAAACCCCACAGCCAGTCAGCCTGTGGGTCAATCCCACCCACTGATGTGCCAATAGCAATCAAGACTCAACTATAACAGGAGAGCCCACACAGCCTACTCAAGGGACACTCCTGGAGCACCCAGCTCAGGTGATCAGGGAGACTGTGCCACTGGGACCCACAGGACACCTACTACATAAGGCCACCAGCCAAGACTGGGAGACATAGGAGATCTACCTAATACACACAAACAAACAAAGAGAGGCAGCCAAAATATGGAAACAAAGAAATGCCTCCCAAATGAAAGTGCAGGAGAAAAATCCAGACAAATAACTAAATTAAATGGAGTCACGCAATGTACCAGATACAGAGTTCAGAACAATATAAGGATGCTCAAGGAACTTAGTGAGAACTTCAACAAAGAGATAGTAAGCATAAAAAAGGACATAGGAACCATTAAAAAGAAACAGTCAGAAGTGAGGAATACAATAACTGAAATAAAGAATGTAATAGAAGGAATCGCCAGCGGACTAGATGGAGCAGAGGATTGAAGCAGTGATTTGGAAGATAAGATAGCAGAACACACCCAATCGAAACAGCAATAAGAAAAAAGAATTTTAAAAAATTAAGATAGCTTAAGAGACCTCTGGGACAACATCAAGGGTAAAAACATTCACATCATAAGGGTACTAGAAGAAGAGAGAGAGCAAGAGATTAAGAACCTATTTGAAAAAATAATGTTTGAAAACGTCCCTAACCTGCTGAAGGAAATAGACATACAAGTCCAGGAAGCACAGAGAGTCCCAAACAAGATAAACCCAAAGAGGCTCACAACTAGACAGATTATAATTAAAGTGGTAAAGGTTAAAGACAAAGAGAGAACTCTGAAAGCAGCAAGAGAAAGGCAAGTAGTCACTTATAAGGAATACTGCCATTTGTGACAACATGGATGGATCTTGAGATTATTATGCTAAGTGAAATAAGTCAGACAGAAAGAGTCAAGAACCATATGAATTCACTCATATGTGGGATATAAAATGGAAAGCCACAAAGGAACAAGACAAACAAATAAAGAAACAAAAACTCATAGACACAGGCAACAGTTTAGTGGTTATAAGAGGATAAGGGTGGAGGGAGGTGGTATAAGAGGGTAAAGGGGGTCAATATGTGGTGATGGAAAGAGAACTGACTCTGGGTGGTGAGCATTTAGTGTGATATACAAATGATGTATTATAGAATTGTACACTTGAAACTTATGTAATTTTATTAATCATTGTTACCCCAATAAACTAATTTTAAAAAGAAAGGAGCTCCCATAAGATTGTCAGCTTATTTCTCAACAGAAACTTTGCAGGCCAGAAGGGATCGGCCAGAAATATTCAACATGATGAAAAGCAAGGAGCTACAACCAAGATTACTCTACCCAGCAAGGCTATCATTGAAAATCAAGACAGATAAAGAGCTTCCCAGCCAAGAAAAAGCTAAACGAGTTCATCACCACCAAACCAATATTACACGGCATGTTAGAGGGACTTGTCTAAGATTAAAAAAAAGATCAAAATTATGAATAATAAAATGGCAATAGCTACATATCTATCAACAATTATTTTAAATGTAAATTAATTAAATGCTCCAATCAAAAGACATAGGAGGCCTAAATGGATAAGAAAACAAAACCCTTACATATTCTGCCTACAAGAGACTCCCTTCACACTGAGACACACACAGACAGAAAATAAAGGAATGGATAAAGATATTTCATGAAAATGGAAATGAAAAAAAAATACTAGAGTAGCAATACTTATACCAGGCAAAATAGACTTTAAAACAAAGCCTATAAGAAGAGACAATGAAGAATCCAGGAATCCCACTTCAGGGTATTTATCCAAAGAAACCCAAAATGCTACTTTGAGGGGACGTGTGTATCCATAGGTTCATTGTAGCATTGTTTACAATGGCTAAGATGTGGAGGCAGCCTGGGTGTTTGTCAATAGAAGAATGGGTAAAGAGGAGGTGGTACATATATACAATGGAATAACACTCAGCCAAAGAAGGGAATGGGTTCTTGCCATCTGCAGCAGTATGGATGGACCTGGAGGGTGTTGTGCTGAGTGGAGTATGTCAGACAGAGAAAGACAGATGAAATATGATTTCGCTTATATGTGGAATCTAAGAACAAAATTAACAAACAAAACTGAAACAAACTCATAGATACAGAAAACATTTCGATGGTTGTCAGATAGGAGGGGGATTGGGGGTGTAAGGGAAAGAAGGGGAAGGGATTAAGAAGTATAAAACTTGTTTAAAAGTAGTTATAGGTATTGGGTATAGCATGAGAGATGTAGCCAATAATATTATAATAATTATGTATAGTGTTAGATGGGTACTAGATTTGTTGGGGTGATCGATGGAAGGGGGTTGGGGACAGGTGAAAAAGGTGAAGGTATTAAAAAGTACAAATTGATAGTTACAAAATAGTCATGTGGATGTAAATTAAAGCATAAGGAATATAGTCAATGATATGGTAATAATTATGCATAGTGCCGGTGGGGACTAGACTAGTCAGAGGGATCACTTCTTTTTTATTTTTATTTTTTATTTTTTTAGCTGAGCCAACCTGCCTGTTGGCAGCTCAGCGGCAACGCAGCTTGGGCCAGGGATTGAACCGCTGTTGCTTAGAGCTCAAACTCTTGAGTGAGCTCTTAACCAATTGAGCCACTGGGCCACACCCCCCCCTTTTTTTTCTTAAATTATATAATGTCTAACCACTATGCTGTACATCTGAAATTAATATAAAATAATATTAAATGTCAACTGTAATTGATCAATTTAAAAAGGAGGGGGAAGGTGAAGAAATAAGAGGTCCAAATTTCTAGGTCTAAAACAAATTAGTCATGGGGATGTAATGTACAGCATGAGGAATATAGTCAATAATATTGTGATAGCATAGTACAGTATCAGATGTTTGCTGGACTTATGGTGACACTTGATTAGGTATATAAATGTTGAATAACTGTGCTATACACCTGAAAATAATATAATATTATATGCTAGTAATATTTTTAACAAAAATTTTTCAAAAAGAAAATAAAATAAAAGAAGAAAAAAAATATTGCAATGCTGACAGTTGACACCTGGTAGCTGACCTAGTTGCTTCCAGTTAGAGCATGGTTTTTCTTTACTGGACAAAACAGTATCTCAGGATAATCAACATCAGACAAGGACTCCCCATGACTGTGTGGAAGAAAAACAAACAGTAGAACACTTTATACTTCATAATGATTCCTGAACAGAGATAATAACAGAGATATTAGGCAATCACAGAATGACCAAACACCGCCACACCACCTTTTCTGTTAACATGACTGACAACTGCTTCTTCTTCAATCAATACTCTAGCCCCATTTTTTTCCTTCTACTTCTTAGATAAAAATTAAGTTAGTCAGTCATCAAATTGCCCCAGATTCCTGACAATAGTCAATTCAAAACAGACTCTTGTCTTAGTTTATTGTGACATTTACATTTTTAAAATCTGTGATCTTTTTCAAATTAATTTTTTGCAATAACATTGGTTAATAATATTATATAAATTTCAGTTATATAACTTTATAACACAATATCTATCTATCTATCTATCTATCTATCTATCTATCTATCTATACATCTATAGAGAGAAGCAAATGTGGCAAAACTTTAATAATTAGTGAATCTTCATAAAGAGTATATGGGTATTGTATTATTTTTACAACTTTTCTCTAGATTTGAAGATAGGAAAGGATTTCTAAAATCCTTTTTAAAAATAGGCAAGTATATCAATATGGTTTTGTTTTCTTATGACTGCATCCTAATCAATATAACCAAAATTTTAGTATTTCACATGGAAAATTAGTAGTTTATAATGACCAATTTTGAATTTATTTTAAGTTAATTTCTGTTACTTCCATGGTTTAATGTATTTAGAAGACCTTAGTCAATTTTGCCAAATGAACAATTCACTGACTTTACCAAATTTACTGATTTACCAAAATTCATTTTTCTATTGTCTTTTCTTTTTAAATAAAACTTATAGCAGTTCAAAAATATTTTAAAAATTGACCCTTGTCTCCTGAAACTTCCTACCAAAAAAAACTACCAAAAGCCTCACTTCTATAAGCAACTCTCTCTCCCCCTCGCTCATTTCCTCTTTCAGAGAATCTCCACTGTTTCCCCATGGTGTGCAGTCTCCTTTGCTGCAATAATAAAAAACCTAACTTTATTGACTGAAAGTGATCCTGGTGATCTTTGGCTGGTGAGCATAACAAAGAAAAACTTGAAAGTAGAGTCTTTTCTGAACTGTGGGAAACCTCTTTCTTGTGTCCTCCATTTCATGGTGTCAATGAGGATAATCTCAGTCACTGGATATAATAATAGCCTTTACTCAGGTTTTCAACTGAGACTGTCCATTGAAAGAACTGGAATGTCTGTTTTTAAATTAGTATTGTGTCTGAAAATGTGACCAACACAGTTAACATAGATGTTGTTATTTGTATAGAGAAATCATTTTGACATCTTTTTAAAAGTTTAATATTTTCCCCAGCACTCTCAGTTTCCCTCTATATTTGGTCTGTGGCATTGGGGAGAGGAGTTCCAGTTTTGCTGACTTAAAAGAGATTGATCCAATCTAAGGAGTGATTCCCTTGCTAAGTTCAGTACTTATCTGGCACCCTACATTATTTTTACAACATTATTGATTATATTCCTCATACTGTATTTCACATCCCTGTGACTATTTTGTGACTACCAATTTATACTTTCTAATCCCTTTACCTTCTCCCTCATCCCCACCCCCTCGCATCTAGCAACCATCAGTGTTTTCTCTGTATCTCTGAGTCTATTTATTTCTATTTGGTTTGCTCATTTATTCTGTTCTTTAGATTCCACATATAAGTGAGATCATATGGTATTTGTCTTTCTCAGTCTGACTTATTTCACTTAGCATAATATTCTGTACACCTGAAGCTGAATTAGAATAATATTGAATGTCAACTATAATTATATATATTTGCAGGATTCAAAGTACAGCATAGGGGATATAGTCAATGGTATTGTAACAGCTATATACAACGTCAGGGGGGTAGTAGATTGGGGGAGGGGTTATCACTTTGTGAGGGGTGTAAATGTCTAATCATTATGTTATTTTGTACCTGAAACTAACATAAAAATAATAAAATTACATAATATTAAAAGAGATTGATCCATGAATGTGCTTTCCTTAGCTTCCTGCTGATAAATGCTTTCCCCCTGCTATTTTCCTGAGTTATTTCTGTCCCTGGATTCTCACCATGAATAAGCAGATGGGGGATTGAGATGAAGAACAGACTTGAATATTTGGGCTGTTTTCCAGAATGCACTGACCAACAATAGAATCCTGTGAAGGGGCAAAGAAAATTTGATTAACGAGAGTTATTTTTAGAACTGTAAATATACCCAAATTTTAAATTTAACTTACTTTTTTAAAAGGCAAGAATATGTCTGTATAAACTTCTTTTTCTAACCAACTAAAATCTTACAAAACAATTTTTTTAATCACTATCTGCCATTTAATCTATAGTGTCACTTTAGAGAGTTCTAGTAAGGAAATTTTACAGCATTTTTTGTTGCTGTTGTTGTTGCTGTTTAAATATGTATAATAGGTAGCAAAGTGATAGAAGTCCAAAACTGAAATAATATTTAAGCTACAAAAGTGGCTTTTGATTTGTGACTATAATGCTTTGCTTTTGGAAGAAGCAAGGGGGTGTATAGAAGTGGTATAAGCAGAAGATAGATCTTTTTATATTATACTCATCCATCCAAGCATGGCAGCTTTGGCACTACAGCCTATATTTTGTGACTGGGGCTCAGTTGAGGAGAGATGGCCAGGAAGCAAAGTCTGGAGGCTAGTGACAGAAGCAGTGATGCAAGAGTCCAGCAGAGAAGGAAAGATTGAACTTTATATGCTGCTACAAATTTTCTAAAGAACTTGTTCTTCTGTGGCTTTTTTATCTTTTTAAAGACCATTTACATTTATTGTCTCACTGAAAATCTAGTAACCTCCAGGGAAGTAAGTAAGGCTGATAATACTATAAAATGTGAATGTAGTTAGGACTCAGGGCTCTGTAATAAGGGGTCAAGATTCTTATCTTGGCAAAGCCAATTGTCAACTATAGGATGTGTGATCAAACAAAACAGTGAATGTTTAAATAAAAAAAACTTATTACAGTAAAAGACACATTGCTATTAATCCCCCTCAAAATACCCCATCTCACTTCAAACACACTTATCCCATCATTCTTGCCACTTTCTGAAGAGGTTCTGGAAGTCCTCTTTCATGAGTGTCTTTAGTTGTGCTGTTGTGGCTGCCTCGATGTCCTGAATCATTTTGACTTTGGGGAAGAGCCAGAAGTCTCACGGTGCCAGGTCTGGTGAATAAGTGAATGAGGACACACTATAATGTTTTACTTGGCAGAAATTACTGTATACCAGAAGCGAAGTGTGACACAGAGCATTGTCATGATGGAGAATGATTTGTGGCACACTTTAAAACACACCTCTCAACCATAGCTCACACCTGACTAACTGCACCTAACAAGTTGGAACTTGTCACACACTGTTACTAAGGTTCGATGCACTGCTTTCTGTAATAAATATCCCTGTCTTTCTGTTGGATGCACCACTTTCTGTATTAAAGATCCCTGTCTTTCTGTTGGATGTCACTTGGCAACAGCATTCACCATATTTGTTGATCACAACGGAAAGCCTCTGTGTCGCACATCACGTTTGCCACGGCAATTTCTGTCAAATAAAAACATTATGGTGTGTCCTCATCCACCTTATTCACCAGATGTGGCACTGTGCGACTTCTGGCTCCTCCCCAAAGTCAAAATGATTCAGGACATCGAGGCAACCACGACAGCGCAACTAAAGACACTCATGAAAGACGACTTCCAGACCACTTCAGAAAGTGGCAAGAATGATGGGATAAGTGTGTTCAAAGTAAGAGTGAGTATTTTGAGGGGTATTAATGGCAATGTGTCTTTTAATGTAATCATTTTTTTAGTTTAAACATTCATTGTATTTTTTTATCACACCTTGTACTAACTTTGAATACTCTGAACAATTTACAAAATCTCTCTAAACCTTAATGTCATTTTCTAAAATATAGTACAGTAGTTCTCCTTTATCCATGGGGGATATGTTCCAAGAACTCTCCCAGTGGATGCCTGAAACTACCTGTAGTACCAAAACCTATGTATACTGTTTTTTTTTCCTGCACATACATACCTATGATAAAATTTAATTTATAAATTAGGCACAGTAAGAGATTAACAACAACAATAATAAAATAGAACAATTATAACAATATACGATAATAAAGGTTATGTGAATATGATCTCTCTCTCTCTCTCTCTCTCTCTCAAAATGTATTGTACTGTAGTTCCCCTTCTTTTGATGATATGAGATGATACAGTGCTTTCGTAATGAGAGAAAGTGAGGTGGATATGCTGGACAAAACAATTATTTATATCCAGGCTGAACAGATTGGGACAGTATGAGATTTCATCATGCAACTCAGAACAATGCAAAATTTAAAACTTATGAATTGATTATTTCTGGAATTTTTCATTTAATATTTCCAGTCTGAGGTTGATCACAGGTAACTGAAGTTACAGAAAACAAAACTGTGAATAAGGGAGGACTACTATAGATAATATCTTTATTTCTGATATCTTTCTCTCTGTGTGTGTGTGTGTGTGTGTGTGTGTGTGTGTATGCGTGTGTCTATTCTTTAACTGTGTTAATAAGATTTAATTTCTTAGGCTAAATGGTGAGTATGTTGTTATAGGTTGTATTACCCTTTCTACATTTAAAAAATTTATGGCAAAGGCTAAGAGCTTAAAGTTTATATGTGTCTTTTGAAATTTCAATGAATCTGCTTTGAGGCAAAGACCAAGCAAAGCAGCTCTCAGCCATCTTTTACTGTGGCGCCTTCCACCCTTTCTTTCCACTATGGATGCTGTAGCCATCCATACTGGCATACCAGCTATTATTCATATATATCTTAAATTTTCCCACATTTCTGCCTTTTCTAGGATTTCCCCCTCTGTCTGGAATGCTTTTCCCTACACATCTACTAGAATATTATCTTTTCTTCAAGACATACCTCTGTCCCACTAGAAGAAACTGTCTCCAACACATTGGTATTTTGGAGCCACCTTGTATCAGCTTGCAAAAGCCAGATGTTACATTTTCAGAAATTTTTGAGCCAATTAACAGCACATTGTTAGCCTGAAAATGGTAATGGTGAAAATATTTATACCATGGAAATTAGAAAATGGTACAAATTAGGGCTTTTATCCTCAGGGGGCCAGTAGTTAAACATTTACCAATATACCATTCCCAGCTTCTCCTAATGGAGTTTATTCCTCCTTCTCCTGTACTCTCTTAGCAGTCTGTGGTACTCATTACTGTTAAACCTTGCATTTTAGTTTTTAATGAATGCCTTTGTTTTTCCCATGTCATTGTTAGGGACTCTAGGGCAGAGAGGAAGTCTCATTCATTCTTATATCTCACACAGCACCTAGAAGAGTCTCTTCAATATGACAGGTACTCAATAACTTTGATGAGTTAAATGCAAAAAAAATTTCAAGTTTCTACTTTATCCAACCAGGAGTGAAATGGAGATGTGCACTATTCCCATAAAAGGTATGGCAAGTCATATGAGAATGAGTGGAGTTAGATAATACACTTACAGGAAAGGGGAAAAGCAATTTAAAAAATAATACAGTTTATAGTACTCCCACACTTACATTTTTTCCTAATCCTAATAATCATTGAATTTTAACTATCAAGGGAACATTTTTTTTACCATCACAAAATGTACTTTTTTACTTGTACAGATTAAATGTGAAACTTGGATCCATTTTAATGCTTTATAGTTTGAAACAACAAATTGTTAACCATTTTATAAAGTTGTCTAAAAAATAGAGCTTTTATAAAAGTCTGAAACAAAATAGTTATAATTTGAGGCAATTTGAGAATAAAAACATGTGAAAATTACTTTCATAACAGCAGTATAACAGTCTACATATCCTAGAAAAAAAATCCCACTAAATATAACAAAAAAACAAACAATTATTAAAAAAGAAATAGCTGATAAGAAAAATATGAACTAAAGTATAGATCTAATGAAATATGAAATATTTTTTTTATTAAAATGTATTGGTGTGACAATGGTTAGTAAAATTAAATAGGTTTCAAGTATACAATTCTGTAATACATCATCTATATATCATACTGTGTGTTCACCACCCAGAGTCAGTTCTCCTTCCATCACCTATGTTTTACCCCATTTACCCTCATCTATAACCTCCTTCCCACTTACCTTCTGTTAACCACTAAGCTATTGTCTGTGTTTATGAGTTTTTGTTTCTTCATTTGTTTGCCTTGTTCCTTTGTTGCTTTCAGTTTTTTTATATCCCACATATCGGTGGAATCATATGGTTCTCGACTTTTTGTGTGTGACTTATTTTGCTTAACATAATAATCTCAAGATCCATCTATGTTGTCACAAATGGCACTATTTCATCTTTTCCTTTTTTTAAAAGATTTTATTAGGGAATTGGGGAAGGGGAACATCTCTGGGGAATCGGGGGAAGGGGAACAGACAAGCTTCTGTCCTTTTGTTCTTCAGTCTAGTTGTGGAGGACGTTGCTTCACTGGCCTATGTTGGTGTTATCATTGTGCTTTTACTGGGTGAGGCATATCGGTCGCCGGGCACTGGACAGCCACTCACGGTGGCTCTTGGCAGCACACACCGGCTGTCGGCTGCTCATGCTGGCTGCCAGCCACACATGGTAGCTTATGGCAGCCCACTGCAGCAGGGGCTGCAGCCTATACTGTTGTCGGTGACTCATGGCAGCCCAGCTCCAGGTCGAGCTGTTGTTCACAATCTTAGTTGTAGAGGGCAGTGTTACTAGCCCTCATGTGGGATCTGAACCAGGGCCCTGCTGCTCAGAGCTGGTGTCCCAAGCCAGCTCTTAACCAACGCACCACTCGGCCGGCCCACTATCTCATCTTTTCTTATGGTAAAGTAATATTCCATTCTGTATGTCAAACTAAAAAGCTTCTGCACAGCAAAAGAAACCATGGACAAAATAAGGAGGCAACCAACTGAATGGGAGAAGATACTTGCAAACAACACCTCCAATAAGGGGCTAGTATCCAAAATATATAAGGAACTCATACAACTCAACAATAACAACAAAAACAAACAATCCAATTAAAAATGGGCAGAAGACATGAATAGACATTTCTCCAAAGAGGACATACAAATGGCCAATATACATATGAAAAGATGCTCAACATCACTAATCATCAGAGAAATGCAAATAAAAACCACAATGAGATATCATTTCACATCAGTTAGAATGGCTATTATCAACAAGACAAATAATAACAAGTGTTGGAGAGGCTGTGGAGAAAAATGAACCCTGATATGCTGTTTGTGGGAATGCAGATTGATGGAGCCACTATGGAAGGCAGTGTGGAGATTCCTCAAAAAATTAATAGAATTACCATATGACCCAGCATCCTTCTCCTGGGTATATACCAAAAAAATCTGAAAACATTTATCTGTAAAGATATATGTGCTCTGATGTTAATTGCAGCTTTATTAACAGTGGCCAAGACATGGAAACAGCCTAAGTGTCCTTCAATAAATGATTGGATAAAGAAGATGTGGTATATATACACAATGGAATATTGTTCTGCCATAAGAAAAGATGAAATAGTGCCATTTGCGATAGCATGGATGGATCTTGAGATTATTATGCTAAACAAAATAAGTCAGATAGAAACAGTCGAGAACCATATGATTTCACTGATATGTGGGATATAAAACCGAAAGCAACAAAGGAACAAGGCAAACAGATAAAGAAACAAAAACTCATAGACACAGACAATAGTTTAGTGGTTACTGGAGGGTAAGAGGGGAGGGGCTGATAGATGAGGGTAAAAGGGATCAAATATATGGTGATGGAAGGAGAACTGACTCTGGGTGGTGAACAAACAATGTGATATATAGATGATGTATTACAGCATTGTAAACTTGATACCTATGTAACTTTACTAACAATTGTCACTCCAATAAACTTCAACTTAAAAAAAAAGAGTATATCTTTGCTCAAGCATTACTTTCTCCATATTTACCTTACAAATTTCAAAAGGCTAAATAAAAGGTAGGTAATTTCTGGACTCTTATTCACAAGGTCAAAATGACAAATCAGCATATATTCAACCATAATTTTTGTTTCTTGAGTTATAGATCATTAAAAGGTAACTAAAAGTTGTTGTTACTAAAGTTCTGAAGCTTTGGAAGAGGAAGTGCTAAAGGTCTGCAAAGGGAACAGCATTTTTTGGTTGAAAATTTATTAGCTATTAAAATGGTTCTCTTTCTCAAACAGCTACTTTTATTTCAGTACAGTTCTTACTGTTACTGAAATTTCTCATTTTTCTTATAATCTAACATAAGTTAGTGTGCTACTAAAAATGTTGAGAAAGAAATCAATTTTTCTGAATGTTGACAATATTAAAATCAATGAGAAAAAAGTAATTTTTCTAAATGTTGACAGTATTAAAATCAATATATTCAAAACCAACATATTGGATTTGAATAATTAGTATTTACAAATCCCTTTCTGTATTTTTATACTGTGTCTTGATATGAAATTCAATTCTGTATTGCCAAAACTGGCTGTAGAGGGAGAAAAGAATGTAAGTTACATAAATCCAAATATTGAGACAGAGTAGCATTACCTCTGCCAAATTAAGCTATAATCTGAAGGTTTGGGTTCTTAAATATTAATACATTCTTAAAGTGCATATTAAAGTATAACATACATTCTGTATGAATTCTAAATAAATATTTAAAAATTTAAGTATTTAACATGTTTACTAATATCTAAGAAAATAAAGAATAATCAATGTAACTAAAAACAAAGCTTGGATATTATTCTTTTACATGACAATTTTTTTACAAGGGGTGGAGAGTAGGGTGGGAGTGGTGTTTACTGGTAGTATTACATGAAGAATGCTCTACCCAAATGGGAATCTGTTGGAAACAGAGAGTCTACAAATTCAACTATAGATTTAATTGGGTTGTAGAACTACAGCAACTGAGGCCCTTGTCAGAAATATTCAATGAAAAGCTATATAATCACTCACTCTGCCCAACAGGTGAAGGGAGAGAAAAATATTTTTTTAAAAATCAGAGAAGAATTAAAGAACCCCGATAGATACAGAAAAGATTTGAATGGTTGCCAGATGGGAGGAGTTTGGGGGAGTGGGTGAAAAAATGAAGGGATTAAGAAGTACAAATTGGTTGTTACACAGTAGTCATGGGGCTATAAGGTATAGTATAAGGAATATAGTCAATAATATTGCAATAACTATGTATGGTGTCAGAGGGATAGATTTATCAGGGTGATAGGTGGGAGGGTGTGGGGCAAGGTGAAAAAGGTAAAGAGATTAAGAACTACAAATTGGTTGTTACAAAATAGTCATGGGGATATAAAGTAAAGCACAGAGAATATAGTCAATGATATGGTAATAACTATGTATAGGACTGGTAAGTACTAGACTAGTCAGGGGGATAACTTCTTAAATTATATAAGTGTCTAACCACTATAATGCACACCTGAAATTAATATTAAATAATATTGAATGTCAACTGTAATTGAAAAATTAAAAACGGGGGATAAAAGGTGGAAAGGGAATAAGAGACCCAAATTTCCAGGTATAAAACAAATAAGTCATGGGGATGTAATGTACAGCACAGGGAATATGAGACCTGACAATTAAGTTCACGAACTTGTCTCTCTGTGCTTACATTAGCAACACTGTACAAACAGTTTGGTAAGGTTTTATAACTTGGTATATCAGTGTCTCACTGTTGTGTTCATGTTGACATGTGGTGGGGTCTTGCTGAGTGGATTCATTATTGTGTGCTATCATGAGAATGTCTGAACTTCAATTAGAGCAATGAACAAACATTAAATTTCTTGTTAACCTTGGCAAGAGTGGAAGTGAAATCAGCGACATGTTAGTCCAAGTTTATGGGGATAATGCCAGGAAGAAAACAGCAATGTACTAATAGATTAATCAGTTTTTTTAGGAGAGGGAATGTGTCACTGATAAAGAGAGTTCAGGGCAGTCAGTAATGAGCAGAACTGATGAAAACATCGCAAAAAATCATCAAATTGTGCATCAAAATTGTCAGCTGACTGTGAGAAGCATAGCAGATCAAGCAAACATCCATAGAGAAACAGTTAGGAAAATCTTAACTGAAAATCTTGGCATGAGAAAGGTGTGTGCAAAAATGGTCCCAAAGAAGTTCAACCATGAACAAAAGCAAAGGACAGTCGCAGTTTGCCACGACCTTTTGGAAAGGCAAGACGATGTTTTGGACCATGTTATCACTGGTCATGAAACATGGGTGTACCAATATGACCCTGAAACAAAGTGCCAAAGTGCACAATGGAAGTCAACCAATTCTCCGTGACCAAAAACGCTCCGTTCGTGCAAATCATGAGTCAACATGATGTTGCTTGATATCAGAGAGATTATTCATTATGAATTTGTACCATCTGGACAACAGTTAACCAAGTTAACTATTTGGAAGTGCTGAAAAGACTGGGTGAAAAAGTTAGATGAAAATGACCTAAACTTTTCGCCAACAATTCATGGCTTTGCATCACAACAATGCTCCAGTTCACACAGCACTGTCTGTGGGGGAATTTTTAGCCAGTAAACAAATAACTGTATTGGAACACCCTACCTACCTGATCTGGCCCCCAATGACTTCTTTCTTTACCCAAAGATAAAGGAAATATTGAAAGGAAGACATTTTGATGACATTCAGGAAGTCAAGGGTAATACAACGACAGCTCTGATTGCCATTCCAGAAAAAGATTTCCAAAATTGCTTTGAGGAGTGTACTAGGTGCTGGCATTGGTGCATAGCTTCTCAAGGGAGTACTTCAAAGGTGACTATAGTGATTGATATTCAGCAATGAGGTATGTAGCACTTTTCCTAGGATGAGTTCGTGAACTCAATTGTCAGACCTCGCATAGTCAATAATAGTGTGGTAGCATGGCATAATGTCCAGTGGTTCCTAGACTTATCATGGTGATCATTTCTTTAGGTATATTAATGTTAAATAACTATGGTGTATACGTGAAACTTATATAACATTGTATGTTAACTATATTTTAATTAATCTTTCTAAAAATATTAAAGAACCCTGAATTATTCTCAATGAAATGATATTAGATTTACTCATGACTTCAGAGCTAATCTCCCTTTTAAGAGCCACATTCTCAGGCTGTTTAGAACAGAGGAGAAGCAGAGCCAGCTCTGGAACCTTGTCATGTCCATGTGGAAACTTTACTATGTACTGGATTTGCTGTTGATTGCACATAGCTCTGCACCACTGTTATGAGCCTGTATAGTGTCCCTTTCACACCACTTGGAAGCAAAATAAAAGACACAAGTTGCTCTCATAGAAAACCATTTATTGAGAGTGTTTTGTTTTTCTAATACTTTGTTTCCCGTAACTTTTCTTAAAAGTTACTAACTAAGAAAATGTAAATGACAGTGGTGGGAAAAGACACAACTCTTCCTGTTCCTGACTTTGGGTGGCCTTTGTCCCCATATAGCCTCATTAAAATCTCACAGCCATCCTGTGCAGCAGCTATTATCATCCCATTTTACAGATGGGGAAATGCAGGAGGTTGAGGAACTTGCTCAAGATCTTGGAGCTAGCATTTAGCTGAGCTGCAAGCAGGTGTCTGCCCCTAGTCCACGAGGAGAGAAAAACAAGTGCACAAATACAGCTGAATCATCACCCAATTGGGGCCTATTAGATATAGATTGTTAACAGTGATATTTCTATAGAATATGATGTTGCTGATAGTGGTGATACTTTTTATAATAAAACTGGCTAATATTTACTGTCCATTTACTGGGTATTGCCAAGTCTTGGGCTCAATGAATTATACACATTATCTCAGTTAATTCTTAGAATAATCCTGTAAGGTAGGTAAGTTTTCAATATTGTGCAGATGATAAAAAAATGGTTCAGAGAGAATAAATGGCTTAAGAACAGCTATCTACTTTTGGAGGGGAGTAAGAATGGTTACAACCTTTCTCTAACCCGTATTTTCATTGTTAGCACACATTTTTACTTAGATTGTTTATTACAATCTAAGAAGAATAAAAATATAAGTTTTCCAAAGATGTTTTTATTCATTTGCATTTTATGTAAGACCTAGGAAACATACATTTTACAGTTCCAATATTATTTTCTTTGCTTTGTGGTATTACTTTGGGAGACTGCAGAAGAAAGAAGCTTTCCTTCACCCCTTGGCACTGCCACTGGTTGTAGAGCTGGGCTTCAAGGCCCAGTCAATATGAATCACTATGCTCTCTGTCCCCCAGGCTCCAAGTATTCTAGAATTTCAAATACTATAGCTTAAAGTGCCTTTGATACATGGAGGAATTTGAGGAAAATGAGAATTTTTTTATATCATTGACCCTTGGTTATGTATAGCTGCATAGTAGATCATCCTAAACTTAGTTGTATTAAAAACTGTTATCATCATCATCATCATCATCACCTTTTGCAGTTCTTGGGATTGACTCGGCTCAGTTAGGCGGTTCTCAGTCTGGGTATTTCTTATATTCAGATGGTGACTGCAGCTGGAGGTGTCTGGAGGACTTCCTTACTCAGGTTTCTGCCTGTTGACGCTTGCTGTCAGCTGAGACCTCAGTTGGGGCTGTCAAATATCTGCATGTGGACTCTCTGTGTGGCCTGAGCTTTATCATAGCATGGCACATGGGTTCTAAGGGCAAAGGTCCCAAGAGAAGCAGAAAGCCAGGTGAAAGCCTTTTATGATTTAGTCTGGGAAGTCATATAGCACCACTTTCTGTTGCCTTCTATTGGAAACAAGTCACTCAGGCCAGCCCATATCCAAGGAGAGAGAAATTTGCCTCCACCTCTTAATGGAAAGAGTATGAAAGGATTTGCAGATATGATTTAAAGTCACTGTTCTTCTCTCACTAATGAAGACAGGGAATCATGTAGTGAACCTGAGCTGATCTAATCAACAGGATTCTAAGGAATTAAAGAGAGTATATACTAACAAAGCAAACTCAACTATTGTGCAGTGATTGTTTCATTCAAATATGCAAAGGTAGTTCAATGTAACCAAGATTGTTTTCCTAACTTTTGCATAAGAACAACTGTTTTTCCTCTGCCCTTAACCCCAGCTACCAAAGCCATCAGCTGGCCCATGTTGCCATCTTTACTGAAGAGTGCCTTTTATTCAACCCCTGCCTTTCTCCTACCCTGTTTCCCCCAAAATAAGACCTAGCTGAAAAATAAGCCCTCACATGATTTTAGGTGCCAAAATATAGCACCTTGGCATACTGAACATTTTAAGCTGAAGGAGTTTGTGGAAAAGGCACTCTTCTCCTTGAAACAGGTCATAAAACCCTCATGTGAGGGGTGCGTGCCCTCCATATCCTGGAGGAATAATGCTAGAGCTCCTTCTCCAGATAGGTCTTATTTTCAGGGAGACACGGTATTACTATGTAAGTCCCTTGCTAGTAGACGTCGCATACACAGCTGTATTATCTCACTATTCACTGGAGCTCTCCTAGCCTACTTCCTGAAAACTTACAATTGAAAAGGACACAAGATTTGTGCAATTGAAAATTTAACCTTATTATGCTCATGTCTAATGGGGTTCAGGGTACCTGACATTTGTTTTCTTTGTGCTTAACTCTCTCTTGAAGCTATTTATAATTGCTACACATTTATTTCAAAATGTTGAGCAATGCACTACAGAATCATATTATAAACATATTCAAGAAAGTTACTATAAAAATGTCACCACTAGACCTACTTTTCCTGAGTTTTCATGTACTCTTGAGAAGCCAGACTCTCAAATGTTACAGTGAAAACTACAATTGTTCAAGGCTTGGGTAACTTTTTGGTCATGTGGGCCCTGCACTATCTTGTTTCCAAGAACAACAACTAAAAAGGACCATTGTGGCAGAGACACTAGTGTATGTTCACCAATCCATTTTCATTTGCTTCTGTACACAATTGAACTACATTACCCTTTTAAAGTTTGGAAGAGTCTATGTGACTGAGTTCTGATACCAATGAAATATCTGTAAAAGTGATGCAGGCTCCTTCTAGGCCTAGCCATAAAACTTCCTATCTATCCCACTCTCTTTCCATTCTGTGGAAGTTTCACAGGCCATATATTGAATATGATTGAATTATAAGAGAGCATCAAAAGATGGAAGAAACCTAGGTTAATGAAGGCCCATGTCAAGAAAACTTGCCCCCTACTGACTGTACTAGACTATGATACTCTGATAGAGAAAAATACAATTTAATTTAATTAACCCTTTGAGATTTCAAAAATTATCTGTTACAGTATCACCTTCACTGACTACTATCTCTCCCCATTATTTTGGTAGATCAGGAGTCCATTAGAGTCTGGTACATGTGGAGTTGAGCACAAATATTCTCCCAAATCTTAGGAATAATCAACTAGATAAAGTAAAGAGACAATTATAGGCTAACACTTCTTGTAATGATCTTTAAGTAAGAAATATAACTTTTTAGCAAAGTATATTACTATTCCAAAGCTGAAGAAAAGACAACTTACCTCAGTTACTCTGAACAAGAAGAGCAATTGAGAGAAGAGAAAGGCTGTGAGTGTGCTGTTAAGACCCAGGGCAGTTATATAACTGATCTACCTCACAAGTTGCTGAGAGTGGCAGAGGAAGATGCTCTGTGGGAAGTGCTCCCAGATGATCATATTTCCATAGTGGAAGGTGAAATAGAGTGAAACCATCCATCTCAGTGAATTTGACTTCCTTGTGAGTATAGTGAAGTCCATGCATGTTTGGAGGGTGAGGAATGGAGAGAACTAAACTCCACTAAAAATCAATAATTGAAAAAAGTCAGTTTCATTAGTGCCCCCCCAAATTATACCATGTAACGGGGTCCCCTACTCTGTCATTTTGTTACACTCATCCTGTGAAAGAGAATGTAGAGAATACTAAGAAACTGAGTGTAGACCAAGTTGTTCTATCCATTTAAGTTGTGTGCTAATTAAATTATTCATAAAGCTTATTTTTGCTCTTCTGAGAGCACATCTTCATTATGTGTTAGAGATTTACACCTCTATCAATACATTGTAAAAAAGAGATAGGCATAGCTATAGAGGTAGAGATGGAGCTAGAGCTAGAGATAGAGAGATGGCTCTTGAACATCTAATCAAAAGCAAGAATGGCTGCTTTGTTCAACCTTGGAAAGTGTCAGTGCATGCCTTCCATAATGTTTCTGCCAGTTTCCAGTAGCAGCATTTTACCATGAGATAAAGGACCTAATAAGACTATAAGTTCTAAATTAAATTGCTTTGCAGATTTTCTCTATCAAGTGAAATAGTACTGCCTACTACTTTCCAATAATCAAAATAAAATTCCAGTACACATCAAGCACTTAGCCTAAAATTTATTCTTACTGTAATTTTATATGGGATTTATGGACCAGAGTTCATATTACAATCAGCTAATCTATCTCCCTATTTCTAATGTTTATTTTACTGTCCTAAGTGGTAAATGCACAAATGTTTGACAAGAGACTCCAATCAGAAATCAATTTTCAGTATATATATTTGATTAGGCACAAAATTACAGTGGAAGTTTGACTTTGCAATGGTAGATGCTTGTGTCAGCTACAAAGCAGATAATCCATGAGCTTATATTGTAGAGTCTATTAGTTCCCTGCTCACTAACTGACTCTTGAAACTCAATAAGTTTAGATGTCATTAATCTTATAAAAATTTTCAACTCCAGCTCAATTTGGATATTTGGATACTGTGTAGTAAATAATTGAACTTTACCCAAAGAGAGGTCTGACCCTTACCCTCAGCTTTTGGGAGATGGTCTCTCTTGGAATGTCCTCCATGATAAGAGTGTCTTTATTTACCTGGAGGCCTTAGGCTACACTAGACAGTCTAACATTGTGACTTATGATAGGGGCTTTGGACCATGTAGTATCAACTTGACCTCTAAAGGGCCTTGAGACGAAAGGCAAGCCATATATCAGCAGTCAACCAGGCTTTCTGTGACTAAGCCCCAACTCTGGACATCAAAGCTCTGTTGAGCTTTTCTGGTTGGCAATATTTTGTGTGTATTTTCACATAGTGTTGCCAAGAAAAAGTAATGATGCTTATGACTCCACTGGGAGAGAACAACTGAAAGCTTCACACTTGAAACTTTCCTGGACTTTGCCTCATGTGTCTCTTAGGTTGGCTGATTTCAATCTGTGTCCTTTAACTTTAATACAGTGTAACCACACATACAGTAGTTTTCAGTGAGCTCTTTGAATCTTTCTAGCAAGTTATTGAACCTGAGGGAGGGCTCGAGGACCCCAAGCTTGAAACTGGGGTCAGATGTGAGGGTAGTCTTGGGGATTTCTGAACTCTGCAAATACCATGCCCAATGTCTCCAGGAAGAATATGTCTAATCAAGCATATTGTGCAATAAATGGGAACAATTACTGGCAAATGCTGATTAACTAGAGTGTCATTTTATAAGGTATTGCATCCCTAAAAATTCCCTGTTCCCTCTGCCACTAACTCTTCATATAAAGCATCCACAGCCTCACAAAACCATATTATAAAACAAGCTTTCAGATAAAATAATGACACTTAAAGTTTTCTTTCTCAGTGGTTTTCACCTTGTAATTCGGCACGGATCTCTGCAAAGAACAATGGCTTCAGGATATAATTGAAGTATAGTTAATTGTGCAGCCAGGGACAAATGTATTATGATAGCTGTTAGCTCATGACATCTTATTTGCCATCCTGTACTTTCTACATTGAAATACTCATAAAGAAAGACCATGGAGAAGCATGTAAGGTTGCAAAAACACTGGAAACTAATAACTCTCAGACTCTGGGAGGGATTTCTACTAAACAAAAAAACTAGTTTGAGAAATTAAATATGTTAGTCAGGTCAAAGTCAAGAACACAGAAACATCTCTAGATTTTCCAAAAGGAAAGATTTAATTAAGGGGCTTAAGGCACAGTTGATGAAAAAACAGAAGTAAAATACAGGAAAGTGAGGCAACTCAGAAGTTGGCAATAGCAAGAAGCTGCTTTCATTCCTTTCATTCTTAGGACAGGCCATCAGGTGAGGTCTGGAATGAGGGAGGAATCTGTAAGGTAAAAGTGGATGGAGCGGTCTGTTGAAAACTGGGGTTTTGAAGGGACTAAATTCATGAAGCAGTCACAGCCCCTGCCAGAGGCAATGCCTGAAACAGAGATAGAGATATGAGAGAGAGAGAGAGAGAGAGAGAGAGAGAGAGAGAGAGAGAGAGAGAGAGAAGAGAAATACCTTGGTTTCTCATTTCCTCTCATATTCTAATTGGCCATTAGTATCTCTCTTTGGGAGAACCTAGCCAGAAGCCAACTGACAGGGAATTGTAGAAAATCCAGCATGTAAGGGTCTGCCCCTACAATGCAGAGCAGAGCAAGGGAAGGTGAAACAAGAACTTAAAATAGGTAAATGACCAACATACTACTGGAGATTTAGGTACATGCTAACTTGTGGATCTAAACACTAAAAATACAAAGGAGAAAGAAAAAATACATCTACCAATTGCCACTAGGTATCCACCACCCTATCTCAGAAACATGGAACCAACCTCAACTAGAAAACAAGGTGGAAGCCAATATGGAATGCATATAAGTTGACTACGGCTGTTTTTCTAACCCCATATAGTGCTTCTTAAAAAAAATCTTTCAGGGGCCGGCAGAGTGGCTCAATTGGTTAAGAGCTCACTCAAGAGTGCGAGCTCTGAGTAACAGGGTCACTGGTTCGATTCCAAGCCTGAGCTGAGCTGCCGCTGAGCTGCCAACAGGTGGCAGGATGGCTCAGCTAAGAAAAAAAAGAAAAAAAAATCTTTCAAAGACTATAAGTCCCTAGAAATACAACATAATCAGTGCGCAAATACCATGATGGTAGTAAACTGCCTTCTGAAATCTCAAGCTAGAATAGATGCAGCAGGGCTATGCATGTTTACTGGGTTTATGCAATATTTTTGTGAAATGAATTAAATAAATATATACATACATACATACATACATACATACATACATACCCACACACACATAAAATAAAAGAACCACAAAATCCTAGAATGCTTCTATTTAATCAGGAATCAGTTGAACTCCATAATATAAATTTACAGGATTAGGAGAAAATCCCTTCTTGATTAGGAGAGGTACAATGGATTAATGGTTGTCAGGCTCCAGATTTGGTTGGAAATTGTGTATGTCAATTGCCATTCAGCTAAATATCACAAAGGGGGATGCTCTTAACACTGAACTGGACAGTGAGCAAGGATAAGGGGAATCTATTGTACATTGAGCCTGGATTGAGTCTTATCAGTTAGTGACAAGTGAAAGTAAATCAAATTAAAAAGTGGGTCTTAACAAAAAATTTTGATTATATCAAGGAAGGGAAATATTAATTTGAAAGTGCTTAAGATAATCAGACTTTCTTAAACCTGTGCTACATGTTATGAAGACAACTTTTAGAGAGAAAGCATTGGTTCTTCTCAAGGAAAATAAAGAATGTATAGATTGTAACAAGAAGAAAAAAGGTAAGATGAGAAGAAAACTGGCTGAGATGACAAAAGACTGGAGATATAGCTTCCAATGAAGAGGGAAATAGCTGAGAGAGAAAGACATCAAGAGATATAAAAATGTAATAGTAAAATTTAAATCCATAGCCCAATCAAAAAAGAAGAGATTTAACACTGCAGGAACTTCAGTTAGTGATGGGAACAGATTTGAGAGCATTCACTGAAGATAGAAAAAAAAATAAACAAAATAAGATAAGAAATAAAGAGAAGACAGTTATGAAAACAACAATGTGGAAATTTATTTTACTGAAGAAAATCAGTGTGCCTGAAGAAAAAAAAAAAGAAATGGTGCAGTAATTTGTGGTACAACAGAAGAAAACAGTCTTCCAATTGCTGAGTACAAAGCATGATTAATGAAAAGACACTCATGTCTGACATATTCTGATGCACGTTTTGAATTTTGAAAAAAAAGGGAAAAAATGTGTCTGGGCAGACAAAATAGGTTACCCAGAAAAGAATATGAATCTGACCAGCCTCGTATTTCCCCCTGCACCATTAAATTCCAGAAAGCAAGAAACAACATCCATGCAATTGTGAGGGGGAAAAGTTTGGGAGTTAAAAATTCTATTTCAGTTGATTTGTTATTTTAATATATGCTGTAGATCTCCCACTTCCGGACAGAGATTCTCTTCCACCAACCACTGGGAGTGCTGGCTTCTGAGGGCTCAAAGCTGAGTCCCTCTCTCTGAATTGTCTTTAGCAGATTACACTCCTCCAGAGGACAGACCACATACAATCACTGGTCTATATGGAGGTACAAAAGTCTGCCCACCTTGCTCCAAACTTTGGGGCAACTTTGAAGAATGACCCCATCTCCTGAGCTTTCTGTGGAATTGGCTAAAGCCTTTGTTACAACTGACTGACAGTTTTTCTTCCCCTGCCCATCCTGCTTCCCTCACTCCCCTACAACTTTTATTCTACAGATCACTCCCCAGTCATCTTCCAACATGTACATCTCTGTCTCAGAGTCTGTTTCTGGGGAACCTGCCCTAAGACAACATTCATTTAACAAAAGGGAAATACCTTTTCCAGAGCCAACTGAAGAATGAAAATAAATAACATAGCAAAGAAAAGTAGCATTATAACACTCTGAATTTAAGCACTGATACTATTTAAGCATACAATTATTGTTGAAAGTAGGCTTACAAAAGAGAATGGAAAATAAAATGTAATTTTTAAAAGAGATGAAATGTAAGTTAAATATGTGTTTAGTAATTGTCTGGCTCTAAAATTCCAGGTTACATATTCTAAGACTAGGAAGTTTGAAAGGAAAGGCTGGGGAAAGGGAAGAGTTCTACATTTCTTATTTACATAGCAGTTGAAGTTGAAGGAGTCAAAGGATATGATATATTACTTCAACTGAATAAGTAGATAACTATGAACTCACATGTGTTACTGACAGACTTAGAAGCACAAAAATTGAAAAAATATTAAAATATCCAGTTTTACTGTAAACTGGCACAGCCACTATGGAAAACGGTATGGAGGCTCCTCAAAAAATTAAAAATAGAACTTCCATATGATCCAGCAATTTCTCTTCTGGGTATGTATCCAAAGAAAATGGAAACACTAACTCAAAAATATATATCCACCCCCATGTTCATTGCAGTACTATTTGCAATAGCCAAGAAAAAAGAAAGGAAGTCCTGACATTTATGACAACATGGATGGACCTTTAAGGCATTATGCTAAGTGAAATAAGTCAGACAGAGAAAGACAAATACTGTATGATCTCACTTATATGTGGAATCAAAACAAACAAACAAACAAACAAACTCATACAAACAGGGATCAGATTTGTGGTTACCAAAGTTAAGGACTTGAGGGAAGGGGGAATAGGAGAAAGATGATCAAAGATACAAACTTCCAGTTACAAGATAAATAAGTACTAGGTATGTAATGTACAGAGTTAACAGACTTAACGGTATTCTATGATATATATGAAAAATTTTAAGAGCGTGAATTTTAAGGGTTCTCATCACAAAAAAAACAACATTTCTTCTATTTTCTTTTTTTTCCTTTCTCTTTTTATTGAATCTATATGAAATGATGTATGCCAACTAAACTTATAGGGGTAATCATTTCACAATACATGTATGTCAAATCATTATGCTGTATACCTTAAATGTACAAGGTCTGACAATTATATTTGCGAATTCATCCTAGAAGTGCTACATACCTCATTGCTGAATAACTATGGTCACCTTCAAAGTATTCCCCTTGGGAAGCTATGCACTGATGCCTGAGCCTAGTCCACTCTTCAAAGCAATTTTGGAACTCTTTTTCTGTAATGGCCATCAGAACTGTTGTCGTATTACGCTTGATGTCCTGAATGTCATCAAGATGTCTTCCTTTCAATCTTTCCTTTATCTTTGGGTAAAGAAAGTAGTCATTAGGGGCCAGATCAGGTGAGTAGGGAGGGTGTTCTAATACAATTATTTGTTTGCTTGCTAAAAACTCCCTCACAGACAATGCCGTGTGAGCTGGTGCATTGTCATGATGCAAGAGCCATTAATTGTTGGCAAAAAGTTCAGGTCATCTAAGCTTTTCATGCAGCCTTTTCAGCACTTCCAAATAGAAAACTTGGTTGACTGTTTGTCCATCTGGTACAAATTCATAATGAATAATTCCTGTGATATCAAAAAGGTTAGCAACATCATTGCAACAAGTTCACAAACGTAATTATCAGACCTTGTATTAAAAAAGAATCAGGTCTATTTAAAAGCATTGCTATAAAATGATCTCTATGATGTCAGTGAATAATAAAAACAGTTATAGTACAATACACATCATATAAATACATTTGTGTATAAATCCCCATATAACAAAGCTATATATTTGACATGTTCCTATATGCATCTAAATGCAAAGAAATGATCTGGAAGGATAAGCAGTGAACTGATAAATTAGTGTCTGGAGGAAAAATGAAATTGACAGGCCATGGGTGACTGAGTGGGGCAATTGGATTTATTTATATTCTTTGAATTTTTCACAATAATAATCTATTCATGCATTGCTTACATAATTCAAAACCTATATAAAGAACAAAACTTCCTTCATAATGAGGAAAGGCTGGATTATTAAATACTTAATGTTAATAATATTGACTGAATATTTTGAAAAATTATAGATCTTCCCCTCACAAAATATATCAAACATAAATTCTTGATGAATTTAAGAGTTAACTGTAAATAAAATGGCATCATGAAAAAATAAAATTTTAGAAGAATTACACAAATAATGTGTATATGTAAATATAAAGTAGAATTTAACAAGGAGAAAGCAGCCTTCAAAATAAGTGGTTAAGAGAAGCAAACCTATTTGCCCACTTACAATGAAGAAGGAGAAGAAATAATTGTAATTGCATCACAACTTTGGCTCTGTGCATCTTAGTGACCAAAATAAATAATTTAACAACAACAAACTAACAATGAAATTTGTCATTGAGTTCCCATTCTTTATCAGTAAAACTTAAAGTCAACAGTACCTCAGGAGAAGTGAAACAGTTATTTTAAAATGTATTTCTGGACTCATGTCTTGTTAGGGAGACCACTTCATAGTTGGTGTAGAGGCCTGACCACTGCACTGTATTTCTGAAAATGATGTTGAATAATATTGTATGTCAACTATAATTATATATACATATAGTCACAGGCTGTGGAGTAGAGTGTGGGAATGGAGTCAATGGAACTGTAATAGATAAGTATGATATCGGGGGAGGGAGGTTGTTTCTGTGTGAAGTGTGAAAAGGATAACTATTGCATTGTTCTGCACACCTGAGACTAACAATAAAAAATAAATAAAATGTATTTCTGAGAGAAGAGACATTGGGAGATGTTGACAATAAGATATCTCTGACATTGAATACTAAACTCCTGTAACATCACTCATTGAAATATGAAGAATTAAGAATATAATTACCATGTGACCCAGCAATCCCTCTCCTGGATGTGTACCCAAAAATATGAAAACATTTATCCATAAAGATATATGTACCCCAATGTTCATTGCAGCTTTATTTATGGTGGCCAAGGCATGGAAACAACCAAAGTGTCCTTCAATTGATGATTGAATAAAGAAGATGTGGTATATATACACAATGGAATACTACTTGGCCATAAGAAAAGATGAAATAGTGCCATTTGTGACAACATTGATGGATCTTGGGATTATTATGTTAAGTGAAACACGTCAGACAGAAAATGTCGAGAGCCATATGACTTCACTGATATGTGGTGTATAAAACTGAAAGCAACAAAGGAACAAGGCAAACAAATGAAGAAACAAAAACTCATAGACACAGACAATAGCTTAGTGGTTACCAGAGTGTAAGGGGGAAGGGGGTGATAGATGAGGGTAAAAGGGATCAAATACATAGTGATGGAATGAGAATTGACTCTGGATGGTGAACACACAATGTGATATATAGATGATGCATTACACATTTGTACACTTGAAACCTATGTAGCTTTACTAACCATTGTTGCCCCAATAAATTTTAATTTTTTAAAAAAAATTTGAGGACATAACACTAAGGCACAACTCAACATAAACACCTTCATAACAGAGGACAAGACAGTTTTTTACAACTGCATATTTTCCATGGTAAAATTTAAATGAGACATCAATCTTAGGCTATCTAGCAGGAAAGATGGCCTGAATGGCATTTCAACAATCCTTCATAAAGAATCAATTCTTTCAACTAGGCTTTTGGTAAAGTTTGTGAAGTAGGATCCTTATGTTTGGAATATAAACCATACATGTGAGTATCATGAGAGTAGAACCAATAATCAGGTCCAGAAAAAGTGGAGGGAGAAGTCACTTTCCATTGGAGTAACAGGCAAACACTATCCAGGAGCTATGCTGTGAGTTAGTCTTTAAGTGATTAGGAAGGTTTTCAGGGGTTGAAGTTTGGGAGAATAGGAGTGAGTGATGCATGCTCAGGAGTGAGATAGCTATATTGAAAAGTATACTAGACTTGAAGTTGAGAGATCTGGGTGATAAACTGACATTCTGTGATAGGCATGAGTGAAATAGCTGAGCTGAGAAACCAAAAGGAATAGTTTGGTGGAATACAATAGCAGATTTGCTGGACTGAAGCAGAGAATTTGTGAAAGGGGATAATACGTGTTGAGAGTGAGTTAGTTTGGACCATGAAGTGGTAACAATCAATATGCCATCTTCTACTGTGCTTCCACATTCCACCCAAGGTTCTTGAGAAATAGTCAGCAAAAACATCTTTGTAATAAGCTGTAAAGAAGCTTAGAAATCATAATGGTTAAGCATTTATATAATTTATGAATTAATCCCCCTGATAAGTCTAGTATCCATCTGACACTATACATAGTTTTTACAACATTATTGACTATGTTTCTCACTCTGTACTTTAATTTTGTAACTACAAATTTGTACTTCCTAATCCCTTCACATATGCTGTACACCTGAAACTAATATGAAATAATATTGACTGTCAATTATGAATTTAAAAATATATACTCTAATCACAGGATATAAAATGCAGCTCAAAAAATATAATCAGTGGTATTGTAATAGCTATGTATGGTGTCTGATGGGTAGTGGACTTCGTGGGGTTATTTGTGAGGTGTATAAATGTCTAATCACTATGTTGTTTTGTACACCTGAAACTAATGAAAAAAAGAAGTCGTGAAATCAGTTAACTTCTTGATTTCATAAAAGAAGAATCTGAGGTCTGAAGAAGGTAAAGCAAATCACTCAAGTTGACGACACTGGAGGCAAAGCCAGAATTGGAATCCAGCTATTCTGATTATTTCTTAAGTCATACGTTATCAACATTAAGGATTTTCCTCTTGGAATGTTTTCTTTTCAAAGCCAGAACCATTTTGAAAACATGCTAGACTATTAATGATGAGGAAGATCCTGGGTGTTCCAGATCCAGCTATTCTCTGAGAAGAAATCATTATTATTTTTAGTCATTGATTCTTGTGGTTGTTTGTTACATAGCAAATATTATGTGTAACAATGGAGAGAGATGTCTAGTACATTTTCTAGGCTTCTTTTCCAGCAAAAACCTATTCTACACACTCTCTATTTCTCTACCCCACTATCTCAACTGCATCTTAACTATCCCCTCCTCACTTAGGTTACACATTGGGTAAAAATGGAAATATGACAAGTAGATGCTATTTCTCACTAATAAGAGCACAGCAGGGAGAAGATTGGCCCTGCTCCATCTCATTACCACAATCATTAGCCTGCACACAGGTGAGTAATTACCAGATGTTGGCTATTCCTCAGATATCTCCTTTCTCAGAATGTAAAAAGAGGATGCTCAGCTACGGGTCACTGTTAGTCTTCAGCAAGTAATCCTTCTGACCTTTCCTCTGTCTCCCTGCTCCCCATTCTCCCCTTATCTGTAGTGATCTGTGAGAATGGATTCCTGATCACACCAAATGCTGCAGGCAGACCTAATGCTCACATTGCCAGTGTAAATGTCATTATCTCACACTAGAAGAGTTTGTCAAAAGTTCCCTTGAGACCACATCATGTGTCTATTTGGGGAGAAAGAGAGGTGGAAAGACAGAAGAGTTCACACTTCTTTCTAGTTCATATGTTAGAGCACCTCTACAAATAAAATGTCTGAAAACCATAACCCTAAAGTTCAGGTCCCCAAAGTCCTCAATGAACTGAACACAGCCACATTTTGGAGAGAAACAAGTCTTTCCCAGGGAGCTGCACACAGTGCCATGGATTCTGGGACAACCCAACTTGAACAAGCAAAGGGATGTTTTCTCACAGAGGTCAGTTTGTGACTTACTCTCTTTCCCCTGAGATGGGTTTATATCTTTATTTTTATTTTCTGAGAAGCTGGTTCTGTAAGATATCAAGGTTTAAATAATATTATCTCACAATTCAATTTAATTTAATATTATCTGCAAGTTAATATTATCTGCAATTCAAAATAGCAGCAGTGTCTCTGGTTACATGCTCACAAGGATGTGAAAGAAGTTTAGATGTTCACAGGGAAACTTCAGTGAGCATGATTCGGTGACATTTTGACTGTTATTGTTTGCTCATAAGGAACTTAAATCATTCAACATAACTTCTGAAAATATAGACCTAAATGTGAAGACCATCGGGATCTTGAATAAACTATATAGGCAAATCCAAATAACACAGCATTACAAACAAATTAATTACATCCCATCAGCAACAAAATTGCATTTGTTGTCAATAAAGTGTGCTTAATGTTGGGGATCAACAATACTCTGGAACTAGCATTAGCTGACTTCCTCACCACTTCTGCACTTCACAACTTGGTGAAGCAAGGTTTTGCTTTGGGAGATTTGGGTAGGGTGTTCATGTAATTTATCACACAAATAAGGGTAATTTTAAGAGTGGAAATGGGTTGACTAATAATTAACTCCAGGACAACAGGTATAAAATGGGACTATCCTGAGCAAAGCGGAATGCACGGTCTCCCTAAACTTGGAAAATATAAGAAAGACCTCTGTATTAGCAAAAAAAAATCCCTATAACTGCTAGTCACACTGTTCACCATGAGTGCCATTACAGGGAATCTTTTTATTGTTGCAGTACCTTCAAGGAGAATAGCACTTGTTTTTAGCAGTCACACTTTAATGTAAATAATAATATGAATTTCTTCCTTTTTGACAGGTGACAAAAATCAAAGCACTGAATAAAGAAGAATTTTTAAAAGAGAAGGAAGAGAGGTGAAACAACATCACTAGACCTTATTTTAGGAGGACTGGACTGGTAGGGTACTTTTATTGGGAAATCATAATAGAACTAAGTTTCTGACTCCAATCAGAGAATCTGAAAGGGGATATGAGAGGTATAGAGGGCAAACTCTATTTAGGGTACAAACTTTTCTTAAGCTATCCTAGACAATCTTTCTTGTATTAAGGCCTACCCACCCCATGTTCAGTGCTGACACAGACAAAAGAGTGTTAAAATGGAAACCCTAGGATAAAAGTAACTGAGGTTTACTGAATTTGATAGTTTACTTTCACTGGATAGAGCAGAGACATTAAAAAAGCTGAAACATTAAAATAATAATAATAATTAAAATAATTAAATTCATAATGGAACTACCTTATGACCCAGCAATTCCACTCTTAGGTATCTATCCAGAGAAACCAAGACACTAATTTGAAAAAATATATGCACCCCTATGTTTATTGAAGTGCTATTTACAAGAGCCAAGACTTGGAAACAACCAAAATACCCATCAGTAGACTACTGGATTAAGAAACTGGTTCACTTATACAATGAAGTATTACTCAACTATAAAAAAGAATGAAATAGTACCATTTGCAACAATATGGATGGAACTAGAGAACATTATGCTAAGTGAAATAAGTCAGTCAGAGAAAGACAAATACCATATGATCTCACTTATATGTGGAATCTAAAGAACTGAATAAATGAGAAATGTAAACAGAAATAGTCTCAGAGACAGGAAAAACTGATGGTTGCTAGATGCGAGGGTGGTGGGGATGAGAGAGAAGGGGAAGGGATGAGACAACACTAATTGGTAACTACAATATTGCCACAGGGATATGAATGACAGTTTCGGGAGTATAAATAATGTTGTAAATATTTTTTAGGGGGTCAGATGGACTCATGTCTTGTTAGGGAGACCACTTTGTGGACGGTGTAGAGCCCTGATCACTGCACTGTACATCTGAACCTGCCATTGAATAATATCGAATGTCAAGTAAAATTTGATATATATGTGGTCACGGGATGTGGAGCACAGTGCGGGGAGTGGAGTCCATGGAATTGTGATAGATATGAATGATATTGGGGGAGGGGCAGGTTGATTGGGGGAGGAAGGTGGTCACTTTTTGAGGGGTGAAAAATATAACTATTGCATTGTTTTGTACACCTAAAACTAACTTAAAAATTAATTAAATTCATATAGTCAGAGAAGAAAATTTAGTGAACTTGCTGTGATACCAATTTCCTAAAAAGGTCCTCAAAAGTGACATTTCTTTGAATTAATGCTGCTGCTTGATTCCAAGGGGGTAGAGGTGGTGTGTTGGAAGGAGGAGGAAGGAGGAGCGGTGTCCTACAGCTTATTGTAGAAGCTACATTAGCTACCTCCATTACTACATATGTGCCAACCTGAGTAATGGAAAATGATGTGGATTGGTTTATAATTCAACAAATTGGATTCAGATGAGGTACTTCAAAAGGTATTTACATGTAGGCAAACTTCTGGCATCCATATCTAGTTTCCACCTTCTTCTCCCAGGGAACTAGTACAGCATGATTTGAATCAACTTAAGTTCATTTTATTAAATAAATTTTTATTTTCTAATACTTTTATATTTATAGAAAAATTGCAGAGATAGTACAGAGAATTCCTATATACCCCTCATTATTTCCCCTATTATTAATAATATTTTACTATGGCACATTTGTCACAATTAATGAATGAATATTGATATAATATTTACGAAAGTCTACATTTTATTCAAATTTCCTTTGTTTTTACCTAAAGTCCCTTTTTACCTAAAGTTCCAGGATACCATATGACATGTAGTCATCATGCCTCCTTAGACTCCCCTTGGCTGTAACAGTTTCTCACACTTTCTTTGTTTTTGATGACCTTGACAGTTGTGATGAGTACTGTCCAGGTATTTTGTAGAATGTCCTTCAATTGGGATTTGTCTGATGGTTTTCTCATGATTGGACTGGGGTTACACATTTTGAGGAGGAAGGCCACAGATGTAAAGTGCTACTCTCATCACATCATACAAAGTATATATACTATTAACATGATCAGTCACTGCTGATATTGACCTTGATCATCTGGCTGAGGCTTCTTAGGCTTCTCCACTGTAAAGATACTTTTTTTTTTTAAAGATTTTTATTGGGGAATTAGGGGGATGGGAACAGTGCTGGGTAATTGGGGGAAGGGGAACAGACAAGTTGCTGTCCTTTTATTCTTCAGTCTAGTTGTGGAGGACATTGCTTCACTGGCCCAAGTTGGCACCATCATTGCGCTCTTCCCAGGCGAGGCACATCAGTCGCCGGCTTCTGGATGGCCGTTCACTGCGGCTGCTGGCCGCTCACGCTGGCTGCTGGCTACATACGGTAGCCTGTGGCAACCCACTGCCACAGGGACTGCAGCCTACGCCGTCGCTGGCGACTCACGGCAGCCCAGCTCCAGGTTGAGCTGTTGTTCAGCATCTTAGCTGTAGAGGGCAGTATCACTGGCCCTCATATGTGGGATCCGAACTGGGGCCCTCTGGCGTCCCAAGCCAGTTCTTAACCATCGCGCCACTCGGCTGGCCCAAGATACTCTTTTTTTTTGGTCCTCCCTTTACATTCTATACTCTTTTGAATCAAGTAACTAGACATAACCTATACATTAAAAGATGGATTTCTTTTACAAAAAAAGGAGTAAAGAGTTATGTCCCACCTCCTTAAGATGAAGTAGCTACATAAATTATTTGTAATTCTTCTACAGAAGAGATTTGTCTATATTCCCTCTTTGTATATTTATTTGTTTGTTTATTCATTTAGTCAATCATTTATATCAGTATGGACCCATGGATATTTATTGTATACTTTGGGTTATAACATAACATTTCTTTATTTTGTTGCTCAAATTGTTCCAGCTTTGGCCATTGGAAATGTTCAGCAGATTCCTGTGCCCTTTTGACATACCACAACACTATTAGTTTTGCTTGTTTGAGCTCTTCCTTACTCTCTGGCACTACAAGATGCTCCAGGTTCATCTTGTAAATTTCGTGCTCCAGTCCTAGAATCAGTTATTTATCCAAGGAGATCTGGTTCCTTTTATTGGAGAATGGTATTAGAAACCAAGAACTGAATTTCTAAATTTGTTTTGAAGGAAATTTTAAAAGAGTCTTTTCAGGCTGACATGTTACTAACAGCATTTATATTGCTTAGTTGTTTTTATATTTATTTTAAAAATACATTTTCAGGATGAGTGGAGATGTTGGGAAATAACTTTTTAGTTGCTAAGAAGTGAAAAACATTGAGGATTTTAAGGAAAATTTTAATTTTATTTTAACATATTTAAACAAGGTTTTGAAAAGTTGAGTAAGGATTGAGGAGAAGGGGAGAAATGGATGTCTGAGAAATAGCATGCAGGTGTTTCAGTCATTGCGTGATTTATTTTACTAATATGTTGTTGGCCTGTGCAGTATTTGAAAAAACGTTTTGAAAAGCATTTTCTGCCCTTGTAGGTAAGTCCTGAACCTCCAATAAGGTGAGAAAGTGATCTTTCTATTACTAAATTCTAGTGTTTCAATGGCAGCATTAGGATTTTTATAGGTTAGACCTAGGAGTCCCAAACTGGATGGAAAAGGACTAAAAGACATTTGTTTGATTGAGAAGACATTCATTTGTCTTTATCAAATTTATGGACAGGAGACTTAAGTGTCAGTGTCACCCTTTTATTGGATGAATAACCATTGACAAGTTATTTGGCTTCCCTACACTCATTTCTTCATCTGCAGAAATGTAAGCATTATAGACTCTACCTCTGTGAGGACTAAAAATAAAATAAAATGCATACACAGCCTAGAAAAATACATAGAATAAAATAAATGCTAATAGATGTTTGCTATCTGTCAATGAATGATGGGAGCCCATTGGTCCCACTGGCCTGCAGGTATACCAGAGCATGATAGTAAGCACTGGTGATCTTGAGCACCACGGAAGGAGAGTTCAGCATAAGTGAGATGAACCCTCAACTTCCTGATTTTTGTCCATTAATGAAGTCCCTTTTAAGTGGGAAGAGTGGGGTGGCTAAGTGGAATTCTACTTAGAAATATCACATTCCATAATGTGGTCAAAACATTTCCAAAACAATCAGGAATCTGACTTGAAAGTCTGCATATTATCTTGTTGCCCCTTTTTTCTTCCCCTTCAGAAGTAGAACTTATTCTCAAGATAAGTTTATTGCTTTCACTTGACTAATACAATATCCCTAGGGAAACATTTTCACAGTTTGGAAGCAGACCCATTACTGCACTGCAGTGTGGTTGGGGAGGGGTGGAAGGAAGGGAGGGAGGTGATCTGTCAGTAACTGCCTGATTGATTCCCCATGACCGTGGTGTATTTCTGTTAGGTTTCAGGGTGTGTTCATTAAGAAGATGGTTATGTTTTTTATGACAAAGGTAAATTAATTTGAATTTTACACTGCAGCATTGGTGCAATTCCATCACCCTCCCCCCTGAAATCACCTTGGCATAGAAGTCTTACCGTGTTAAGAACCACAAGATTGATACAGAAAAAAGGTCTTTAATATTTAATAATAAGCAGGCTGTAGCTTTTAAGGATATGCTGTCATCCTCTCTAAACGTAGGCTCTATAACCCAGGAGACCAAATAACACATGGATCCTTGTCTCTTTCTTTTCTTTATAATGTATTTCTATAAAAGTGTCCCTATCATACTGCCCAGAAATAAAGAGGAATGTGAGGAGCGTGGTCCAGAGTAATAGAGCTAATTACTATTCTAGCAATACCCTAACCTTGCAATTTGGGTAAATTACTTCTTTTGATATGGTTTTCTAATTTTGAAAGACTATAATCAGGACTAAAACCTCAAGCTAATAACTGCTAGCCCCAAATCCCCTCCTCTTTTCAATATGCCACCCTACCACTATTTTATAACTATTTAAATTTCTTGCTCTTTCATCAAAAACACTTAATTTTTTCCCCTGTTATAGCTCTAGTCACACACATACAGTAATATAATTATTTACATATGACAAGGATATTCTTTACTTGCTCTGATATTTCTATCTTACACAGTACCCAATGTATAAGTACTTAATTATTGCTCATTGAATTGATGACCCTATGATTTTAAGTTTTTTTCTGATTTTCTTAAAAATTAAAATTTGTGTTTACTCCCACCAAGAATATTCATATAGTATGCATTGTGGCTCCCCATACACATTTGCCAGGTTTGGTTCTCTCTCTGATGCTAACCCTCAGCCATTCTGGCAATGGGCTGCTTGAATAACCCTTGTTTCTCCAGGTTACAGCACATGACTCTGAGGAGGACTCCTAGTCACGTGCATTAGAGTAGCAATGATAATGAGAATACTTATTGGGTTGGAACACCCTACCAGAAGAGTTGTTTGGACCTCAGGTCATCCTCTCCCCAAACCCCTTCTTTTTTGCTGGCTGAATCAGTACAGGCTTACGACTTTTTTAATTTATTTTTTTCAGTTACAGTTGACATTTAATATTATTTTATATTGGTTTCAGATGTACAACACAGTGGTTAGAATTTACATAATTTATGCAGTGTTCTCTCCAATTAATCTAGTACACCCCTGGCACTATGCATAGTTGTTGCAACATTATTGACTATATTCTCTATGCTGTACTTTACATCCCCATGACCACTTTGTAATTACCATTTGCATTTCTTAATCCCTTCACCTTTTTCACCCAGCTCCTCAAAACCTCTCTCCTCTGGCAACCATCAGTTTGGTCTCTGTATCTATGAGCCTGTTTCTATTTTGTTTGTTTCTTTATTTTGTTCTTTAGTTTCCACACAAGTTGGTGAGAATGCAGAGAAAAGGCAACCCTCAGACACTGTTGGTGGGATTGCAAATTGGTGCAGCCACTATGGAAAATGGTTTGGAGTTTCTTCAAAAAATTAAAAATAGTACTACTTTATGACCCAGCAATTCCACTTCTGGGCATTTATCTGAAGAAATGCAAAACACTACTTCCAAAAGATATATACACCCCTATGTTCATTGCAGCACTATTTACAATAGTCAAAATATGGAAGAAACCCAAGTGCCCATCAAAATGACCGGATAAAGAAGAAGTGGTACATATACACAATGGAATATTACTCAGCCATAAAAAAGAATAATATCTCACCATTTGTGACAACATGGTTGAACCTAGAGGGTATTATGCTACACTTCTAACTCCTTGTTAACCATTACAATTTCTCTATTGCATCTATTGGCACAACGTTCTGGCTCTGTGGAACTTTAATTATCAGATATTACACTAGGGCTTGTCATCATCTTCACTGACAATTTGGATCCAGTGGCACTGGGCCCTTTGCTGCTCTGTGCCCAGACCTCAACACACACACACACACACACACACACACACACACACACACACACACACACACTGACTGTGTTCTCAATTGGGAAGGTTTTGTACCACTGTTATTACAGCTCTTTTAATTAATTGTTTACTTTTCCAATTTTATATGCAACTCACCCTCTTGTAGAAACATAGATCAGCTCTCTCAAGGTAAATTAAGAGGTTTTTAATGCCATCTGACACTTCACCCAAAGCTGGTATCCCTTGCCAGTACCCAGGCATGAAACCTTGGTCTATCCATTATTCCCTACTTTGAAGTGTGTCAAGTGCCATCTTCAGGACCCTTAGTTACCCAGAGGATAACAGCAACCTTTGCTACTGCTCACTTTTGAGCCTTAAATCCAAGGTCTAAAGATGACACCATCAGTCTAAAGTTTTGGTAGTTTCTGTTCCTGTGGCTCATTAGAGTCTTACTCAAATAGGCTCCTGTTGCTCTGCCTAAGCGTGAGTAAATTCTAGACTGAGTATGCTTATCTGCTCCCCAGCCCCACACTCTCCAAAAACATTCTCTGTAAGAACTTTTTCACCTTCTCCAAATCACATTATAAAAAACAGCACAGTACATATTTTCAAAACTCAAGCTCAGGTTTGCAGTTGCATCAGAGAATATTTTTAAAGGTTTAAAGCTATTTAGATGCAAACAAAAATGTGAAAAATTCTTCTTTGTTTTTAAAAAATATTCACAATGTTCATCTCCATTCTAAAAATCAGAACCTTAATATTGGATGTTAAATATATACAGGCTATTTCTGCCATTTTCTCTGAAGCAAATTCTTCTCCTCCACCCATTGATCCTTGGCTTCAGTCCCTTCATTTTTGAATTGGAGTTATTAATATGACCTTCTTCTGAGGGTTATGGAAACCACCAACAAATCCAAGAAATCTGAATGGAGACATGTAACATGTCATCACAATTAGGGCTTCTTGCTAATGCTGGAGGGAAACCTCCACAAGCAAAATATCAAAAACTGGTCAGTTAAGTCAAGGTCCCAATACTTGTCTCACTGTGGTCTTATAAGCACACTTTGGAAGTGTTCTTTTTTTTTTAGTTCCGCTCCCTCTATTTTCTGTGACGTACGAGTATAAATGCATAAGGCCTGACCCTGACCAACAGCAATGTACACCAAATATAGCAGTCTCTATTTCTGCCTCAGTAAACCTGAAGGGGGGAAGAAATGGCTGGTAAAACAAGTGGCTCTTCGATGCATGCTGAGCCTCCTCCCTAGAGGAGGAGGATGGAAAATAAATATGGAGACCATAACTCTACCTATACAGGTTTCTCCTGCAATCAGAAAGTAGAGCTCCTATTAAATCTTTTGTAAGCCAAAAGGGCATAAAGTGAAGTGCATCCCCTGCTTTCCAAAAGTTCATGTTATACCACTTTTTTTTTTTTACAAAATACCAACATTAGTACAGTAATTGCCTTATTTTCGTTTTGTAAAAGTGAAAAACCTCTTCTTCCCCCCCCCCTTTTTTATTAGTTTCAAAAAAACCCCAACAAAAACAAACACACCTCTTCAATTTCTTTCAGTTAGTGAAAACAGGTACTGTACTAATGTAGGTCTTTTGCAAAAGCTATAATAAGTGGACTAATGTGAACTTTCGGAAAGTGGGGAATACCTGTAGCCAAATAATTGTTAATACAACAGACATCTGTGCCACCACAATGCTCCTGGAGAGCAAACACACCCTTTTACAAAATGCTGATTGCAGTGTTTTTCAATGTTGGGTGTTTTCTAATATGTCATAATAATGACAATATTATCATTTAATAGTTGCTTATGACTGTGTCCAGTATTTTTTGCCATGACATCTTTCCTATAGACATCTTTTGCAACATTTTCTCCTTATAACTAATTGGTTGCAAGGCAATTTTACCATAAAAAGATAAAATCATGACAAATAAAAGAAGGACATTAAAAATGGATAGCAAAGTTAAAAAGACTTTATAGCAAAATGCAAAATATTAGAATACATTTAAAATGTGTGTATATTCATGGCAATATGGCAAAATAACTTATTTTATTTTGTGGGTTGTAGCTAAGCATTTGTTCTATGAGAAATGTGGGTTCAACTTTATACCCTCAAAGAGGCTGCTCCTCTCCTCTCTTTCTCCTCTCAATTTAGTGTGTTTCAAAATGAAAAACCAACTAACTCTTGAGGTAAAAATCATTGTCATCTGGAAGAAATGCTAACTATTTAAGACCAACATTATTTAACTACTGTCTCTACCACTTAGTCAATGGAGAAATGAAACCAAACTGGCAAAAACAAGAACAAAAATAACCTGTTAACCAGTTATTTTATTGGCTTATTACATGCCAAGAATTATTATGCTAATCACTTTAATGATTTAGTTTGTACAATTGCCCTGTGGGACAAGTATCACCATTCCCATTTTACATTAGGGGAACCTGTTGCTCAGTGACATACAAAAATCCTATGAGGTCGTACAATTAGTAAACAAAATATCCAGGATTCCAACCTAGGTGTTTCTGCTTCCAAAAACCTAAACTTTAAACCTATAACAGTGTGCTTAAAATCAGCATAATCTGGAAACATGTTAAAAATGCAAATTATTAGATCCAACTTCAAACCTACTGAATTAGAAACTCTGGGGATGCAGCCCAGAAATCTGGGTTTTAAAAAACTCAGAAGCAGATTCCAATACATGCTAATGTTTGAAAAGCAATGTTTTTTTTTTACCACTATTTAATTATATTTAATGTTATTTAATGCTAATTGCCTAAAACTAACATACATTATTAAAATTAAGTTTAAAGATGAAAAAATAGGTATAATACATTTTAAACAGATCTATTAGAGTATAATAGGCACATAATAAACTGAACATTTTTAAAGTGTATAATTCGAAAAGTTTTGACATGTGTATATACCCATGAAAGCTATCATAATCAAGATAGTGAATCTATCCATCATCCCTAAAGTTTCCTCACACCTCTTAGAAATCTCTCCCTTCCACCAATGTCCCATCACCCTCTTCCCAAGCAAATATTTATCAGCTTTTAGTCACTACACATTAGTTTGCATTTTCTAAAGTATTATACAAATGGAGTCATGTGATACATATTATATTTTCTGACTTATTTCTTTTAATATAATTACTTAGGTTTATCCATCTTGTCTGTATCAATATTTTATTCTTTTTATTGTAGCATAGTATTTTATTAAATAAGCATTCCACAATTTGTTTAGCTATTCACCTGTTGATGGACATTTTTGTTGTCTCCAGTTTGGGGCTATTATAGGTAAAACTGCTATGAACATTTGTGTATAAGTCTATGTATGAATGTGTGCTTTCTTTTCTCTTGGTTGGATCATATGTTAGTTATATGTTTAATTTTTCAATACACTGATAAACTATTTTTCAAAATAGTAGTACAATTTTACATTCCTGCCAACAATTATGAGTGTTGCAGTTGCTGTACATTCTCACCAACACTAAATATGGTTAGTTTGGTGTTTTTTCTTTTTATTAGTTTTAGCCATTCTAGTATGTCTGTACCAGTATCTCATTGTAATATTAATGTGCACTTCCCTAAAAAGTAATGGCAATGGTCATCTTTTCATTTGCTTATTTATCATTAGCATATTTTCTTTGGTGAAGTGTCAGTTTAAAACTTTGCTCATTTTTATAAAACTTCTCATTTTGAAATAATTTTCAATTTAAAGAAGAGTTGCAAAGATACTACAGAGAGTTCCTGTATACCCTTTACTTAGCTTTCCTTAATTTTAACATATTATATAACCATAACACATTTATCAAACCTAAAAATTTAATACTGGTTATTATTAATAGTATTAACCAAACTTCTGACTTTATTCAGATTTCACTAGTTCCTTCTTCAATGTCCTTTTGTTTTCCAGAATCCAATCGAAAATACCTCATCATATTTAGTTTGCATCTATTTTTTTAGTTTGCATCTTTTTAGTCTTATTTTTGTATATGTTTTGTTTTCATTCTAATTAAATTTAATATATTTTCTAATTTCTCGTTTGATGTCTTATTTGAACCATGGGTTCCTTAGAAGTATGTTATTTTGTTTCCAAATATTTGGCGTTATTCCAGACATCACTTTGATATTGATATCTAATTTAATTCCCTTGTGGTCAGAGAATATGCTTTATATGAATTAAAACTTATAAATTTATTGGAAAATATATAAAGAACAAAACAAAAATTAAGAGAAAAAGATGAAAAAAAATTTATTGAGACTTGTTTTATGTCCCAGAAAATAGTTTATAAATGTTCTATGTGCACTTGAAAAGAATATTACTTAGAGGTAATTTGATATTCTGGATCCTGTTTTTATGGTTTTTAATGCAACTCCAGAGCAATAATCATGTGAAGGTTAATTATTCCCTACCACTGAGTCAAGATCTTCCTGAGTACTTTATCTAATATTCCTGACTGGCAGCAACAGGCACAATTCTCAGCCTTGTGTGAACGTCAGGCACTGTTCTCTCTAATTGTTTTGGAGCACCCTTCACCAATCTTGGGTAGTTTCCTCACACACACATTTGTCCATCAGTATTCTGCTGAGTAATTGAGGTTGGCCCACTGCAGATTGCAGAAGTTCTCTTTCTGCCCATTTCTCTCTTCTTTGGTATTCTGCCTTGCAAGCTTTATCAGTCTCCATGTCCCTAGAAAGTTGGGTTCATCTCTAAAATTCAGAGAGTCTGCCAGGTTGTATCTCATTTTCCTTTCTCTTTTACAATGGCCTGGAAACTCTCTCAAGGCAGTAAACTGAGGGAATGTTAGGGCTCACTTTGTTTGTTTCACATTTTCTCAGATATCACTATCCTTCATTGTCTGTTGTCCAATGTCTTGAAAAGCATTGCTTCGTTTATATTTTTCTGGCTTTGGGGTTGTTTCAGGTGATAGAGTAAACATAGTTCCTGTAATCCCATCTTGACTGGAAGAGGAAATTCCCCTTTCTCTGGCATAAAACTGGTTTTAAATATACAGTTGAGTTTTCTGCACATCCTACATGAAGAAGAAAAGCTAAAGAAAATTAAATGATTTAACATTCAGCTAACCACTTCTATAATATTGAGAAGAATTTCTTTAAAAGCACTTTTCAAGATTCAGTCATTTTCTATAGATTCATATTAATAGAATAAAATTACTTATTCAGATGGACCATTTGCTGAGTTGGATGAAATCATATGTCTATATTTAATTGAGATTTAGTGTCTGCTTGAATGCAAGGATAAATCTTCCTCAGTAGAGATACTGGCTTCTGTTAGCTCTATTCAGCCCTATGGAAGGTACCAATTCTCTATCATGATGTAATTTACATTTTATACCTTCATATAAAAAAAGATAAAGAGCTTCTTTCTTTGCCCAATTTTCTAAAAAAACATTATAATTACAATTCTAGGACCTCTCTTCCCTTCATGGAAAGCTAAGAACTATAGAAAATGTTTTGCTCAAGACCAGCATCTATATCCATGGTTAGGGATTGAATATTTATATACCCCTAAAGTTCATGTATTGAAGCCCTAGCCCCCAATATGATGGTACTTGGATGTAGGAATATTAGGAGGCTATTAGTTTTAAATTAGGTCATAGAGTGGCATCTTCATAATGGGGTTAGTGTCCTTATAAGAATAGAGAATGAGATCTTTCTCTCTCCTACCCCCTTAAGCAGTACTGAGGAAAGGCTATGTGAGGACCCAGTAAGAAGGAAGCTGTCTACAACACAGGAAACAGGCCTTCACCAGACACTGAATCTGCCAGCACCTTGATCTTGGATTTCTCAACTTCCAGAACTGTGACACATAAATATTTGTTGTTTAAGCCACCATTGCTATTATATTTTGTTATAGTAGCCCAAGCAGACTAAGACAGACATAATATAAAGGAAGCAAATTCCAATTTCAGAACAAGAAATTCTAATTTCAGAGCTGTCCAGGATTCTGATGGGCTAATTAAATACTCAGTCTATATGTCTATTTTTGGTCAGCAGTATTAAGATAGCAATATTGGACTAACTTACAGAGATATTGTATAGAGTAATCTATAAAACAGTTGCATAAAGCAAGTATAAGCAAGAATGTTTTTAAATTGGGTTACTGATATTTTCTAAAAGATTTTACATAAAACCTCAATGGAAGACCCAGGAATTCTTACACAATTATTACTAAAGTCACATTTCTCTTTATTTCTTTACAAGAATGACCATAATGTCCTATTTATAGAGAGGACCCTGTCATCATGTTGATTAAGAGCCAGGTAACCTATTATATTCAGGTCATTGCCCAAGTTGAATAAGAATACCACAATTCCTACCTTCACCTTCAGGAATTTAGGCCAAGTGATTGAGATGAAAGTCCTTATGCAATGAGAGCAAAAATTCTTTGGTTCTACCCTAGCAAACTGAAAGAATAAGAGTGTCTAGAAGTAGAATGACCTAGTTGGTTATGAAGGATACATAGGCCTAGAACTGGAAACAATAGCTCCTGAATTTTGAAATAGTTGTCTTTTTCACAGTCTCTTTTATTTCTTCATTTAAAGCTTAAAATGTCTACTGACCATGTGCAGTGGAGATTTGAGGGAATTGTCAAAATGATTCAGGGGGAAATGCATGCAACCAAAACACATCACAGAAATGCAGCCAAGCATTTCACTAAAAAAGAGTGAGCCATAAATTTGCTTGAATTAGTTAGATAATTTCATTTTTTCTCTTTGATTTTACAGTAATGCCATGGCAAGAAAATACTCATTTCCAAAATGACTCCTGTGTCACATAGAAATAGAATTAGTGTGTAAACAATTATATCCAATAAGGAAGTAAAATAATTCATTTAGGGAGAAGTCTTTTTTTTCAAGAGCATTGGTCAACTTTGTTTTACATCATCTTGAAATTGTATTCCTGGTTAATTCAGAATTTAAATTCTAATATTAGTTAAAGGTAATCTGGCTTCAACTATTTTCATCCTGACACAGTTGTTTTACCTGTCATTATAGTTAGAAATGACTGTCAATAATGATAATCAAGACCTTAGTTTTAGGTATACCCATATCTTTACAATAACTTGTGGCTGTCAGAGATTAAATTTGCTTATATAGCCTTAAATCATTGATTAGGGAGCTATAAGTTTATAAATACATGCCTTTTCTTTGACTCATGAAAACAGAAGCAATAGAATAAATGCAAAGAACAGAAGAAATGAAATAATAGATTTAAGAATTGGAATTAATAAATGGAAAACTAAACAGATAGGATTATCAAAGTAAAACCTGTTTTTGGAAGAGATTAGTAAAATAGACATAGTTTTGGGTAGACACATCTGGGAATAGCAGAAAAAATAGGATTTATTATAAAATGGGGTCACTATGAAATATATAAATGCAAATGTAAACACTAAAAGAAAAGTACAAATTTCCTACACATAAAAAAGTAATGAAAAGAAGAAATTATCAACAAAAAAGAGAAAAAAACAAAGTATAACAAAATAAAGACAACAGAATTATGGCATAAATTAATAGAATTGAGAGATGTAGTTCATATTAGTAAATCTGTATAGACTAAATTTACCTGTTAAAAGAAAAAAAGATTTTTAAATTGGCACATAAAGCAAACTGAACCCTATTTTTGTATATAAATACCAAAAATGCAGAAGTTCAAAAACGTGTAAATACAAAGAGATGAGCAAAAATTTACAATTAAAATGGAAAAAAAATAAAGCAATAGAAATTTACAATCTTTTTACTAGAATTCAGGCCCAAAAGCAGTAAATGAAACGGAGAAAGATTCTTTATCATGCTAAAAGCCACAATGCAAATTGAAGGTAAAATGATTATGAATATCTATGCACCAAATAATATAATAATCACCTCTATAGAGCAAGAACTATAGGAAATACAACAAGAAATAAATAGAAATGAACAATTAATAGGAGACTTTAACACATCACTTTCAGTACAAAATGAAAAAAGTGGGCAATAAATAAATACATAAATAATTTAAACAGAAAAAGCAACACAAGAAACTGAGCATCATACCCTGATAACAGAAAATACAATTTCTTCTCAAGCACACATGGAATTTTTTTCAAGTATTGATGAGAAATTAGAGCACCCTTCCAAAAGATCAGTTTGTGTCATAAAGTATAAATATTACAAATAACACTATATGATCACAGTACAATAAAAGTAGAAATTAAAACACTAGCTATAAGCGAAACAAAACAAAATAACCCTTTCTCCTGGAAATTTAAAAGGTTTCTATTAAATCTTGTGAAAAAGTAAACACAAAAAATTTATGGAATCTTTGAAGAATACTGTTAAAAAAAGCACTACATACAACAACCTATAAGACACATTTGAACCAATGATCAGAAGAAAATTTATATCTACATCTATAAAAATAAAAAAATAAAGTAAACCAGTTAAATTCTCAACCCAAAAAGGTAAGAAAAGAAAAATAAATAAACCAAAAGAAAACAAAGTAAGGGAATATTGGAGATTAAATTAGAATTTTGTGAAGTAGGATATAGGAAAATTGTAGGTTAAACTAATAAATCAAAATCCTACATTTTTAAAAATAACAAGGTTTTAATGAGACATATCACTAGCTAACTTAATCAAAAAGGAAAAATCATACAAATAAGAAAGAACAAGAGGGAAATAATGATTGCTACAGAAGTAAAATGTTATAGAATCTACTTTGAAATCATTTGAAAAACATAGATTACTGGATAATTTCTTAGAAAAGTATAGTTTACAAAAATTGACCCAGTAGAGATAGAAAGCTTAAACATACCAATTTCCATAATTTAAATAGAAAAAAAGTTATCAAGAAAACTATTCCTAATAAAAGCACCTAGCTCAGATGATTTCAGAGAGCAATATTACCAAACTTTTATTAGAAACCAGATATTTCTAATGAGACACGTATTTAAAATAAAGAAATATTTCCAAATTATTTTTATGAAGCAAGTATAACATTGGTCCCATAAAAAATTATTGGACCAATATCATTTATGAATCATTATACAAAAATTCTAAATAAAACATTAGCAAACACAGTACAAAATCATACTCTACTTAAAAAAAATTAGAGAGATCCAAGATGGCAGAATAAACACTGTGCATGCTTCCTTCCATGGACACATTAAAATTACAACTAAATTATAGAAGAATCAACCTGGAGAACCATCTGAAGTCTGGCTGAATGGTAGTTTTATAACTAAGGATATAAAGAAGAAGCCATGTTGAGACTGGGCAGAGATGCGGAATGGGCCCCAAACTTCTGTGTGGCAGTTGAGAACTGGGAGGGATATTTTGGCCACAGAGGTTCCCCTGCACAGCGACAAACCCCAGCCCCACACCAACCTGACCAGCCTGGAGTACTGGTGCCCGAAAGAGGAGACCACACAACACCTGGCTGTGAAAAACAGCAGGGATTCCAACCATCTGAGTTAGATGGAAGGCTGTGGGAAACCCAGCCATCCACTTAAATGGCCCCCACACAGACTTGCTTACAGGCACTCACCTTGGTCTCCAGTGGAGGGGCGGTGACTTGGGATGTGTTGGAGGAATACGGAGGGCAGGCTGAGGTGTGTTGCTTCAGGATAAGAACTGGAGGACATTTATCATTTTTCCAGTAAGGAATCCTTTTCCCGTGCAGCCAGAAGGCAGGCGCCATCTTTAATAAGTTGGGCCCTCCTCCACAGGCCAAATGTGAATCTGATTGGCTTGGCGAGCTCTGAGGTTCCGTTCTGCTGACTCACTGAAACCCCTCCCCACCAAACTCCTCCAATGCTGGAGGCACTTCTCCCGTAAGCAGCCAGCTCTGACCATATTGCACTTTCTTGAAAAACTATCCAAGTTTGAGGGCTCCAGGCAGGTGGCAATTAGTCTCGGTGTGCTCTGAGACATTTGCTAAGTAGCTCCAGGCTCAGTACTAGACAAAAAACAGAATCTACATTAACCTAATAACCATAATTCTTTCCGCTCTAGTGACCCCCCAGAGAAACTGTGCCAGGGTCCCAAGGGCCCTTACTACATAAGGCCACAGACTAGGAGACATAGTAAATCAACCTAATACACATAAACAAACCCAGGGAGGCAGCCAAAATGAGAAAACAAAAAAATGCTTCCCAAATGAAAGAATAGGAGAAAACTCCACGAACAGAACTAAACAAAATGGAGGCAAGCAACATACCAGATACAGAGTTCAAAACAATGATTAGAAAGATGCTCAAGGAACTTAGTGAGAATTTCAACAAAGAGATAAGAAGCATAAAAAAGGACATAGAGGGCCAGCCGAGTGGTGCGATGGTTAAGAACTGGCTTGGGATGCCAGAGGGCCCCGGTTTGGATCCCACATATGAGGGCCAGTGACACTGCCCTCCACAGC
>NW_017731357.1:3690713-3707405 GCF_001890085.2 Hipposideros armiger | reverse complement strand
CTAGACTGAAGAACAAAACGACAGCAACTTGTCTGTTCCCCTTCCCCTAATTCCCCAGCACTGTTCCCATCCCCCAATTGCCCAATAAAAATCTTAAAAAAAAGGACATAGAAACCATAAAAAAGAACCAGTCAGAAGCAAAGGATACAATAGCTGAAATGAAGACTGCACTAGAAAGAATCACCAGCAGAATAGATGAAGCAGATGATTGGATCAGCCATTTGGAAGACAAGGTAGAATAAAACACCCAATCAGAATAGCAAAAAAAACAAAAAAAATAAAAAAATTAATGAGGATAGTTTAAGAGACCTCTGGGACAACAACAAATATAACAACATTCACATCATATCAGTCAGCAGGAGAAGAAAGTAAGTAATTAAGAACCTATTTGAAGAAATAATAACTGAAAACTTCCCTAACCTGGTGAAGGAAACAGACATACAAGTCCAGGAAGCGCAGAGTCCCAAACAAGATGAACACAAACAGTGCTACACCTAGACAGATTATAATTAAAATGGCAAAGGTTAAAGACAAAGAGATAATCCTAAAAGCAGCAAGAGAAAAGCAGCTAGTAATTTATAAGGGAGCCCCCTAAGATTGTCAGCTGATTTCTCAAAAGAAACTTGGCAGACCAGTAGGATTGTTACAAAATATTCAAAGTGAAGGAAAGCAAAGACCTACAACCAATACTAATCTACCCAGCATGGCTATCATTTAGAATCAAAGGACAGGTAAAGAGCTTCCCAGAAAATAAAAAGCTAAAGGATTTTATCACCACCAAACCGGTATTACAAGGAATGTTTCCATTTTAAGTTGGAAAACAAATAGAAAGCTATGAATAATAAAATGGCAATAATTAATTATCTTTCAACAATTACTTTTAATGTAAATGGATGAAATGCTCCACTCAAAAGACATAGGAGGGCTGAATGGATAAGAAAACAAAACCCTTACATATGCTGCCTACAAGAGACTCACTTCAGTTTGAAAGATACACACAGATAGAAAGTAAAGGGATGGAAAAAGATTTCATGAAAATGGAAATAAAAAAACAACAAAAAATCTGTAGTAGCAATATTTATACCAGACCAAATAAACTTTAAAATAAAGTTTATAACAAGAGACACAGTAGGACCCCATAATCTCACTTCAGGGTATTTATCTGAAGAAACCCAAATTCTACTTCGAGGGGACATGTGCATCCATAGGTTCATTGCAGCATTGTTTATCATGGCCAAGATGTGGAGGCAGCCTGGGTGTCCATTAGTGGATGAGTGGATAAAGAGTAGGTGGTATATATATACAATGTAATATTGCTTGGACAGGGAAGGAAATGCGTTTGCCATCTGTGGTGGCATGGATGGACCTGGACAATATTGTGCTGAGTGCAGTGTGTAAGAGAGAGAAAGACAGATAAAATGTGATTTCACTTAAATGTGGAATCTAACAACAAAATAAATGAACAAGACAGAAACAAACTCATAGATACAGAGAAAATATTGATGGTTGCCAGATGGGAGGGGGTTGGGGATGTGTGAAAAAGGAGAAGGGATTAAGAAGTACAAATTGGTTATTACACAGTAATCATGAAGATGTAGGCTATAACATAAGAAATATAGTCTTAATATTGTAATATCTATGAATGGTGTCAGATGGGTAAAAGATTTGTTGGGGTGATAGATGAGAGAGGGTTGGGGGACAGAGTGGAAAAGGTGAAGGGATTAAGAAGTACAAAATGGGGGCCAGCCTAGTGGTTTAGTTGCTTAAGAGTTAGCTTGAAAGCACGAGCTCTGAGCAACAGGGCCACCAGTTCGATTCCCACATGGGTCAGTGATACTGCACCTGAGCTGAGCTGCCATTGAGCTGCCAACAGGTGGCAGAATGGGTTAGCTGGTGAGAGCATGTGCTCCTAACAACAAGACTGCATGTTCAATGGTGAGCTATGCCCGCCTGCAACTGAGACTGAACTTGGCACCTTGAGCTGAGCTGCCACCTGGATGGCTCAGTGGCTAGAGCATGCACTATTAACAACAAGGCTTCTGGTTCAACTCCCACATGGGATAGTGGCTACACCCACCCACAACTAAGATTGAACATAGCACCTTGAGCTTAGAGACCCCGAGTTGCTGACGGGCAGCCAGATGGCAACTGGCGCCCTTCACAAGTAAGATTGAAGAACAAAAACTTGGCTGTTCCCCTTCCCCAATTCCCTAACACTGTTCCCCTCCCCAATTCCCTAATTAAAAGAAAAAAGAAGTACAAAACAGTAGTTACAAAATAGTCATGGGGATGTAAAGTAAAGCACAGGGATTGTAGTCAATAATATGGTAGTAACTATGTATAGTGTTAGGTGAGTACTAGACTAGTCAGGGGGATCATTTCTTAAATTATATAGATGTCTAACCACTATGTTGTACACCTGAAATTAATATAAAATAATATTGAATGTCAACTCTAATTGTAAAATTTAAAAAGTGGAGAAAAGGTGAAGGGAAATAAGAAGTCAACATTTCCAGGTATAAAACAAATAACTCATGGGGAGGTAATGTACAGCATAGGGAATGTAGTCAATAATATTGTGATAGCATGGTATGGTGTCAGATGGTTGTTGGACTTGTCATGGTGATCACTTCTTTCAGTATATAAATGTTGAGTAACTATGGTGTACCCCTGAATCTAATATAATATTGTATGTTAGCTATATTTTAATGAAAATCTTAAAATAAATTTTAAAAAGTAAAAATACATATACTATGGCCAACTGATTGTTTGTGGCAAGAATGCATTATACTTTTATATTACTTATTCTGCATTCTGTATAAATGCTATGTGAGGTAAGAGAACTACATAGCTCGGCTTGCTCTCAGGTGATTTGAATTTTAGTTGCTGGTGCCTACTCAAAGGTCTGAACTTTCTTCCAAATCTCATTATGACTCACAATTAAAATTAAATTATTTTCTGACTGTTGCCCTGAGATGCATGTCTCTAAAATTTGGGAACAGTGATATTTCTCAAAAGCCATCACTTTTAGTAACTATCAGAAAATTAAGTCCATTAATTCCAAAGCAATTTTCTAAAGACATCTGTGCCAAAGAAAGAAAGATTGAGTATAATTGAGTTGTTATGTAGTTATGAGTTTTATCTTATATCATAAATATTGGGCTAAATTGGAAAGTCTTACAAAGAAAAATAAACCTTTATTCAGTAAAGTCCTTGGACTGCTTATTTAAAGAAATCATCTAAGTCTTAGGATCTAAAAGAATCAATAAATTAAACTGAAAATATTCTAAATAAACATCAACCTCATTATATATTTTACAAACTGATGAAAACTTTGAGGTTTTCTTGTCCTTCCTTTGGGAGGTATAATAAACATTTTTTTATTTTCCAGAGCTGTACCTGTGATATAGCAAATCAGAGCAAACTTGCCCAAATTGCACAATTTTCTGCCCCTCCTGTTGCTGTTTGTTGAACAATAACTTAGAAAAGGGGGTTAGTGGAAGAGAAGGTGGTTCCTCCTGGTGGCATTTAATAAGATGGAAGATTTATACATACAAATAGTTACCATACCTACCACCAAGCTTACTACAAATCAAATATCATGCTTCACAGGACTTTTTCCATTTGTACACAGACCCATTAGAATGCTTGTTGGTGACCTAATTTCTCTCCAAGGTTGTTCTTGATGTTAATATAAATTTATTTTATCTGTATAGTATCATTGGGGACAAAGGAAATGGAATGACCTCTGTAATTAGCCCAAAGGCCATCACCCCTGAAGAATGGCTCTGGAACCTCCATTCACGTAAAGTTACCTCTAAATGTTAACTTGTGCTGCAAGTTTCTGTGGCAGACTTGAAAAGAAGGATAACATGTGAACTAATCTACATTACCCTTATTAGTGGTCCATCCAAGTTGAGTATAAAATAAGGCAAACTGATAGAAAGTGAAGTCACACAAAATTCATTTCTCTTGGTGAATAAATTGTTGGTTTATACTTTAAAGTAAAAACAACAAATATTTCTGAGTCACCACTGACTGACAGATATGATACCAGACTGGATGGTAGGTAGGCTTTATTCCTTGGGTTGAAAAACGTTCACTTATGTTCCATGCCTCCTGTAGTAGACACTGATGCACCTCTCAGATTCCGTGGATCCTTTTTATCATTATGGGCAACACTCCCTCAACTTTGAGATTCTTTTGCTTCCAATATTTGACACCTGAAACTCCTTGGAGAACTGCCCTTGGGTGACTGAAATCACTTTGTTGCAAGTATTTTGTTGCTTGGGAATGTATTTACCTACCCACCTCCTTAAGGGGGTCCTTAACCAGTAACTAGTTTGTGAAAAACTATGCAAGCCCAGACCCCTTGTTTCTGTCAGAACAGCCTCTGAGGAATTCCTCAGCGTTCCCCTTTGTGATCAACTTCTCTCTATGGGACTTTATCGGAAATCTGAAATTGTGCCCATCGTTGTTCTCTTCACATTCCCTGTCCTGCTCCCTCCTGTTCTTACCTGGTTTCTTCTGGCAGCAGATCCTTGATTAATCACTTGCACATGAATCCTCATCGTATAATCTGCTTCTGAGGAACTCAACCTAAAATACCACCTCCAACTCAAATTTAAGAACTTAAAAATATACAAAACTCCACTAAGTTCCTAGAAACAGATAGGTAAAAAGTCTTTAAAAACATTCAAAAAGCAAGCAATTACAATTTCCTTGAATAGCTAATTGTGAGAGATAGAATGAGACACTAGGTTGTGATGTCCACCAAGAAAGGATTCATCTCAATATCTCATCCTTTCTACACATAAATGTATATGGGCATGGAGCAATGAAAAAAGATGCCAGGTTTTGTCAAGGGAAGAAGCAAGGGTGAGAAGAAGGTGAACGTGTACAGAAAGAGCTTTTAAATAGCTCTTCTTAAAAAATTCACAAGAGGGCCGGCCGAGTGGCTCGTTGGTTAAGAGCTGGCTTGGGAGCATGAGTTCTGAGCAGCAGGACCACCGGTTTGTATCCCACATGGGCCAGTGACACTGTCCTCTACAGCTAAGATGTTGAACAACAGCTCAACCTGGAGCTGGGCTGCCGTGAGTCACCAGAGAGAGTGTAGGCTGCAGTGGGGCTACAGTGGGCTGCCGGAAGCTACCCTGAGTGGCTGGCAGCCAGCGTGAGCCGCCACGAGTGGCTGTTGGACATCCGGTGACCAATCTGCCTCAGCTGGGAAGAGCGCAATGATAATACCAACATGGGCCAGTGAAGCGATGTTCTCCACAACTGGACTGAAGAACAAAAGGACAGCAACTTGTCTGTTCCCCTTCCCTGATTCCCCAAAGCTGTTCCCTCCCCCAATTAAAAAAATTCCTGAGAGAAAAATATGAGAAGGAACCTGACAATAATGAAATCACTTTAATTCTCTCCAGACTTCCCATTTTTTTTCTCACTTTATTTTAATAGAGGCATCTTTCTTTATAGTTTTTATATGGTATAATCTGGAGATTAAAAAAGAGAAGTAAATTGGCACTTTATAAAAACTTTTAAATACTAAAGAAAAGCCAAAAGAAGTAAATTTGACGATATATTTTAATTAATCTACTAAGTGTGACTTTAGCTCTAACCCCTGGAAATAGGAAAAATCAGTAAAGCCTAAGTGCACAAAAGGGAAATAGCCACTTAAACATGGAAACCAAACATGGATTGTCACTATTCAGAAACACCGAATGTCCATGGGATGGACGGGGCACACTGCCCTACTTGAGTGAGAACTCTTTTAGGGCAGGAACTGGCTCTGCTTTGCTCACCACTGGAGCATTGTAAACTATATATACATATTTTTAAGTGGATTACCTTATTAATTCCATTAAAAACACCATTCTGGTTTACTAATTTACGAAGGCTATGCACTCTATGATTTGGCACATAGCAGATTCTCAAAATGACATGTCAACTAAATAAACTCTAAATATTAGAACTGGGACATATGGACTGAAAAGTATGCTCTCACTCACAGGAATTATAGGGAATAAATGCTTTAAATCATGACTTTCCTGGAAAATTTGAGGTGCATGGATGTGATTGGCCCAACCTGGCAAAAAAAAGAAAACCTCACTTCCCCAAAACTTGCAGAAAAGAAGTAATCTGTGTTCAATATTAAGCCTGAAAAAGACCTACTATTGACTTTCCAGCTCTCCATTTAGCCCAAATTGTTAATAGCAGCAGGAGTGGTTATTATAATTCAAGTTAATTAAATACTGGGAAATTTTAAGGGATTTTTAAAAGGTGATAGAGTTTATATAATTTCATAGATATCTTTGAGACTAAGTACACCTGAAACTTATGTAACTTTATTAACAATTGTCACCCCAATAAACTTTAATTAAAAAAGAGAATATGGCAAAGGAATAGCATAATGCAAGAGAGAGCTTTTTATGCATGATATGTAATCTTGTCAATACACAATATCGAATTTGAAGAAAAAGAGGCTTATTAGGTATTAAATAATATTAAGTAACAGAGAAGGTACATTCTTAAAATTTTAAAAGGAATCCAATGCTCTAAATTGATCTATGAGATTTAAAGTGTTTTGTTTTTGTTTTTGTTTTTGTTTCATCTCCTCTAAGTCTGCATATTCTGCTGCCTACTCTTTAATTTCCCTGGCAGGTTCCAGTTTTAAGCTTTGGTTCACAACGTTGGTGCTTTTTGCTGACTATGTATACTCCCAATAACAGCATACATGTCGTCCCAATTAGAAGAGAGTTTGACAGTCAGTTTACTAACTCACTAACAGGATAGTAACATTTTCTTTACTTGCACAATGTGGTATAAGTCTATCGAATGGAATTAAACCTCAATAAATATCTACTCAAGCCCCCCCAAAAAATATTATAAAGAAAGACTTTATGTATGTATGTATCTATCTATCTATCTAGCTAGCTATCATCTATCTATCCCCATTTTTAAAATAAGGAAACTAAATTGCAATTACATAAAGTAATTTGCTCACACAGACTGCTATACACCAATCCTGGGAGGCAGCTTCTATTCCCATAGTATAGATGAGAAAGCTGGCTCTCAAAGAGGATATGACACTTTTGTACTTTCCCAGGGTTTATGATTTCTGCTCCAGCTCTTGCCAGGTCAGATGACATTTGTTTTTTAAAAGGCTACAGTGTAAGAGCTTCATAAAAGGAAACCTCTATTATTAACTTTTTATTCTCCTTAAATAAGTAACATTGCTCATTCTTGTTTAATAAAAATTGTTACTAGAACTAATTCCTTCTTGAAGAATTCAGTTAATATGCTTGACTTCTTTTAGAGAATTACAAGTCTCAGTGATGGCTTTCTGCCAGCAAATAGAAAACAGAAAGGAAAAAGAATGAGGACCAAGGGAAGAAACAAAAAGAAACAGATGATATATATCCAGAGCACAATTGAAGGAGAGATATGGCATTAAACCAAACTGCCTTTAGCATCAGGTTGAGAGTTTTCCCCACAGAAGCAGAAGCCACTGGTCTTCTGTTTTGAGAGGTGATGTTTGCAAGGATCAAGGAAATGAGGGATAGAGGGTTAGCCACATATCAGCATTCAGATATTTTATCTCTCCTCTAGCTTGACAAAGGCAGTCTTACTCCTAAGAAATACTTTACTATACATGACATTTGGATGAATATCAGGTCACAGACTAAAAACAGCTATTGTAGGTCAATCAGTAGAATATCACTGGATCTTGAATGCATTTCCCAAATACAATTAACAGTAAACATATGTATGCCACTTGTGGGAAACCTTGAAACTCAATCACGCCAAATTTAATAGAAAAACATTCAGCAAAAAAATATTCTAGCTCATGAGGTCACACTTTTTCAGGTCAACTTAAATTACTTTCTCAGATGTATTTCCTTGTGTTAGTAATAAAGAAAGTGTGTGTGTTATTTCTTTGCAGCAAAATAGAATATTTCTTTAAAAGATAAAAAATAAAAATGAGAACCTTTCTTTCTCCTGCAAAAAAATGCAAAAACAAATTTAAAAAACAAAAACACCTATGAGAGTGACCATAAAAAACTCAAGTGATATATAAAGAGGTGTGCTGAGTCCTGGCATGGTGGCCTGTAAATGAGTTATTTTAGATTTCACAACAAAGAGAGGTTTAGCATGATAGAGAAGATTTATGTATTGCATGATCATGTCAGAAACATAAGAGACAATTCTGGAACTAGCAGATAAATGAATTTCTAACCATGACATTGCATAGCCATTATAGATAACAATGTTCCTCCTGTGAACTTGATTATGCGTAGTGACTAAGATATGCCTTAGTCTAAGCATTGGGTCCACATGTAAAATAATCAATAAGATTTGAAAGAAAACAGGTGAAATAGCTACCAAAACCATAAAGTCATTGGAAAACAGTTCCTTTCTTTGATATTTAGCTTTTTTTTTTTGCTACTCCCCATACACATAATTGAGTATGGCAATTTACTTTTGAAAATGTGGTTAATAATCCAAAGCCAATTCAATGTGACAGTTGCAGAACACCAACCAATGACCAGAAGGGCAATTCAGTCTTGACAAAACAGGAACCATTGTTATGAATTTTTATGTTTAATGTCACTGTCAGATCTTTTAAAAGCTACCAGTATATTAGCTTCTGTCTAAGAACATGAAAGTCCAGCATATATCATTTACCTATTGAGACAGTGATGTTTCATTTAATTTTTATTTTTTCCCTCTTTTAACTGAAAGGCATTTGGGAGAAAATTAAAGCTGATGATTTTAGTGTGTTCATTAAAAGGAAAACTAAGTTCTTTTTATAGAATTTACTATGATTTTTTATATTCCCTTTTGCCACTTATTTTGTACATGCTACAAAGGGAATATGGAAGATATTTGTTGAATTATAACATTAATCCCTCAAAATGCTAATCTTTTCTCTTCTAAAGAAATTTAAATTGCCCCATTTTTAAAGTCCATTACTGCCTTCACTCATCATATGATCCTTTTCTTCATCCTATTCATGCCTCTTTCCCATGAAATAATCAGACCTCATTAGATAGGTCCAAAGTTCAACCATCTCTTTAAGTGCTTTTATACACATAACCCTTATTAATTGTCATAAGAGATTAAGATAGCAAGGCAAACTTTTACTTCTTCAATATATCCTTTATATCTTCTTGGATCATACTATCTTCAGATATACAGAGCCCAACATCAGTTTTTGCATACCTCCTTCTGTATTCCAACATAGCCTGTATTTGGATGAAAGTAGCTGAGCATATGATAAAGCACTGCCATTTGGAAATATTTCTATTTATATGGACACCTTCTTTGACTTGAGCTAATTATTGTGCAGTCTGACGGACAAGAATTTAGCAAGACAGTGGCATGACTGCTGTAGAAATTCTGTCATCCTTAACAGGCCAATTTCTGCCTCACTCTCTCCACCTACTCAGCCATCTGGCAGAAGTCTACTCCTTACTAAGTGAGTGTCAAATTCCTTCACTGCTCTAAGCCTTCTGTTTCTCTTCTGTAAATCAAGTACAGTAACAGAGCTTACCTCATTAGATTTATTTTTTAAAACTGTTTTGAAATTAGTTTAAGATTAAAGAAAAGTTTTCAGAACAGTACAAAGAACTCCTGTATCCTCTTTATCTAGGTTTCTAATTTTTAATGTGTTACTTCATTTGTGCCCCCTCCTTCTCTCCCATTATTGTTCATCTTTTCTGAACTCTTGAACAGCCACCTGCTGACACAATGCCCCATCACTTCAAAACACTTCAATATATATTTCTCTGAAAAATGACATACTCCTACATCACTGGTATAAATTTCTCAAAACCAAGAAATCAACATTGATACAGCACTAACATCTAATCAACAAACTCTAACTCAAATTAAAATCTGGGAGCAAATCTCTAATGACTTGATTCCCTGCCCATTCCACTGCTCTCCACTTTACATTTCCTGGGGTTATGGAGTTAACTGATAAACTACTTGCAGGGTGAACCCTACTCCAAGCAGGAGGGCCGATTACATGCCTAAACGAATAGATTATGAGAGACTGAATACAGTAACTTGAGTCCAGCTTTCAGCCCAGTTCTGTATAAAGTGCTTACATTTGTAACCAAGCCCTACCATGTTCCCCCACTTTTTGGACCTACAGCTTTACCTTACTTTTCTATGCTTAAGGCTCTATCCCTAGGATTGAAGTCAGAGAGGGTTTTCAATAATTTTGTTTAGTAATGAAACCTTTCAAATGAAATTACATTGAATCACAATGTATATATACATAGGGATACCTGGGTTGGAAGTCTGATTCTTCCATTTTATAGCCTCCTGGGATCATTTAACCTATTTGGGTCTCAGTTTCTTCATCTGTAAAATGAAACACCTTCTGAGGCAGAGTATTGAGGTCACATGGTAAGAATATGTGAAAAATAATTTTTTCTTAGTGTCCTGATAATTGAACCATTTCAAGGAAATGAATTCTCACTAAGCAGTAATACAAAATCTGATGTATGAATAAGAATGCAAATTCACTGTGGATGATGCAATAGCCAAGCAGATCCTATCCAGCTTGGTCAGCACATTATATTCTTCATCGGAGACATACTTAGGAAGCCAAATTATAATAGCTGATTGCTTACTTGACATGGGGCCAGCCCTATAACACTGGCCATTTTGAGCTCCTTACCATAGTGCCTAATAGCATTTATCTCCTCTGTAAGACTAATTTCTGTATTGCCAGACACTTGTTGGAGTTGTTCAAGGAAACTCCTTCTCCTGCCTTGACAAATGTTTTATATTATGGTTCTCAGTTCCAATAATTAAATTGGTTTTTTTTCCCCGTGGAAGATTTAATACTGATTTCTTTAATATAAAGTATGTTATGGTTATACATCTGTAGTAACCTTGATGGTATTTGGGAGTTACTAAATCACTTCAGATAGTTCAATATCTTAGGGAAAACTTGTTGGTAATAGAGAAGCCAAGACATTTTGAAGGATCATCACAAAAACATTTTTTGTTTTCATAGACAAGGTCATACAGCATTACGCAAGATAATCAGTTTCTAAGAGTTGAACAAAATCATGTATACCCAATTGTGGTAAACAGAACCTATGGTAATCCCTATGATCTCTGTCTCCTGGTGTTCATGCATTTGTGTTATCCCATCCTGTTAAGTGTGACCAGGACCTGTGATTTCTTTGTAACCAAGAGAACACAGCAAAGGTGATGTTATTTGTGTGATTTATGTGTACGCAATTATGTTATGTAGATTTTAACTACCATTTGTTGAGAGACTCCCTCCTGTACTAACTTTGAAGAAGCTAGCTGACATGGTATGAGCTGGCCTAAGAAGAGGGCCATGTGGTACGCAACTGAGGGTGAGCTCTGGCTAACAGTATCAAGAAATCAAAGTCCCCAGTCCAACATCTGCAAAGAACTAAATGCTACCAACAACCATCAGAGCTTGACAGTAGGTCCTTCCCCAGTTGAGCCTCAGATGAAACTGCAGCCCTAGATGACACCTTGACTGTAGCTTGGTGAGACCTTGGAGCAATGAATCTAGCTAAGCCATTCCTGGACTCCTCAGCTACAGAAAATGTGAGAAAATCAATGTGTGCTGTTTTAAGCCACCGAGCTTATGGTAATTTGTTTCACAGCCAGATAAAATAAATACACCAAATAGGCCTTTCCCTTTTTAATGTAGTATGAGTTTCCCCAAGTCATGACACTCCCACTAAACCTTATAGTAAATTTTTCTACAGAAAACCCCTTCTACAAATGATAAACTATCCCATATTTTAGTTTATGTGATAGTCCCAAGGAGTGTGAGAGAGCAAATACGTGTATTTAAGATTCTAAGAGATCATTCAATGACATATTTCTCTCTCATCCCAATCTGAGTCCTGCCATTAATTTGTAGACAATATCTGCTCTTGTCATCTTTGCTTCCTTTTTTGGTTGGCCATCTTCTCACTTATACAGGAATTTATTTTTGCTTCAACCATAAGATGAAGCAAAATAATAATAATAATTAACTACTGCTGATTAATTCTGTCCCTTCTGAGTTGAATCTTGTTCATTTTTCTTCCAGAGAACAATTTTATTTAAGGGAGTGACTTCAAAATGGATGAATAATAATTCAGCCAAGTGAAGAAGGGGAAGGAGAATGTTCTAGGAACAAGTTCAGAGAATACAAAATCCCCATGGTGGGAAAGCACATGATGTGAATGAAGGGAGGAGTGATATACAATAAAGCTGGGTAAGTAAAATGGAGTCATACCATGCAAAATCTTCATAGAGATGTTAAGTATTTAGCTCTTTAACCTAAGAAAAATGAGAAGCTGCAGAAGTACCTTTTGAAAAAGATGAGTTTGGCTAAAGTGACAGAGAGAATAGAGTACAGTTAGGAGGTGATCGAAGAAGCAACCTAGTGAGAAGTTATAATAGCCTGCATTAATGTGAGAGCAATGAAAATGGAGAAGAGATGGAGATAACTAGACAGAGGATCCTAAAGTTAATGATCACCATTGTTTCTTAGATATTTCATTTCTCATATCTTGGAAATTTTTCTGATTTAATTTTAAGTTGCTTGGAGATTTTTCTCAGTTTCTTCAGAAAAGATGCTTAGTACATTTCTGGGTCCCCATGTATGTAAAAAGTATCAACTTTGCCATCATAAGTAAACGAGAGCATGGCTGCTATATTTTTCTCTCAAAATTTATAAATGAGAGACTATAATTTCTAGGCTTTATAAAATTAAATTTATTGAGGTGACAATGGTTAGTAAAATTACATAGGTTTCAAATGTACATTGCAGCTTTATTTAAGATGGCCAAGACATGAAACGAGTTTCCTTCAATAGATGATTGGATAAAGAAGATGTGGTATATATACACAATGAAATATAATTTCTAGTTTTATATAGCAGAGAAGAAATCTCTTTCCCCTTGATTATTTTTTCTTTTGTTCATGCTATGTTTTTTTCCGTCTGAAAGTTTCCAAGACACTTTATCCTAAAATTTCACAAGATATGTGTATCTATTGTCTATTTAATCCTGTTTCATACCCAGTGAACACTGTGAATCTGAAAATTTGATTACTTTTAAAGGTCAGATAAATTTTCTTTCTAAAATTTCTTGAACTATTTCTTTCTTCCCTTCATTTACTTTCTGTCCTGGAAATTCTGTTCTTGTCAAAAATTTCTTGATTTGTTCTATAATATACTTTCTTTTTTTACTCATAATTTCTATTTCTTCATGTTTTGTTTTACTTGCTGAGATGGTTTCTGTATTTGAACTTTCTTAACACTTACTCAGTTTTCAGCAGTGATGAATCTTTAAATTCACAAATCACTTCTTTAAAATGTTTTTCTTTTGCAGAATTTTTCATTGAATTTTTCTTTATCATAATATTTCTCATTACAGAGTTTTAAAAGTTTTCTTCTAATACTGTAACTCCTCTCTTTTGAACTACTAAGTCTCCTTAACTTACTCATGCATCACATATCCCTCATTTCAGCAAATGTAGAAATATCTTTCAGAACCTTTGCAGGTAAGGTTGTTGGAGCCAGTCAGGCCTGGTGGTTTTGCAGAAGAATAAGATAAGTTTTTCGTGTTTAACCACTAGCAAAAGTACTGGACTGAGGACTCTATTATGTCAGTTTTTTCCACATGTGAGCTTTGAGTGGCTGTAGTTTTTTGGCACTTTGTAAGGGGAGCAGCTTATAGTAGCAGTCCAACTCAGGGGTGGCAGCATCATGAGATCAGCAGAGTGTCTTAAGGATATGTTGGTGAGCAGGAAGGAAGGATTAATCTCCACAAGTTTAAGTGATCCTTGCACTTGGCTGTCTGCCCTCTCAGAGAACCTTGGAGTCTGAGCTTCTTACTCCAGGCTACATCAGAGAGAATGCTCTCCTCCCTCCTTGTGTTTGAAAGCATGCTGCAGAAAAGGGGCCTTCTCTTCTTAGCCTGGTTTCTACTAAGTTAATTGGGAAGCCTGAAGATACCAGATGTATGGGATCCCCTCAATGTTTGTACAATGAAACATGGTCATCTTTACCATCTTGCCAACCCTTCCCACCCCAATGACACACATATACATACTCTTTTACTTACTGGTTGATTCACTCCAACAGGAAGTTGAGGGAAACAGAAGCAAAAATAAAATGTACTCAGGCCGCCATCTTCCCAGAATCCTTCCTCTGAGTGATCGGTTTTCAAAATGTATTTATTTCCTTTCATGCACACTAAAATCCCCTTCAAGGCAGGAATATTAGGTAGGTTTTTTTTTTAAGGCAAATTGCATAAGGAGGATAGTGTATTAAAACTCCAGCACATAGTCCTTAAAATCACTGATGGCATTCTAAACATGATTCATAATTGATAAGTGGGTGAGCCAAGCAAAACACAGGCCTTGGAACTAACAACTAAGAAATAATCGTCACATAAGCACAAGAAATTGATTTTTTTCTCAAGCTGTTTGCCAATTTATATTGATTAGTTGTCCTTGAAAATTAAGATACTATTGCTCTGCATCAAGTACTTAGAGTTCTCAAGAAATGTATGCAGATTTGATGAATTACAAATAGAATAAGAATAGGGTAGACTTGTTTATGCAATTTTCATTGTTTACATTTCTTAAATAGCTCTGTGCATCTTTCTTTCCCTTTTAACTGATACCATATAGTTAATGAAATATTTCTTATTCCCAAATTACTTCTAAGGTTCTGTGGAGTGGTTTTGAATAGTTTAATGATAAACCATCTTAGGAGATGCTTAACCTGCCTTAGGGTCTTGAGTGTCCTAGTTCCTTAGTTGATCAATAGAAACACTCTTGAAGATGTATTATTGAAAGTATAAAGTACTTAAGCCTATAATTTTCTTCTGTTTTGAATATAATTGGCTCCCATTTTATGCAAAAGCACTTTCAAAACATAAGAAAATTGAATACTGCCTCTATTTGGATATGTAAATAAGAAATGAGGACACTCTAAATGAAGTCAGAAAAGAGTGATAGAAATAATGAAGAAATTAGGACAAGAGGTATGTTTTCAAGATTAATTGGCTCACTACTACTATTGCTAAAAGCATATAGAATATAACTAAATGTTAAGTAAAGAAAATTACCAAATGGCCTAAACAAGCATTCTCTGGAAGAGTCAAAGATCTATAAAATTGAACAGAAAGAACCTACTTTCCCTTCTTCTAGTACAAATAAAATGGAGGTTTTTCTTTTTCTTTTCTAAGTTTGAATGATACTAAAGAGGCTCAGGTGGCCCTGACAGCCTTGGAATTGAGATTATTATATAGTGATGACAACTATAGAAGTCTCAACCTGGGGTTCAACTTAATTGGTTTCTGTCTACAGGACCCCATATTATTTATCCCAATATGGTTCCAAAATTCTTTGCTTCCCTGTAAAGTAGATGTTCCCAAAGATTACCTCCTGCCTACCAGACTGAGCCTCTATTAGTCGAAATGTTTTGTAATAGCGATTGCTTCCATTTTAACTCAGCTGGGTTCAGGAAGGGAAGAAGGGTGGGTAGCTAGGGGGATTTAAGGGACACAGGGCTATATCTCATTGACATGTGCTTTAGAAAATGGTTTGCGTGGTTCCCACTTGTTCTGATTCTAAATTTCTGCCTACATTGGGCACCAGTACTCTGCTTAGAATCTGGGATGAGAGACCCTTGATCTGGAACTCTAGTTTTAGAGTCCCATTCTGGCCCTCCCTAAACTACCTTACTATACAAGGTGAGGCATCCATGGGGCCAAGGGTTCTGAGAATTCTAACTTGAAACAGGATTTCCAGATTTTTATGAAAGTGTATATGTCAAAATAAGAGGATAAAACATATTTTATTTCATTATTTATTAACCTGATTTATATAACATTTATATTTTTAGATAGTGTATGGGCCTTAACTTGTACTCTTGATGTGGGCCACACAAATAACAGGAGCAGGCCTGCTTGACACTACTCATTTTGGGTAAGAGAAGACTCCACCTGACTAACTCCTAGACCAATTCCAGTGCTATTCCTCTCCCATCTAAGAACAAGGCTTTCAACTGGAATCTGGTTCTGGTTCTCCCACTAATTAACTAAAGGACCTTGGTATGTTACTTCCTCTGAGTCTCAGTTTTCTCATCTATAAAACAAGGAGATTGGAAAAGTTCTTCCAGTTCATCCATCAGTAAGAGTGGCAAAGAGTAGATAGCTATTTTTGGCTTTTTGGGATTTACTGAGGTCTTTAAATCCTTTTGAACCAAGGCTTCTATAGATAATACAGAGTGAGTCCTCAATACACATTTTTGTCCTCAGTACGCAATGGAGTTGCACTAGGTCTCGCCAACTTGTGCATATGAAAATGAATTTGATAACATTGATAACTTCAGTTTCACCAGTTTCTACCCAGGTGATTAAGGCAAGAGACAGCAACCTCTTGAACATTTCACCCAACTATTAATGGGCACCCCCAGGGTTTCTTTTTTTATTATTTTTTATTGTGAAATACACATTTTTTAGAATTAGTTTCAGCTGTACAACACAGTGCAATAGTTATGCTTTTTACTGCTCGAGGTGAAACCCCCCCTCCCCCAATCTGCCATCCCACTTCCCCCCAATATCATACATATCTTTTACAATTCCCTTGACTCCACTCCCACACTATACTCCACATCCCATG
>NW_017731357.1:3687910-3689400 GCF_001890085.2 Hipposideros armiger | reverse complement strand
TCATAGATTAAATGACCGTATATGGATAGGTTTATTTCTGGGCTCTCTATTCTGTTCCATTGATCTATGTGTCTGTTTTTATGCCAGTACCATACTGTTTTGATGACTGTAGACTTGTAGTATGATTTGATGTCGGATAGCGTGATACCTCCCACTTTGTTCTTATTGCTTAAGATTGCTGTGGCTATTCGGGGTCTTTTATGGCTCCACATAAATTTTTGGATTAAATGTTCTATTTCAGAGAAAAATGTCCTTGGTAGTTAGATAGGAATTGCATTGAATCTATATATTGCCTTAGGTAGTATTGACATTTTAACTATATTAAATCTTCCTATCCATGAACATGTTTTGTATTTCCATTTATTTGTATATTCTTTGATTTCTCTCTTCAGCGTCTTATAATTTTATGAGTACAGCTCCTTTACTTCTTTGGTTAAATTTATTCCTAGGTATCTTATTGTTTTTGAAGTAATTGTAAATGGGATTGATTTCCTGATTTCTTCTTCTGATAGTTTATTATTGGTGTATACAGATGCAACTGATTTCTGAATGTTAATTTTGTATCCTGCTACCTTACTAAATTCATTTATCAGTTCTAACAGTTTTATGGTGGAGTCTTTGGGATTCTCTATATATAGTCTCATGTCATCTGCATATCATGACAATTTTATCTCCTCCTTTCCAATTTGGGTGCCTTTTATTTCATTTTCTTGTCTGATTGCTGTGGCCAGAACTTCCAGAAGTATGTTGAATAGAAGTGGTGAAAGTGGGCAGCCTTGTCTTGTTCCTGATTTTAAGGGGAAGGCTTTTAGCCTTTCCCCATTGAGTACGATGTCTGCTGTGGGCTATTCATAAATGGCCTTTATTATGTTGAGATATGATCCCACAATTCCCACTTTGCTAAGAGTTTTTATCATAAATCATTGCTGGATTTTGTCAAATGCTTTTTCTGCATCTATTGATATGATCATATGATTTTTATTTTTCATTTTGTCAGTGTGATGTATTATGTTAATTGATTTGCAGATATTGAACCAACCTTGCAAACCAGGAATGAATCCCACTTGATTGTGGTGTGTGATCTTTTTAATGTGATGGTGAATTCGGTTTGCTAGTATTTTGTTGAGGATATTTGCATCTATGCTCATTAGGGATATCGGCTTGTAGTTTTCTTTTTTTGTAATATCTTTGTCTGACTTTGGGATCAGAGTAATAGTGGCCTCATAAAATGTGCTTGGGAGCCTTCCCTCCTTCTGTATTTTTTGGAATAGTTTGAGAAGAATAGGTATTAATTCTTTTTTGAATGTTTTGTGAAATTTGCCTGTGAAGCCACCTGGTCCAGGACTTTGGTTTGTTGGAAGCTTGTTGATTACTGACTCAATTTCTTTTGTAGTAATCAGTCTGTTCAGAGTTTCTGTTTCTTCTTGATTCAGACTTGGTAGATTGTATGCTTCTAGAAATTTATCCATTTCTTCCAGATTGTCAAATTT
>NW_017731357.1:3684444-3685621 GCF_001890085.2 Hipposideros armiger | reverse complement strand
ATGTATATTCTGTTGCTTTGGGGTGAAATGCTCTAAAAATATCAATTAAATCTAGCTAGCCTAAAGTGTCATTTAAGGCCACTGTTTCTATGTTGATTTTCTGTCTGGAGGATCTGTCCATTGGTGACAACGGAGTGTTGAAGTCCCCTACTATGATAGTGTTGCTGTTGATCTCTGTCTTTATGTCTGACAAAATCTGTTTCATATATTTAGGAGCTCCTATGTTGGGTGCATAGATGTTTACTAGGGTTATGTCCTCTTGTTGAATTGATCCTTTTATTATTATGTAGTGTCCTGCTTTGTCTTTTATTGTAGCCTTCATTTTAAAGTCTATTTTGTCTGTAATAAGTATTGCTACTCCTGCTTTTTTCTCATTTCCATTTGCATGAAATATCTTATTCCATCACTTTACTTTCAGTCTGTGTGTGTGTCTTTTGATCTGAGATGAGTCTCTTGTAAGCAGCATATGCATGGGTCCTGTTTTCTTATCCACTCAGCCACTCTACTTCTTTTGATTGGAGCATGTAATCCATTCACATTTAAACTGATTATTGATAGGTGCATATTTATTGCCATTTTGTTATTTGTATTTCTGATCTTTGTGGGTTAGCTTGTTTTCCCCTTTCTTCTGTTTAAAAAAAGCCCTTTTAGCATTTCCTGCAATGCTGGCTTGGTGGTAATGAAGTCCTTAAGCTTATTCTTTTCTGAGAAGCTCTTTATCTCTCCTTCAAGTTTAAGTGATAGCTGTGCTGGGTAGAGCAATCTTGGTTGTACGGCTTTATTTTACGTCACTTTGAATATTTCCTGCCACTCCCTTCTGACCTGCAGAGTTTGTGTAGAAAAGTCAGCTGTTAGTATTATAGGAGTTCCTTTGTATGTAACCTGCTGTCTTTCTCTTGCTGCTTTTAGGATTCTGTCTTTGTCGTTAACCTTTGTCATGTTTACTATTATGTATCTTGTTGTGAACCTGTTTGGGTTCAGCTTGTTTGGAACTCTCTGCACTTCCTGGGCTTCTATGTCGATTTCTTTCACCAGGGTAGGGAAGTTCTCAGTCATTATTTCTTCAAATACATTCTTTTTTTTTTTAAAGATTTTTTATTGGGGAATTGGGGGGATGGGAACAGTGCTGGGGAATTGAGGGAAGGGGAACAGACAAGTTGCTGTCGTTTTGTTCTTC
>NW_017731357.1:3573099-3683864 GCF_001890085.2 Hipposideros armiger | reverse complement strand
TTATTGTATTCTTTAGTTCTACCTGGTAGTTTTTTATGATTTCTGTATCCTTCTTTATGTCCTCCCTAAGTTCCTTAAACATTCTTATCATCAGTGTTCTAAACACTGTCTCTGAAAGGTTGGATACCTCTGTTTCATTTAGTTCCATTTCTTGAGGTTCCTTTTGATCTTTTACTTGGGACATGTTTATTTGTTTCTTCATTCTGGCTGTCACTCTGATGCTTTGATGTATTAGAAAACCAGCGAGCGAGTTGGTTTGCCTGCTCTGCTGGTTCTCCAGCTGCCCTCAGCCTCACTGAGTTAAGCAAAGAGAGTCCTCGCTATTTTCTACTTCCAGCTATCGTAGAACTCCTCTTTCTGGCAACGTAACTCTGGGCTGGTGAGCGCTGTCTGGGGCCGGAGGGTCTCTCCCCCAACCGGAGAAGCCTCCCCACCACTGAAGTGTCCCTCACGGGGTTCGCCCTCTCTCGTCTCCACCCCTCCTACCGGACTTGACGTGGCCTCCTCTTTAAGTCCTTTGTTTAGAGGTTCTGTTCATCTAGTGTACAGGGAACTTCTGAGGTTGAACATCTTATAAATTATTTGTAATTTTGGTATGATCCTGGGAGGCAGTTGGCAGAGTGTCTATCTATTCCGCCATTTTACCGGAATTCTCCCCAGGGTTTCTTAATTGTTCTTAGGTTTCTTTACTCTAGGATGACATGTTAGGGTCTGCTGGAAAATGCATTTCTCCTTGACCCTTCATACTGCAACTGCAGTCCCTGTAAGTGACATGCAGCATGACTAGAGGTGCCAGGGCACCAACTCCTGATGCCTCCAAGACTGTAGTCTTGCAGAACGAGCTACAGCCATAGTATATACCACACTGGTTGAGGAGGAAAGCCCCTCTGCCTTTCTCTTCATTTTATTTCCTGCTTTGTCTCTGGGATAAAAAGCAAAAGTGAGCATTCTCCCTTCTCTCACACAGTCTCGTAGGAAAGCAGTATTTCTGTCAAAAGGACTCAGACATAGATCTAAGGACAAGACAAACCCTGACAATGGCTTCAACATCTCTGTCTTCTTAGGTGCTGAATATCCTTTGGCCTGTTCCCCACATAAATACTAATCAGGCAGATGTCCACAGGTTACTGTCCCACTAATGTATCAGATATATCAGATATGTGAACACAACTGAGACACAACAAATCAGTGAATGAATGAATGAATGAGATAACTCAGTACTAGAAAAACAAAGTAGAGTGATATTTGATTAACTTTCCAAACATTTCAGAAATTCATTCATATACGCATTGCTTATGAACATTCACTGTATATTTTAGGCCTTAGTGAATGTTGCACTTTTGGCACAAATAATTATTAATATTCACTGAGTATTTGCAATGTGTCAGGAAGCAGAATGTACATTTATATGCCTTATGTTATTTATTCTTTTAGGTCAGGGGTTGGTAAAATTTTTCTGTAAATGGCCAGATAGTAAATTGTTTTAGATTTGTGAGCCACACATCTCTCTCACACTATTGATCTCTGAAAGCCAAAGTGTAAACAAATGGATTTGGCTGTGTTACAATAAAACTTTATTTACAAACATAGGTTGCAGGCTAAATTTGACCCACAATTCATAATTTGCTGATTTCTGCTTTATTGAATTCATTAAATTGGTACTGTTTACAACTTCACTTAACAGACAAGGCGACTGAAACATGAAGCTAAGTAGGTCACCCAAGATCACAGATACTAAGGAGAGAAACTGGGATCTGAACCTAAACAGTTTGATTCTGGAGCTCACACTCCTTAGAACTGAGTCATCTCTGGTGCTTGTCAGTAAGTTACAGGCCAACTTTATGTGGAAAATTTTAAGGGCTGGGACTTGCCCAGGAACCTGAACTGCATGTGAGCTTAATGTCTCCTTCCTTAGTCATCATCATTGTGAACACAGAGCTTGATATATACCTATCATCCATAAAAGAAAAAAAAAGCCAGTAGTAAATGAAAGGTCATTTTCTTCTTTGAAATATCAGGAAAGGGTGGTGTATGTGTATGTTCCATCTAACAACCCTTAATTAAAGAGTTGCAGTATTAATGACTTTGTTCTTCTAATGGTATGATCTCACTTACTACTCATTAATTTCCTTTCCATCATGGTCCCTCAAGTCAGCTCTACTTTTCATAAGGCGGCATGTGTCAGTAGTAGTAATAATAATAATAATCATGATAAAAATTCTATTAACACATTTATATAGTACTACTCTAAACCACTCACTCTTCTAAGCACTTTTAGTATATTAATTGATTTAATCTTAACAACCATTTTACAGATGAAGTGTCTAAGACCTAACAGTTAAGTAGTTTGACCAAGGGGTAAAATACCAGTAAGTGGCACAACTGGAATTTGAATCTAGGAAATCTGGATCCAGAACTCATACTCTTAATTACTATGCCTGACAGCCTTTCAAGGAGGTTTTTTAAATATAGTAAAAACTAAAATTTGTCATTTTGGTAGGTCACTTCTGTGTAGATAAAATGCAAATGGCATTTCCTGATTTATTATGGGACAGTTTGCTACATTCATCCTTATTAGAGAGGTTGTAACATGCCTTGAGTGTGAAGGCACAGGGAAGAACCCATCACCAGTCTCTTGTTATTGGCACTTGGTGCAGATAGCAGTGTGCACCCCCTGAGACAATTTAATAAGTGTTCACTTGAGTGTGTGTGGGAGTGGGGGTGGGGGTAGAGTATGGGGCACCTCTGGAATGCCCAGGGACATAAATTGGGGCATATTAACATTTTGAAATAGAAGCATTATATTTTCTCACCTTAACAGTTTTCTACCTTAAATTTTCTCTCTGGAAAATTTAGTCCCTTCAGAATTACAGAAGATAATGTTGCTGAACCACTATCTCTGGAATTTACCATTTCCCAACATGCAGTCCAACTTCTCACTGCCAGCACCTGTGCTCCTTTGCCTGAGAGCTCTCTCTGGCCTCCAAAGCCCTCTCTGCCCACAAGCATGGCAGGGTGAAAGTGCCAGGGACCTAAGCAATGATGGATGAGAGTTGGTATATAAATGTCTCAGCACCATCACCCTTTAGGCAGAATAATCCTGAGGCATGTGTGCTACACTGGCTTTTAGAAATCCCCAGATGATTAAGCTCCAGTTGTCCAGAGCAGAAACTGGCTTGATAATTGTATCAGTCAGGATTCCACCAGAGGTGGTGGTGGGGGGACAGGGGGGAACCCATGGCCTGGCAAGTCTGAAATCCACAGGGCAGGCATTTAAGAAGGGCAAGCTGGAATTCTCAGGCAGAATCTGGTGCTGTTGGTACTTTAAGAGTCCAGGCATCCCATTATTTGACTCACCACTCAACTTTCCTATTTGGAATAGGTAATTCTCCTCTCAGCTCTATCACATCTGTCTACACGTACATAATAGCAACTGTATTACAATTGTCTGTTTCCTGCTTGAGGACAACCACTACTATTTCTTGGTGCTTACCTTCTGATTTGGTGTCTGATGATCAACAAATGTTTGAAAAGAATTGAATGAACCGAGTAAATCCCTTGAATTACTTCATTATGTGCTCACTTTGAACTGGGAGAAACTAGAATATATTTGTGTTTTAAGTGTGATAATATTCATGGAGTTACTATTACCACCCCCCTTTTAAGTCAAGTTTCTCCTATTTGTGCATCTACATTGTTTAGGACATTTTTATAAATGGAAGGAAATTTTCCACGTATCACCATCTTCCATATCAGCCTCCTGGTTCCATTCCCAAGAATAACCAACAGTTTTATTATATTCGTGGATTTCCAAAGTCACTTTCATGAGAAAAACTGCCATTCATCTATGAGAAACTGGCAGTTTTCTGGTGGTAACTTGTCAGGAAGGCAAAGAACTGAGTGGTTGCTAACTCATCAAAACATTCACTGGAATTCTCAATTCTAAATAAAATGATTGCCAAAAATGATTTTCTAAAAGACTTTTCACTTGAAATATGAAACCTGTAAACATGGGACCTACTTGCCCTTTTCCTGCTCCCACGAGTCTCCTTTTCCCAAGAGAGAGATCCATGTCAGCCTTACCTGTAGGCTCACGATATCATGTGTGTTGTATGACTATGAGTAGAGAACACAGGATGGAGTCCACCTTACCACAAATCATAAACCTTAAATGTTCAAGTAATGACAGAGGAAACCTGCCTCATTCTTAATGTGAGTGACATTTCACTGTTCATTGTTCCAGCAGAGTTAATAACAATAATAGCAGCAGCTACTGTTCATCAGGCACAATTTGCCAGACACTGCACTGAGATGTTTACAAACATGACAGCAGCTAATGTTCATACTCATTCAATGTGTTAGCTTAAGCGAGCCTCATTTTTTACAGCCAAGGAAGCTGTGGTCATGTAAGTAATACACTGGGGAAAACTTAAGGAATTTCAGGGTAAGTTTTAGAAACTCTGATTTAAATAAGACTTACTTGGAGTCCAGCTCTGATCTTTTGCTTTAATTCTGAACCTGAGTGTCTAGATAAGAATGTTGATGAAGATGATGTCTTTAACTATAATTTATTGAGTCCCTACTAAGTACCTTGTGCTAGGTGTTTAACTAACCAAGTGATGGTGCCAAGATTCTGCACCAGAGTCTGGGATCTTCCCACTGCAGAATGGACTCCTGTTTCCCAAAAATGAGGCTTAGTCTTGCTTTGCTCAGTTGTCTTAATAATTGTGACATTGCCTAGGGACTTCAACCATGTGACTGAAGCCCAGCTTCCTTCACAAACCCCACTGCCTCTATTCCAATTCTGAGTCTCAGCTCATCTTTTATCCCAGGTCTGCTACTACAGATCTTCTGATACTATTGGCTGCCTGTCTGCTGAGCATTCCATTGCGATGTACATGCATCAAGCAACTGGATCTACTAACTCCTATCACCTAACCTCATGCTTCTGTGTCTGCTTGGTCTCCCCTCTTATTTACATCTAACTTGTCTACAAGCAACTGACACACCTCCAGTGGAGGATATCTCATTTCTCTGGTCAAAGCCCCAGTTTCTCTGTCCTATTCCCAGCTTTTGACATCTGAAAGCCCAGTCTGAAGAACAGTGAACAGACTTAGTCTCTAAGATGCAAACACTAATGAATGACAAATCAAGCAATGAAGACTTCCTTCAAGATCTGACTCCAATGCCACTTTGGAAGTGACTGAACTCCCAAATGCTTTATATTTACCTCTCTGAGGCAGATAACAATTTCTGCCATATTTAAGCATATATGTACCTTACACATTGAATTTCTCCATTCAGATTATATACCCAATTAGGGCAAGAATGAGGTTAATTTATATTTGTGTTGCTCAAGGAAATAATAAAGTGGGGAAAAACTTGGTGTCTTGAAATGTAATTTCCTTAAAGACTCAAATAATCTTCATTAAAATTACTAAATTCAAAAGCATTCTGACTTTTTCAAAGAAAACAACTTTTCTCATGTATTAAATATCATTAATAATGAAAATCAGGTAATGTTTTAAATATGCTAAAATTAACTCACAGAGAACAGTATAGCTTATGCTAAAGAATGATATGTAATTACAGATATGTTTGCATGGTACTGGGATAAAACCAAACACATAGATCAATGGAACAGAATAAATAGCCCAGAAATAACCTCATGCCTACATGATCATTTAATCTATAATAAAGGAGGCAAGAAAATAAAATTGGGTAAAGACAGTCTATTCAATAAATGTTGCTGTGAATGGACAGATACATCCAAAAAAAACGAAACTAGACCACCTTCTTATGCCATATATAAGAATAAACTCAAAATGGATCAAATATTTAAATGTAAGACCCCAAACCATAAAACTCATAGAAGGAAACATAATACACTCTCTGACATTGCTCTTAGGAATATTTTTTCTGATCTATCTCCTTGGGCAAGGTAAACAAAAGAAAAAATAAACAAATGGGACTACATCAAACTTAAATTTATTCACAGCAAAGAAAGCTATCAACAAAACAAAAGAACAACCCACTGAATGGAAGAAATTATTGGCCGAGGATACACCCAGTAAGGGGTTAACATCCAAAATTTACAAAGAACTCATACAATGTGACACCAGAAAACAAACAAACAAACAAACAAACAAACAAACAAACAAACAAACCCCTAACAATCTAATTTAAAAATGGGCAGAGGACCTGAATAGACATTTCCAAAGAGGATCTACAGATGGCCAATAGACATATGAAAAGATGCTCAATGTGATTAGAGAATCATCAGAGAAAAGCAAATTAAATCACAATGAGATATCACCTCATACCTGTCAGAATGGCCATAATCAACAAATCAACAAACAACAAGTGTTGGTGAGGATGTGGAGAAAGGGGAACCCTCGTGCACTGTTGGTGAGATTGAAAATTGGTGCAGCCACTATGGAAAACAGTGTGGAGGTTCCTCAAAAAATAAAAAATAAAATTACTTTATGACCCAGGAATTCCACTTCTCAGTATTTATCCAAAGAAATCCAAAACAGTAATCCCAAAAGATATAGGCACCCTTATGTTCATTGCAGCATTATTTCCAATAACAAAGATATGGAAGCAACATAATTGCCCATCAATAGACAAATGGAAAAAGAAGAGGTGGTGCATATTTATAATTGAATATTACTCAGCTATAAAAAATGAAATCTTACCATTTGAGGCAACATAGATGGACCTGGAAGGTACTATGCTAAGTGAAATAAGTCAAACAGAAAAGACAACTACTATATGATCTCACGTATATGTGGATTCTAAAGAACAACAACAACAAAAAGGAACAAACAAAATAGAAACAGACTCATAGATAGAGAGAACAAACTCATGATTGCAGGATGAAAGGAGGATTGGTGACTGGGTGAAAAAGATGAAGGGATTAAGAAGTACTATTTGGATGTCTGGTCAAGATGGTGGAGAAGGTAAACACTGTGCTTGCATCCTGTCATGACCACATCAAAATAACAACTAAACTACAGAAGAACCATCATTGAGAATCACCTGAAGTCTAGCTGAACTAAAGTCCTGTAACTAAAGATATACAGAAGAAGCCATGTCAAGACTGGTAGGGAGGATAGAGACATGGAATGGTCTGGTCCCCTACCAATGTGTGGTGTTTAAAAATCAGGAGGGATATCTCAGCTGCAGAGGTAACCCCTGAGGTGCAAGAGGTCACAGCCCCACACCAAGCTATCCAAACCAGGGTTCCAGTATCAGGGAGAGAAGTCCCCATAACTTCCGGCTGTGAAAACCGGCAGAGATAGTGGGTGAGTGAGATGAGGGCAGCTGCAGTCCCAGGTGCTCCTCTTAAAGTGCCTATGCATGGATGTACTCACTGACAGACTCACTCACTCTGAACTCCAGTGCTGGGGCAGCAGCTCAAAAGGTACCAGGGACATAAAAGGAGGAAATGAATTATCTGGTTTTAGGATGAGGGCTGGAGGGGCAGCATCCTCCCAGACAGAAGTGCTGCCAGAAACCATTGTTTCTTTGTTGGGACCTAACACCCTCCCAGTGTGCAGACAAAGGTGGGAGCCATATTTGAGTCACCATCAACCTAGCTAACACCAAAATGACTCTACCCAGCAAAGCTTTCATTTAGAATCAAAGGACAGATAAAGAGAAATGTTTATCCCTTGTATGTTGTTCTGTATGCCTGAAATTAATAAAAAAAATATATAAGTAAGTTAAAAAAAAGAGCTTCCCAGACAGGAAAAGGCTAAAAGAGTTCATCGGTACCAAACCAGCATTATAAGAAATGTTAGTGGCACTTCTTGAAGAAGCAGGAGGAGGAGAAGGAGAAAAAAATAAAAAATATGAATAATGAAATAGCAATAATGACATATCTATCAACAATTACTTTAAATACAAATGGATTAAATGCTCCAATCAAAAGATAGGGTGGCTGAATGGATAAGAAAACAAGGCTGTTGCATATGCTGCCTACAAGAGATTCACTTCAGATCAAAAGACACATAACAAACTGAAAATAAAGAGATGGAAAAAGATATTTCATTAAAATGGAAATTAAAACAAAAAAACTGGTGTAGCAATACTTATACCAGACAAAATAGACTTTAAAACAAAGACTAACATTTGTTGTTTGTTGACTTATTTATGAAAGCCATTCTGACCGGGGTAAGGTGGTATCTCATTGTGTTTTTTATTTGCATTTCCCTAATGTTAAGTGATGTTGAACATTGTTTCATATGCCTGTTGTCCATCTGTATGTCCTCTTTAGAGAAATGCCTCTTCATATCCTCTGCCCATTTTTTAATTGGGTTGTTTGGTTTTTTTAGTGTTGAGTTGCATGAGCATTTTATATATTTTGTGTATTAACCCCTTATCAGATATCCTATTGACAAATATCTTCTCCCATTAAGTAGGCTTCCTTTTTGTTTTGTTGATGGTTTCTTTTGTTGTGAAAAAAATTTTAAGTTTGATGTAGTCCCATATGTTCATTTTTTCTTTTACTTCCCTTGCCCATGGGGATGTATCAGTAAAAATATTGCTCAGGGCAATGTCTGCAAATTTAGATCCTATGTTTTCTTCTAGGAGTTTTATGGTTTCAGGTCTTACATTTAAGTCTTTAATCCATTTTGAATTTGTTCTTGTATATGGTATAAGGAGGTGGTCCAGTTTCATGTTTTTGCATGTGTCAGTCCAATTTTCCCAGCACCATTTATTGAATAGACTATCTTTACCCCAATGTAAATTCTTGCTTCCCTTGTCATAGACTAACTGCCCGTATATGCCTGGATTTAATTCTGGGCTCTCTATTCTGTTCCATGGATCTATGTGCCTGTTTTTACACCAGTACCATATTGTTTTGATTACTGTAGCTTTGTAGTACATTTTAATGTCTGGTAGCTGATCCCTCTGACTTTGTTCCACTCTTAAGTATTTGTCCACAAAAACTGAAGACATTAATTCAAAAAAATATATGTACCCCTATGTTCATTGCAGTGCTAATCACAATAGCTAAGACTTGAAAACAACCAAAATGCCCATCGGTAGATGACTGGATTAAGAAACTATGGTACATTTACACAATAGAGTATTACTCAGCTATAAAGGAGAAGGAAATAGTACCATTTGCAACGATATGGATGGAACTAGAGAACATTATGCTAAGTAAAATAAGTCAGTCAAAGACAAATACCATTTTATCTCACTTATATGTGAATTCTAAAAAACTGAATAAATGAGAAGTGTAAACAGAAATAGCCTCAAAGACACAGAGGAAAAACTGAGGGTTGCTAGTTGGGAGGGGGTGGGGATGAAGCAGAAGGGGAAGGGACGAGACAATACAAATTGGTAACTACAATATGGCCTCAGTGATAGACAAGACAATCTGGGGAATATAATCAATAATGTTGTAAATATTTTTTAGGGGCCAATGGACTCATGTCTTGTTAGGGAGATCACTTCATAGTCAGTGCAAAGGCCTGAGCATCACATTGTATTTCTGAAGTTGATGTTGAATAACATTGTATGTCAACTATAGTTATATATACATATAGTCATGGGACATGGAGTAGAGTGTGGGAATGAAATCAATGGGATTGTAATACTTAAGTATGATATCGGGGGTGGGAGGGCAGTAGATGGGGGGGTTGCTTCTGTCTGAAGGGTGAAAAGGATAAGTATTGCATTGTTCTGTACACTTGAAACTAACAACAAAGAATAATAATAAGGCCGGCTGAGTGGTGCATTGGTTAAGAGCTGGCTTGGGACACTAGAGGGCCCCATTTCGGATTACACATATGAGGTCCAGTGACACTGCCCTCTACAACTAAGATGCTGAAAAACAGCTCAACCTGGAGCTGGGCTGCCGTGAGTCGCAGGTGATGGCGTAGGCTGCACCTACTGCTGCAGTGGGCTGCCATGGGCTATCATGTGTAGCCAGCAGCCAGCGTGAGCAGCCAGCAGCCGCCGTGAGCAGCCATCCAGAAGCCAGCGACTGATCTGCCTTGCCCGGGAAGAGCGCAATAATGGTGCCAACTTGGGCCAGTGAAGCAATGTCTCCACAACTGGACTGAAGAACAAAAGGACAGCAACTGGTCTGTTCCCCTTCCCTCAAGTCCCTAGCGCTGTTCCCATCCCCCAATTCCCCAATAAAAATCTTTTAAAAATAATAATAATAAAATAAAAAATAAAACAAAGGCTATAACAAGAGACAAAGAAGGACCCAGAAATTCTACTTCTGGATATTTATCTGAAGAAACCCAAAACATTACTTCAAAAGGACATGTGCATCCATATGTTTATTGCAGCATTATTTACAATAGCCAAGATATGGAGGCAACCTGTGTGTCCATGAATGGATGAATGGATAAAGAAGAAGTGGTAAAGGGCTGGCCGAGTGGCTCAACTGGCTAAGAGCTCGCCTAAGAGTTCAAGCTCTGAGCAACAGTGGTTCGATTCCCTGCCCGAGATGAGCTGCCGCTGAGCTGCCAACAGGTGGCAGGATAGCTCAGCTAAAAAAAAAAAAAAGCAGTGGTACATATATTCAATGGAATATTACTCAGCCATGAAAAGGAATTCAATCTTGGCATCTGCAGAAATATGGATAGACCTAGAGGATACTGTGTTGAGTAGAATAAGTCTGACAGGGAATGACAAATGACATATGATTTCACTTATAAGTGGAATCTAAAGAACAAAATAAATGAACAAACTAAATAGAAGCAAACTCATAGAAACAGAAAATATTTTTATGGTTGCCAGATGGGAGAGAGGGGTTTAGGGGGATGGGTGAAAAAGAAGAAGCAATTAAGAATACAAATTGGTAGTTACAAAATAGTCTTGGGGATGTAAAGTATACCATAAGAAATATAGTCAATAATATTGTAATAGGGCCGGCCGAGTGGCACATCTGAGCTGCAGGACCCTGGTTCAGATCCCACATGAGGGCCAGTGACACTGTGCCCTCTACAGTTAAGATGGTGAACAACAGCTCGACCTGGAGCTGGGCTGCTGTGAGTCACTGGCATGGCATAGGCTGCAGCTCCTGCTGCAGTGGGCTGCTGTGAGCTACCGGACTGGCTGGCAGCTGGTATGAGCTGCTGTGAATGGCTGTCCAATGGCTGGCGAGTGACTGCCTCACCTGGGAAGAGCACAATGATAATACCAACATGAGCCAGTGAAGCGACATCCTCTACAACTAAACTGAAGAACAAAAGGACAGCAACTTGTCTGTTTTCCTCCCCCAGTTCCCCAATAAAATCTTTAAAATATAATAATAATAATAATAATAATGTAATAATGATGTGTGTTGTCAGGTGGGTACTAGATTCATTGGGGTGATCTCTTCTTAAGTTATATACATGTCTAATCACTATGTTGTACACCTGAATCTAATATAATATTGTATGTCAACTGTATATTGAAAAAAATGAATGGAGATGGGTAAAATAAAAGGAACTACACATTTGGAGTTACAAAATAGTCAATGGGATATATGGAACATATGGAATATAGTCAGTGATATTGTAATAAATATATATACTGACAGGTAGGTACTGGAATAATAGGAGGGGATCACTTTGTAAATTATGTAAATGTCTAAACACTATGCTGTACACCTGAAACTAATATAAAATAATATTGAATGTCAACTGTAATTGAAAATAAATAAATTTTTTAAAATTTCATGAAGTGTAAGGAAGTAGAAGAAGAAGATGTTGTGTGTGCTGAACTCCTTAATTTTTATAAGAAGTCAATTGATCCATTTGTTTATGCTAATAAATTTAAATATAAAGGTAAATATACCATTCAGAGCTAATAATAATAAATGAAATAAGAATAGGAAAAGAAAGGACAGACATGTTTTTCTAAGGTTTGTAAAATCTTCGACTTGGTAAACTCGAACACAGTCAAACTGTGAATTTCAGTCTATTGAAAGCATTTATTCTATATTGAAAATATTCACTCACAATTCAGTATCAGCAGTGAATGAATATAGAAATTCAGGTGAAATTCAGTCAAGCTCTACACAGTGTAATTGAGTACACAGTGGTCAAGGAGAAATTCACTGATATGTATTGATCTATTTTACCTGAGTCATTTATTTGGGACACAAAGAAATTCTCCCATTATATTCATGAAATTAATCAAATATAGCCGCCCACCACACACTGGTAATACTGTCAGTTTCTACTCGACTATAAATAAAAAAATGGCTCTCCTTGCTACCATCCCCATAAAATGGGCTTATTTTCTAACCATAATCACCTGAGGTCTTTGTAATTTAAAGTCCTAATTTTCTGCCCTCATTTCCATAAAGGCTTTTATAGCAGGCACAACATACTCCAGTGGGTATGTAATGTATCATACCCTTGGTACATGCAACGGTTACTTCATTAATTAGAAAGAAAAACTATTAAAAAGGCTATCTATTTTCCACAACCTGTTCCCAGAAAATGCCATGGGTGAGCATTTAAGATTATTTGGGTGTACATAAAATTACCTTAAATATTTGTATCCAACTTTACAGGTGCAGAGTTTTAGAAGACAAACATTATTTTAAGGTTTTAAAGAAAACAGCAGATCCTTTCCTAGCCCTCTCAAGCTGATTACTCCTCTTAGGAGACAACCACTTCCAACTATTTTGGCATTTTCTATTTCAGTATATAACAGCTCTACTGCTACTTCTTAATTTCTCTCCTGTTTTTAATATTATCTGTTATTTTGCAAGTTGGTCCCTATACACAGAGGGCAAGGAGAGACCAAAGAAAGAAGCAGACTACTCCAGATTGATAGGTGGCAGTTTTAAAAGGAACTTACCAGTAGATATTCACACCCACCCACCAGAATCTTAAAAGTTTATGTCGAGACCTTAATTGGGTTCAGTCACATATACCATCTAGATGGTGTCAACAACACATGGTTCTCTCAGGGCTATGTCCTTGGAATAGCTCCCACTGTGGGAACTGTAGGCACAGCGTACATTCCAAGGACAGGGGAGGACGTAAAAATCCTCTGATTGCCTGGGTCCAGCTCCAGGGTCAACTCGTGGTCACATTCTCTCAGTGACCTCCTCCAACCTTTCTGCTATGAAAGATGAGGATTCAGCACTCTTAGACACTCCTGTTCCACCTCAGCTTTTAAACACATCCCCCAATTATTACTTTTTCCTTCCCCTTATTTTTGGGGAAAAATCAATACTATTTTGCATTATTATTAAAATACACATTGTAACTTAACTCCAGATTGAACCTTGTAGTTTCCATGCTTGTACTTCATGTCTTCTAAAATTATTTTTAAAAAATTTTCCCATATTAACATTTCTTCTTTTCCCCCCTTACTTTCTCTGTGCCAACATTCTGAGGGCTGAGTTGGAAAGAGAGTTAAGGGGAATTTCTCATGGTTCAGATGTTCACATTTTTCCTTTGTCCCCATATCTTGAGCTTGTGACCAACCTTCCAAAATGCCTGGTGTCCCTGAGGTTCAAGTCTCTTTCGTTTAAGTTTTCCACAGGGTAAAAATCTCTGGTCTTCATCACACACTAGGGAATGGATTTGAAACTCATTTAGATACTGCTTATGCAGCCTATTAACCAATGTTTTCTTTCCATCAGAGCCACTTCCTGCTCCCATTCCCAAGCCTTTCTGGGCTTCTCTGGTCAGACTCATCTGCTTCTGTGCTTCCTGCATTATAGCCTAAGACATTAGCTTTCTCTGGTCTGTTGGAGCAATTTCCACTTGCCCAATTTGCTTTCCAGTTTGCATTTTTTTACTGGTGTTCCCTATCCTATTGTCTTCATTGTGTGTGTGTGTGTGTGTGTGTGTGTGTGTGTGTGTGTCTGTGTGTGTGTGTGAAATAACTCTTTTATCCCCTTCATTGTCAGCTTAGTGGCTTTGGACAGAAAATGACAATAAATGCATGTGTTCAATTTACTTGTTATTGCCAGAATCTTTCATACAAATTTTTTTTCTTAAATTTACATAAACAAATGTGTCACCTAAGTTCTCTCTAAATTCAAATCTGGGAGTTCTTAATGTATGAGATAATTGATACTTCATATTCACCAACATAATTGGGGGGCCCCAGCCCTAAATGGCAATAATAATAAGCAAACAAACAAACCCATTCCCTTGACATATTATCGTGAGGAATAAACTAGGGGAGTGACTTAATGACAGAGCTAAATGAAGAGACAAAATGATTCATCAAGATGTTTTCTTCAAATGGCCTTATTATATCCTATTGATAGGAAGTTTCTAGCCAAAATAATACATGTCATTGTCATGTAAGAAAAGAAAAAAGCAAAAGTCTCTGCAAATAGTGGATTCTCTATGAAGCTGAAAGGCAATCTTTAATTAGTTTACTTCCCATTCTCTATTCAATTGCTGCCACTCTGCTAGTACTTACCCCCCCCCAAGAGCCCCAGATGACTTCCCATCTACTAGTAACAATAGTCTGGATGGGGGGCTCTCAGAAACATTTGGCTTTGAGAGATCCCCTACTTTCTGGAACTCTGTGGTTCTGCATGGATTCTCTCTGTTCTCTTCTCTATATTTGTTTTCTTTTTAATCCTACTGCTCACTTTTTTCCCTTGTTGTCATCTTCAACCTTTTTACAGTTCACTTCTGTAACATCGACTCTCACTTGTGAATGTCTACTTTGCTGAGCTTTGGTTCCTAATGTTTGGCAATGGTGCAGAAAGGCTGGTTAAGGCCAATTTCAATTCTCCCTGACCTATCAAATGCTTCAGTCACATTAAGCAGTTATCCCAGATGCTTTATGAAAAGGTTGGGGGAAGGCAGTGCTGTAATGGATGTAATGCAAGTGCTATCTGAGTCCCTCAGCTCCCTGCCTTCAGGACTGAGGCACTCATTCCCTCAGCTGCTGGCAGCATTGGCAGCTGAAGGCTCTCTGCTAAGAGAACCTGGCCTAGGGTCAGGCCCCATTTCCTGGGGCCCCCTGCATCCAGAGACCTCCTTCACACCACATGGATGTTGTTCCCAAACCCATTGCCCTTTAAATTCCCTACAAGCTAATCTCCATTTTAGAGTTTATTTTCAGGAACTGACTCAAGCAGATGCATGCTAATTTGGGTATTTGGGGCCAAAACAAAGTAACACCATCACAAACTCTCCAGGATAGACTATTTTAAGGACTGGCATTAAACAGCCAGCTGAAAACATTGCTAAAATGATTGCTTCTCAGATCAAACTGTGATGATTTACAGCTTCGATTTATGGCCTACCAGCTCTGTGGCCTTACCCAATTTCTGTTCATTGTAACTATGTTTCCTTTCCTCACATGTACAATGGCAATGATAGTATTGCGTATGTCAATATAATAGGGCAGGGGTTCTCAAAATTTAGCCTGCATCAAAATCACATAGAGGGCTTGTTAAAACACAGAAAGCTGGTTCCCACCTCTAAAGTATCTGAGTCAGTAGAGCTGATCTGTGGCCTGAGAGTTAGCATTTCTAACAAGTTCCCAGGTGATGCTGACACTGCTGGGTGTTGTTGTTATTAGAAGAGCTATACTTTCCCCCTTGTAAACTTCGAATTGAACCTTTGTGTCTAAGATAGCTTTAGGAATCAAGAAAAGCAGAGAGGAGCAATCGTATCTGAGGAGCAGATGTTTGCAAACAAATTCCATGAACCACACTGAGCCAGAGGTGGCCAATCATAAAAATCTCATAAGAATGTTAAAAAACGACAAGTGATGTAAACATGCCACCACTGTATTTCTCTTACTATGGCTCCAGACCTTGTGTAGTGCCATCTATACTTCTACCTACACTTGAACTTCTATTTTTCTAATTTCAAACCTAACAAAGCAGGGCTTATGGAAGGGAGGTGGAACATGGTCTAATTATTTTGGCTCAACTGATGCATCTTGTTGAAAAAGGCAAGCTTAATAAGTCAAATTATTCTACTGGTTTCTCAGTGAAATAAGAAACAGACCATAAAAGAATGAGAAAAAGCGGGAGGTATCGGTGGTTTGTGGAAAGAGGAAAAAAGCATGATAATAATCATCTAAAGAATGGAAGAATGAATTTACTTGAAAAAAATAATGGAATTCTTCAGTAGCCCTAAGGGCTCATGTGAAATCAGTGCACATGTGAATTACATCTGGCTGACCTTGAGGCAGTTTCTAGAATGGCAGGCAAGATGGAGGTCCTAGGATATACCTCTATCTGAGGGTATGCTATGTTATTTCCAGCTTCGTATGACCATCTTTATAAATTTATATGACCTTTGTCATTAACGAAAGTTGACATCCTCTAGCAGTGACTGTTTGCATCTTTTCATCAATCACACTGCTGTCCATTGTGAGAAGCAAACAAGAAGAGAATAGCATAGCATTATTCTTCAGGCGCCTTGCCAATATAATAAAGTAATTCCTGGAAGACACTCTGCTAGGGCCTCAGAGCCAATGTGTCTAAACCCACACTGGTTTTCTCCTACTCCAATCAGGTTTTCCTCTTAACTCATGGCCTAACTACCCACTTAATTTTCTGAATATCTTTAGACTCATTTATGTATTAAAATATCATTACTTTGCTTCTAAACCTTTGATGGCTCCTTATTTCTTAAATGATAAGTTTTAAACTCATAAGCCTATCATGGACAGCCCTTTTAGTATGTCCTTCTCACTCATCTCCATCCCTCCCCTTCTCATACCATCTTCGCCCATCCATCTTATACTCCAGACTTAACTTACTGGTTAAGTACCTAACTCATGAGGTAGTTTAGGCTCCTGAGAGAAACAAAGTAACTCAACTTCTTTTAATAGGAAAAGCTTTAGACAACTTCCATCAAAATCTTTGCTTAGGACTAACAGAAGATCTTCCCACCACATGTGCCAGGGAATCCTCTCCGACTCATTTCCCACATAGAAGGCTCTAAATATCTCTCTATTCTAGAATATAGCTCAAACTAAGAGATCTTCAAAATCGACATCCACTTGGCAACATCTCAACTGTGCCTCTGGGGTATTACGGTTCAATTTATTTCAACTAAGATTTTTATACATATGTAAATTTAGATTTAACATTGTATTATATAGAATTGTATTGGTTCAGATCCTCCAGAAAGCAAGCACCAAGGTGGAATTAGAAGCATAAAATATTTATTGGGGGAAATGCCTCTGACAGATAAAGGGGTATGAATCAGGAGAGAGGAGACGCAAGCAGAATCTTCAGACTGTGATGTAGGTCTGACAACTATGAAAGAAGAGGAGAAAAAAGGAAGATTGGGTAGGAAGACTCTCAGCCATCAGTAGAGCTTTGAGAAAGCTTTGGTCAGATCAGTGGGAAGTCCCAGAGCAATGATTACCCATCAGAGAAGTTCCGTGTCAGGCACGAATGGCCCAGCTCTATTATCTGTGCCATGCTCAATCATTGGTGGGAACCACCTGGAGAGAGTGGCCTCAGTAGGAACCCTGAAGCCAATCCTGAAGGTGCAGCAACTGGGGGCTGCACACCAGTAGCCCTCATACCAGAAGGTTCTCTTTTGTGGGGCAATCTGTGTGTGCACCTCCATGGCTGCCACAATCACCTACAATATCTTTATTTCTGATCTTAGTTCTCTCTTTTTACAATCATTACCAACAGGCAAAGTTACCATAGTCTGAATTTCTACAAATCTTTATGCGTCAAGAGCTTTACTGACACTGTTCCCTCTCTCTGCCTTTCTTTTTGTTCTCTATCTCGCTAACTTCTATTCAATCTTGAATAATTAGTCAAATCATCCTTCTCTTATGATGTCTTCCATAGCCTAGTTCCCTTTATGACCCCAATAGATCTTGGCAATACTTCAGTAAAGTGTTTATAATATTTTAGTAAGTTGTTTGCATATATTTACAGTTCTAAATTTGAAAACCCCTTTAGATAAGGAACCATATTCTATTTATTTTTGTATCTCTAACTTCATGATTCTCAAAGTGTGTGTCCTGGTGCCCCAGAGTGCTGCAGTAAAGTCACCAGGGGTATCATGGGGTAATTTAAATTTTTGAGGAAAACAGAAAGATACATAATGAACTATAACTATTAACTTGCTTGGAATTAACTACATAATAAGTGAAACTGTTAGGTATTTCATTTGGCCTAGGGTTGCTGTAAAAAACACATTGAGAATCTAAAGATTCTGTGAACTGAGAAAGTTTGGGAAATCTATCTCAACTCCCAATAAGCATAGTACTTGGCACATAACATGTTAGGTAAATGACTCAACTATTAATTTTAGATCACTTACCTTACTTGCAAAGATTTATTCAGCACAGACTCTCTCTTTGTCAGCCATTGCACTAAGTACTTTATATGCATTGTCATTTATCCTTCCAACAGCCCTGTGAGGGAATTAATGTTGTTATTACCATTCTAAAAACTGGGAAACTGAGATATGGAGTGATAAAATAATTGCAAGGGCACACAACTGAAAAGTTGTGGAGTTGAGCTTCAAAAGCCCATCCTGTTAACCACTATATTCTACATGTCAACTCCCAAAAGATTTTCAAAATAAGAAATGGTGAAATTGGTTGAAAATAATAGCATCACATTTCCTTTATTGCAGAATATATACAGTGACCTTTTGAAAGTTAAATAGATGAATTCATTAGGTGATACTTGTTCAACAACTACTATTAAGTGTCTGCTGTGTGCAAAATGCTATGAGGGTTACAAAGATAAATAAGAAATCGTTCTGAAACAGACAATTTTGAAACAAAGAAAGTCATTTTCGCACAGTTACATATTTTCAAGATACATTGCTATTCCAATCTCAGTGTGCCAATGAACCTTTTCTCTTATATCTACACTTTTCAGAGAAGCTCCACAGGCGATTTCTCAGATAACCAGCATTGGAATCACCAGAGGTTTTTTTATATGAAATCTGGGACTCTACTACTGACTCCCCAAATCTGATTCTTGTGGAATCTGCCCTCCATGTGAGTTTCTCACTCCCTAAAATTAAACCAGGCCAAATCAAGTATATTTGTACCAAAAAAATCAGATTGAGCTATACATTTACAGTCTGTAATTGGTTAAAGTGAAACTGGGCTACAAGTCTTACACTGTTCTGACAAATGGGAGAGCTAATTAGAATTCTAGTTATAATTCTAATACTGACTTTGTGTATAACCTTTTAAACAAGCCACTTAACCAGTCTGAGTCTAAGATTTTGAGTAAAATAGACTTATTTCTTGTTTTACAATCTTGAAGTTCTATGATTGTATTCTACTGAGCACAGCCACAAAATAATTTAAGAAGCCATTATTGGACCCTGATTACAAAAACCAGAATAAAGTGTTATAGATAATGTATATAAAATAAACATAAAATCCTGAAAATACAGAAGAAAAATTTAGAAGGCATTATTTTCAGCACTGCATAAGCATGTATCCAAAGCCTTCTGGAATTCTCTATGAATAAATGTAAAGTAAGGGATTTATTTTTATCTGATGATTACAATACCAGCAAAAGTGGACCAAACTGAGTCAATATCTATCTAGAGAAATTGGTGAATTTTACATTGTCTTATGTGATATATGTGATGTTACTAATATCAACGAAGATAAAATAAATTGAGGAACACAAAAAGTAATTTTATTATTGTGCAATCATATTGTTTTATTATACTTTAAATATACTTTTAGATGTAATTTTTACATGTAAACATGCAAGTTTAACCCATTACCACAAATATCAATGCAGTATTGGTGATGAGTTGAGAAGATGCAAACACTAGCTTTTTAAGTCTGAAAATCCTATCCTCAGAACATTCAAACCATCAGAAAAAAAACAAAGAACTAGCTAGAGAAGGGTAATGTCTACTCTTGGCTGAGATTTCTAAGTGGAAACTAAGTTTTCTAATTTCCCAACTACCTTCATGGTGGTATCAGAGGTTGAGATAAAAGCCAAGAAATTGACAAAAATTAAGCTTTTATAGGATCCACATTCCCAAAAAGAAGAGAATTTTTTGAGCTATGGCTACAGAAATATATCTCTGATAGTTTCTTGATACATTAAATGTAGATTTTTAAAAATATAGACAAAAATATTTCATGAACTTAGAAGCAAAAATTTCAAGGCAAAAATCCTCAACAAGATACTCACAAATTGAACACACCAGTATATGTAAAAAAATTACATACCACAAACAAGTGAGTTTTATTTTAGGAAAGTAAAGCAGATTCACTATTTGAAACTAAATAAATATAATTTACCATATCAACAAACTAAAGAAGCAAAATCACATGAAAATGTCAATCGATGCATAAAAAATATCTGATAATTTCCAAACCTTTTCATGATAAAACTCCCAGTAAATTAAGAACAGAGGGGGAACTTCATTAGGTTGGTAAAGAACATTTACCATAAAAGAAATCTACAGCCAACATTGTGCTTAAGGTGAAAGACAATGTTTAACTCGTTAAGACTGGAAACAAGGCAAGGATGTCCACTCTCACCACTTGTATTCATTATAGCACCAAAAGATCTATCCATTGCAACAGGACAAGGAAAAGAAATGCAGGCATGCAGATTGGAAAGAAAGAAATAGAACTATACTTATTTTCAGATGACACCATTTCTATGTAGAAAACACCAAGGAATCCACCAAAAAGCTGATGGAACTGATAAATGAGTTCAGCAGTGTCAAAAGATGCAAGGTCAACAAACAAAAATCAACTGTATTCTGTTGGGTTGTCGGAAAAGTTGTGACGTATTTTTTCTGTTTTTTGTTGCAAAAATGCGTCATGACTTTTCCAACAACACAATATATACTAGCAACAAATACATGGGAACCAAAATTAAAAGTGCAATATCATTTACAATTGAGTCAAAAAAAGAGAAATCTAACAAAACACACAGGATCTGTATACTGAAGATCACAAAACACCAAGGAAAGAAAGCAAAGGAAAAAACTAAGTGAATGAACAGATATATCATGTTTATGGATTGGAAGACTTACCATAGCAAAGATGTTAATTTTCTCAAGTTCATCTACAGGTTTAATGTAATTTTTATCAAAGGCCCAGCAAGGTTCTTTCTAGATATAGATAAACATATTTTTAAAATGTATATGGAAAGGCAAAGCAACTACAATAGCTAAAACAATTTTGACAACAAAGAATAAAGTGAGAAGAACCTGAGTTATGACATATTATATAGCTATAGCAATCAAGATAGTGTGTGATTGGAGAAGGAAGATACACATAGATCAATGGAACTAAATATAAAATACAGAAACAGGCCAATACGAATACACCCAATTGATTTTTGATAAAGGTGCAAAAGTAATTCAATGGCGAATAGATTTTTTTTCAACAAATTGTGCTGGAACAATTGAACATCCATAGTGGAAAAGTATCTTTGATCTAATTGTCACACAGCATACAAAAAATTAATTCAAAATGAATCAGGAATTTAAATGTAAAATATGAAACTATAAAAATTTTAGAAGAACATCTTTGGGACCTAGCATTAGGCAATTACCTGATGTTTGGACATGACCCCAAAAGCATGTCCTATTTTTTAAAAATTTTGTAAATGGGACTTTATCAAAATTAAAATGTTTTATACTCCAAAATACCCTATTGTGAAAATGAAAAGACAAGTTACAGAGTGAGAGAAAATATTTGCAAACCATATTTCTGAACAAGGTCTTATATCTAGAATTTTTAAATAACTCTCAAAACTCAACAGTTTTTAAATTGTTTACAAATAATTCAATTATAAAATAGGTAAAGAAAACATGAAAAGAGAGCTCTACAAAAAAAAAGAAGATGCAGAAGACAAGACAGACATAAAAATATTAAAAATAATTATCAATTAAGGAAATGGATATTGAAACTGCAATTATATCTTTATACACCTTTGAAAAAGCTAAAATAAAAATGTGATAATACTAAATGCGGGCATGGAGGTGAAGAAACTAGATTTCCCACACATTGCTGGTGGGAATATGAAATGGTACAGACACTCTAGAAAATATTTGGCCATTTCTTATAAAACTAAACATGCACTTATATGACCCAGCAATTGTACTGTTGGGTATGATCTCAGAAAAATGAATATGTTCACACACACACACACACACACACACACACACACACTAAACCCACACATGAACATTCATAGTGACTTTGTTCATAATAGCAAAATACTAGAAACAACCCAAATGCCCTTCAATAAGTAAAGGGTTGAAAACTTTGGTACATACATACAATGAAATACTGCTCAGTAATGAAAAGGAATGAACTAATGATATATGCAGCAACTTCACTACACTTCAAGGGCGTTGTGTTCAGTGAAAAATGTCTCAAAGGTTAAAAATGTATGGTTCTATTATATAACATTCTTGAAATGACAAAGCTATAGAAATGAAGGACAAATTAATGGTTGCCAGGGAACAGGGGCAAGAGTAGAGTAGTGTATGAGCATGAATTCAAAGTGGTAGTATGAGGTAGTTCTTTTGTGATGATGGAACTATTATGTATCTTGATTGTAATGATGGCTATAATAATCTATACATAAGACAAAATTAAATAGAAATATACACGTACTCACATATACATAAATGTAAGATAAAATGATAAAAACTGAAAAAGGTCTGTATTCTTGTTAACAGTAATGTACCAATGTCAATTTCCTGGTTTGATATTATAATATCTATAAACTCTATAAGATGCTACCTTAGGGAAAGTTGGGTGAAAGGTAAAATGGGATCTTTTGTAACTCTTTTTGCAACTCCCTATGGGTCTATAATTATTTGAAAAGAAAAAATCTTAATGTAGATGTGATGATATGGATGATTCTTGCACAAATATACATGTTTCTGAGGCCTCAGCATTATGCACTCCTTAGAAATATTGAAGGACAGGTTCAGGTCCCAGCTGGTATTGGATGATTAAAAGATTCTCCATTATAATAAGCACTTCTGGATCCTGTGCAAAATCAGAAAGTCAATTTGGCAGAATTAGATGATGATTTAATATCAAGGTCCTTCATAACCATTTCTCAGTCTGTCTTTCCAACCTCATACCCATCCATACACACATACAACATGACACAGTAAATGCAGTGTACAACTTTCCCCCCCTTGAACAGAACGCATATTATTACAGCTCTGAGTCTTTTTCCTGCTCCCTTTTTCCAAGAAGGCCCCTCCCCTCATTCTCCACTGGTGAAGCTTTTTCTCAGATGTCCTTCCATGTTATAAGATTCCATCCTGGTGAGGCAAAATTATTTGCTTCCTCTTTACTGAAAAACTTACCACATTGTGCTATAGAGTTTTCAATCAGTTTAAATCATCCCTTGATATGATAAGTTACTAGTGGGAGGCAACCCTACTTATCTCTAAGATACAGTGCCTGGCATCATGCTCAATAGAGTTTTCTGATGAAAGTAATTTAATGTACTTAAAATGAAGATTGAGGAATTGTTGCTTTTATCAGCTAGCACATGGGTGTTCTCTGTGAACAAAAAGATTTAGAGATAATAAGGTTGGAAAAATGAATCTCTTCCCTCTACACAGATAAGCCAAAAGTTAATAGAAGTTAAAGACCTATTAATGGCCTGGATTAGACAGGGCTTGGCACAAAAACAACAAAGGAAAAAGACCTTCATAAAGAGAAAAATGAAGGTTAGTTTTATCCAATTTAAAGGGTTCATAATGTGTAGGTAGGAGAAAAATGGAATCATTAAGATACTAGGACACATAATGTTATTTTATCACTTAAAAAATTGTTAATTAATTGTTGATTGTTATTCCATAATAAACAGATGAGTTATATACTTCATTTGTCTCTGAGGCCACCAGTTGGACCCAAATCCAGTTGATTACCCAAATCCTTAGATGTGATTATTATTTTAAAGTATTAGAATATATCTTAAGAAAGAATGGCAGAAGAGAAGATGACTATAACATTTTCAACTTAAGTATTTCTACCTTTGAAATATATCCAGAAAAAAGTTAGTTCTCACCACTACCATTGCCATCATTCAGGTCCAACTGGTCATTGTACCTCACCTGGACCATGGAAATACCTTTTATCTAGTCTCCTAACATAATCATTCAGTCTATTTTCAGCTCAGGGACCAAAACTGTTAAAATGTAGTCAATTCCTATCACTCCCCTGCTCAAAAATTTTCAAATGCTTCCCATGTCCCTCAGAGAAAATGTAAAGACTTTTCTATAATGTGATTTGTAGAACTCTATGAGATCTGTCTCATCATACTATTTATTACCTGCTAACCTTATCTTCTAGCATGCTCCCCTCCCCCACTGACTCTGCTCCTCATTGTGGCTCAAATAGTCACAACATAGTCTTCCAGGGCCTTTCTCTTTTCTTTCCCCCTCCTGGAATGCTATTCCCCCATATAGCTTTTTCAATAAACCTTGACTTCTTGAAGTTTACTCAACAATCCTCACTCTAAAATTCCAACTCACTACTCTGCCACTTCACACTGATTTACTGCTTCTCCCTAACACATACCCTTGTCTAACATAGGGGGCTGAGAATTCCCATTTCTAACAGTTCCCAGGCGATGATGCTGATCTGCGGACCATGCTTTGGGAACTGGTAATATAAGGAACACCTACAGCAATAACCTTATTGTAATTGCAACAAAATTTCTACAGAGTTGTTTGCTCCAAAGCAATTGAACACAAATTGAACCAAAGTTCTGTGAAAGGCCAAAAAGATATGTTTTATTCATTTACCTTGTTTTCTACTCTCAAAAAGGTGCCACATTGTTATCTTTATCAAAATACAGACTGCTACTTCACTAGTGCACTGGGATAAGGCCTTTGTGTGTATTATCTCATTAGATCTCCACAATCGTCCTGTGAGAAGGGTAATGCTATTCCCATTTTTCAAATTAGGAAAAAGGCTTAGATCAGTGGCATTCCTAGTGTATTTGCAATCTGCAGTGGATTTTTTTCTACTCCCCTTCATCGCGTGACAAAATTCTTTTTAGTAAAAGTCATATAATAATCAGTAATCATTACTTTTTTAATTCATTCTTTAGTTTTAAAACAAAACAATTTAAAAAGAACAAATTTCTATTTTAAAGACCAAGTGAAATAACAAATTCTCTTTTTTTGCCTTTAAGATCACTTTACCATCATTGTTTATTTCAAATCTGCTATTTAAATATAGGAATATGTAGTAACCCAGACACTGGACATGTGAACAACACATAAAGTGAGCTGAAACAATTCTGTACCTTTACTTACCCTCCCTATAGTCTGTACAAATGCATGTAGCTGAGTCTGTGCATTAGAATAACTGAGGGTTTTCACATTTAACTTCCATGTTAATGTTCATGTTCAAATGTTCAATGTTAGTTAAAAGATAAGAAAAATGTGCTTATATATCACAAATAAGACATAAAGATCCATGGAAGCTGGAAACAAAAAGCTCCCAGAGTTAAGAGAGAGAGAGAGAAACAGAGAGAGAGAGAGAGAGAGAGAGAGAGAGAATATTCCCATAAATGGATGTCATGACAAATAAGGAGTTTGAGATGGGCCTTTAAAATGTAAGTAAGTCTGAGAGGTGGTAATGTGGGAAGGACTTTTCTGGTGTAAGGTACCACAGGGGCAAAGAGGCAAAAAGATAGGAAAGCCCAGATTGTTTTAAGCCTATAGTGAGCACTCTGGTTTTATTGATACCTTGGGTGGTTTGTGGAGTACTGATAAGAGAACCAAATCATTCACAGTATGAGTTGGAAGAGATTTTACAGATTACGCTCAACCCTCTTATTTTATACCTGAGCACACTATTATGCAGGTTGTTCATCTGTCTTCAGTTTACTCCGTTCACCATACATGACAGTCTCCATCATCCCTGGACAGAGACTAATCAAAGAGTTATACCTTTGATATAGGGATATAAGGGGCCCTGAGAGAGGAACCTTAGAATCACTACCATCCCAATTCAATTTACAACACTGCCCAAGGAGTGTCTTTCCTACTATTTCCTGGTTGAGGGGGAAGTAGCAGAAGTGACGCAATATGGAGCTAGCAACACTGATTGGTATGTATGATCAGTGACCAGGTCAGGAGGAAACAGAAATAGGCTTATATTATCCCAGGGCTTATATGTTTAGACAACAGCAACCCCTTCTTTTCTTTGCTTCCTCCTTTGGGTTCCATTCACTTTTCCATTCATTATCTACTAGTACCGTCCTGGATACAGCCTGGGCCACCCCCTGGAAAGTCCTAGAGTTTACCATCAGTTTGCTGCCTTCTCCAAGGCTTAAATCAGTTTTGGCCATACCTGCTTTACCATTAATAGTGTTCCTTCCTTATGCTTCATAATGCAGGTCTGCTTTCTTCCATTTTTGCACAAGCTTTATTGTAGTTCTCTGACGCATATTGTGGAATGAACATTTACTTGCCCTTCTTCCCTGTAATTGGTGTTAAATTGACCTATCTTTTCCTTACTATCATTGTACTTTGCCATTTGAGGGAAGACTAGTTTTTACCAAAAATCAAAGCAAATACTCCTGGTGTCTAAAATACTATTTGATTTTGAACATATTAATATATTTTGTGGTCAGTTTTATTTCATATTATTTACTCCCCAACACAGTAACTAATATTTTTTTTCAGTTAGATAAAGGCTTGTGATATAATATTTTTAAAGTCGAGGCCACTGCTATTTGGGGTCTGAATTGGGCTATACCTGTGGTACCACTTTTATTTCTACCAGAAACCATAAACAATGCTACTTCTCAGGGCAGCTTTGCCATATTACACATCCCAGCAGCCAGAAAAAGGTGAGATTTCAATAAAGCAGGAGAGAAAAGTCTTTTCTTTTTATGATTATTGTGTAAACAATATCTTTTTTAAACATATGCTTGACTGAAATATTTTAAGTCAGAATGTGAAAAAATTAAAGGCATGCAAACATCAAGAATATTTTAATTTTGTGACTCTGATATCAAATTATTTGAAAAATAAAGAAAATGTTAAATCATGGAATTTGGATATCTAGTCTTATATCCATGGGACCAAGGCATCAGTTCACTCAATACTGACATTCTATGTGCTGTTGTCCAGGATGTTTTGGGACTATTTTATTATGTTTTATAAAATCTTTTGATATTACTTTGAAATGTTATAACACATTTCATAGGCAAATATGAATGACAATTAGATTTCTTAAAATGGCAAAAGATTGGCAAAAATAAATGTCTAACAGGATAAGATCAGCAAATTATGAAATATCTAACCATCCAATTAAACTCTATGCAGATATTAAAAATAAATCTGCTAGCCTAACTTCCCCTAGCAATGCTCTATTCATTCATTCATTCATTCAGGAAATATTTACTGATGATTCATTTTGTGCCAAAAACTGTGCTGGGTGCTAGGAATCACTGATGAGCAAAGCAGACATGCTTCCTGTTCCTATGCTTCCTCTTGATTGACAAATCATATAAGTATATAACCAAAATTTATAATAAATCAGTACCATGGAAGGAAAATATGGGTTGACTTGAGAGAATATAACAGAGGTACCTGATATCAAAAAGAGATAGAGAAGGGCGTCGTAAAGTAACTTTTAGGCTATAATAATGTTAATGATAAAGTATTTTTCATTTTTAAAATATTTTTAATTGTAAATTACTTTATATTGGTCATATTTTTGTTTTGTTTTCACCATGCTATCTAAAATAATAGTATATAAACCAGAAAACTAGAGAAGATGCTATCTTTCAGCTTAAATATTGCAAAACTGAGCCTTAAAGTTTATAAAATTGATTTTAGGATCTATTCAATATGTATCCAAATAATTGTAGAATATCTTCTAAACATTAAAGCAGAATAAAAGCTAGGAGACTTGAAGTATACCTTTAATTTTAAAAACTAGCACTTTAATATGAGACATCAAATCTCACAGCTAGTAGAGCTCAATCGAGATTAATCTGGACAATTTCTTCAAGAGATCATGTTATTTATCAATTGTATGTATAATTCAGTGTATTACACACATCTGCAAAACAGAAACCATTTACTATGGAGGAAGTGCATCATCACAAGCTGAAAGCACTTAGACGACATACTAATTTATAATCACTGCACTTAACAACAAATTGCTGAACATGCAAACTACAAAACTACCTTTCTTTTTAATTAAAAGGAAACCTAGAGATGTAAATTAACCATTCTCTCGGCGAGTATTTGTGGAGTGGGTATAGAAGGCAACTGCACTAAATAGTCAATGTTCAACCCACCACATCCCAGCTTTTTTGAAGAACAACATGGCTTACATTACAAGGATATTACGGGGATGCCACTCACAGAATCTGCCCTTCATATTCAGTGGCCCATTTTAAAGATCTGTGTTGTTACAGGAACCAATAAATACAGGCCTTAGGACTTTTAGGGGTCAGGGTGGGGATTTTCAGGTGAAGTGGGAAGTCATTTCTCTGAAACAGTGTGAATTTAGAGGGAGCCATTGACAAACTATTTTGCTACTCTGCACGCTTATAAGATGAGGTATCATTAGGAAAAGCCACATAAAGCTGTTGCAGCTGTGTTATATAAAAAGTGGGGACAATTTAATAGAAAATGTCATCCTTTGCAGAATGTTGATTGCCTATTTTTTTTCCATAAAGCCTTCTCATCAGAGGGGCCCCAGCAGCTGTGAGAAGGCATCCTCTCACTGATGTTCTCCAACGTCCTGGCATACAAAGCTCTCCATGTGCTGTTTGGCATCCAAAATGTTCTTTTTTTCCTTTTTTTTTGTTCATACTACATTATGGAATATGGAATATGTTTTTCTTGTGAGAATGAAGCAAGGACTGGCTTTTTGACACTGGAATTTCAGTGTAAACAAGAGGAACATCTGTTGAAGCCATGAGGTGCTATTTTTCTGTATTCTGGATCAAGGAACCCTAAAACTACAACATTCTATAACTCTATAATGTTAAGGAGCTTTCCTTAACAGATGGCAGTCATTACAAGTTACTGCAGGACATAACTCTTCAGAGGCTAAGATGAAAATCTGTCCCACAAAAAAAGAAAAGAGATTTGATGGAGAAGAGGCAGGGTCAAGTGCTTTTAAAAATCATGTTAGGATTCTCCAACTTGAAAGTTCTATTTTCTCATAATTAGTTTTAGAAAGGTGACTTGGTCATAAATTTTATATCATAAAAATCACTGGACTTTAGAAATTTAATAGCTACATGTCTTCACTGAGTTTAGAATAATCCCATAACTCTTGTCAAATGTTTTACATTCAACAAGTTAGAGTTTATTATCACTAAGAGGATAATGGTTTATGCTATTTTGGTGTACAAAATGCTGCAAACTAATATATCATGCACTGTTGCAGCCAAATAATTGTCAGCCATATGCACATAGAGGGTATTCACGTGTTCATTAATTCATTCCTTGCACAAATATCTATTGAGCTTCTCCTATGTCCCAGGTACTGTTCTAGGTGATAAAAATATAACCATGAGCAAGAGAGACAAAAATCTCTTTTCTCATGGAGCATACCACCTCTTGAAATACACACACACACTCACACACACACACTCACTGGTGTTAAATGGAGTGACATTTAATTTTAAGTGTACAGTGTGATGGTAAGACTTTAATGTGGCCCCCATGATTCCTGTCTCTGATAGTTACACTTAAGGGTGGCAGAATACAACATCCAAAACATGCCCTTTTGGCATAAAGAATATTTTGAGCTGATTGTTTTTGAAAAACAGCAAACACAAGAGAAGCTCTGAAAACTGTTGAAATTACCCTTCTGTAAGGGACATTCACATTTATAAGGTAAATCTCCATTTATAAGGTGGTAAATGAGGGTAAAAGTGATCAAATATATGGTGATGGAAGGAGAACTGACTCTGGGTGGTGAACACACAATGTGATATATAGATGATGTATTACAGAACTGTACACCTGAAACCTATTAACTTTACTCACCATTGTCACCCCAATAAACTTAAATTAAAAAAAAGTGTTTCTTTTTCTGTACCAACCAGGAAGAAAAGCGTGGTTTTAAATCACAAGAAAATCTAATCAATGGAGAAGACATTGGCTAAAATCTGCCTAGCAAACCTTACTTTTCCAGGTCACCTCCTTATAAACTGGCCTCCTCCACACTTTTCTTCCTTTTGTCTTTAGTTGAAGATAGTATTTAAGCCTAAATTCTAAGCCACCTCTGAGAGTTACTCATTTTTCCCTGGGTATCTCTCATGAATACATGAAATGTACATGTTAATAAACTTCTGTTTGTTTTTCTCTTGTTAATCTTTTCTTCAGTTACAGGAGCCTCAGCAGAGAATTTAGAAGGGCAGAGGAACATTTTTTTTCCTACTTTATAACACCTTTATGTAATCCTCTCCCACTGAATGTGGGCAGGGTCTGTAGCTTGCTTTTAATCAATACAATGTGGCTAAGGTGATGAGACCTAGGTGATCATGTGTACATGAATCCAGAAGCATGTAACCCTCATCTTGCTAAAGTCTTCACCCCTCACCTTCTCTCTCCACTACTGGCTTTGAAGAAACAAGCTTCTAGTGGGGTTCAGGACACACTACTCTAAAATATGGCACCTTGACATTTTGACTATTTTAAGCTGAAGGTATTCGAGAATACAGCAGAAGCAGAAAAGTCACTCTGACCTTGCCCTCATCCTTCTCACCCAAAACAGGTCATAGAATCCTCATGTGAGAGGTACCCTCCCTTTACCCAGAGGAAAAGAACTTCCTTATTTCCAAAGACAAAAGAATGCTGAAAAGAATTCTAACAAACAGAACTTACTGTTTCCCCCAGTTTACTACACTTACTCCATACTCTCTGACCTATCTAATTTCTCCATAACTGTCCATTCTTCATCAAACCTGGCCTAAAACGACTCAGGTCTAACTGTTTGTTCAGGTCTTCATTTCTTGATGAAAGCACCCATATCATTTAAAACTTATATTAAATAAATTTGTATGCTTTTCTCTTCATAATCTGTCTTTGTCAGTTTAATTATCAGGCCCAGCCAGGGATCCGAAGAGTCAAGAAAAGTTTTTTCCTTATCTACACTGCCATGAATCCAGTATCTTCAAGGAAAAGAATTCTGCCAACAATCTGAAGGAACTTTGGAGCAGATATTTCTCCAGTTGAGCCTCTGATGAGAACCCAGTCCTGATTGACGCCTTGACTGCAGCTTTGTGAGACATTGAGCAAAGGACACAGCTCAGCTGTGCCTGGACTCCTGACCTACAGAAACTGTGAGATCATAAATGTGCATTGTTTTAAGTGGCTAAGTTTGTAGAATTTTGTTATATGGCAAAAAATTAATGCAAACAGAATTTTTATTTTGCTTTTGGATCATATAGATAACTATCACTCTTTACAATAAAATACCTCAAAGTCAGTTTTGGATAATTTTCAAAAGCATTGAATCATTGGGTCAAGTAACTGATTCGTATTAATATGCTATTCACACAAGTCCTTGTGGCCCACACTAATCTGATGGAATGAGCCAACCACATAGGACCAGCCTTGTCTTTATTGAAAGAACATATCTATAAACAAACCCATGCTGGTTTTATTTCTGCTCCCCACTCCATGAACCAGGCCAATATGCCCATCTAAACAGCTTAAGTATAATTGTGCTTAATGTGTATAGAGCAATTTACCAAGACCTTTTACTAACCTCATCTCCTATAGTCCTCACCTTAAGTCAGTGAGAGAAGAATGTTACAATGAGGAACCAGAGGCTAAGAAAACTGAAAAAACTAAAATCATTTCATTATTAAGTGGCAAAGATGGGACTCATGCTACCAAATGTCATCAGAAAGATAATGCATTGCTTATTTCACTCCATCACAGCTACCTGTATAGGAAATTGACTGTTCTGTCCCTGTAGCCTGCACTGAGCCTTTCAAAGCAGACTCGAAACTGAGGCAGTTCCCTCCTCACTCCCTCACAGGAAGCTTAAGCCAGCATTGATGCTTTCCTTTCAAGTAAAAACAGCTACAAGCAACATGTGAACAAAAGGGAAGGAACAAATAAGACTATCACCTCTATAGAGTTACTGATTTAATCAAAATCATTAGCTATGTTCCAAGCATTGTGCTAGGCACTGGGAATAGAAAAATGCATAAGAACCATTCTCTCCCTATAAGCCCTGCACACCACAATCACCACCACCAGGTGCTTTTAGTTTGAGAAACAGAAACTTACATTATTTCAATTTGATATGTTGAGTTCTAAAAAAAGGTTCTTACTGCAAGAGCAATATTAGACAACAGTGGACCAACAAAACTACCCATGGCTTTCAGAGAAATCTTCTGACAGGAGAAGGAGTCTTAGTGGAGGTCTGCAAAAGCAAGTAAAGTTTCAATTATGTATCATAGGCAAAGAAAATTCATAGGCAAGTTATGGAAGCAGGAAGCAACTTGCAGTGTACAAGAATGCTAAGCAGTTGAGTGTTAATAATAAATGAAGTATGGGGCATAAACTAGCCAGAGACTCAGAAATATAAATTATTGCTTAAATCGTATGTGTACCTGCCATATTCTAGGCTCTGTGGTAAGATCCATACTTATAGACAATAATTTAATTCTAACAACAACTGAGGTAAGCAACATTATTGTATCTATTTTTCAGACAATAGTTTAGTGGTTACCAGAGGGTAAGTGGGGTGGGGGGGGGTGTAGATTAGGTTAAAGGGGATCAAATATATCCCCTTTGTGATGGAAGGAGAACTGGCTCTGAGTAGTGAACACACTATGTGATATATAGATGATGTATTACAGAATTGTACACCTGAAATCTATGTAACTTTGCTAACAATTATCACCCCAATAAACTTTAATTTACAAAAAAAAAAGAAAACTGAGATTTAGAAGTGTTAAGTGACTCACACAAGTTCTCACAGCTAATAATTGGCAGAGTTGACGTTTTAACTTATAAGATTCCAAACTCTTAACCAAATGCCACCCTTCTCTGCTAGGTAGGAGAGAGGTCTGAAGAACATTGTACTAATAAATAATAAGGGTCATAAAACTTTTTAAAATAAAGGACCAGATCATAAATAGTTCTGGCTTTGTGAGCCAGGTGGTCTCTGTTGCAATTACTCAGCTTTGCTGTTGTTGTGGGAAGGCAGCCATAGACCGTACATAAATGAATGAGTGTGGCTGTGTTCCAATAAGACTTTTTTGATAAAAACAAACAGGCATTAGAATGGATTTGACCCATGGGCCATAGTTTGCCAACTCCTGATCAATAGGAAACCATTAAAACATTTTAAGCAAGGGATGAATGGGACTGGTTTTGAGTAGCACTGCTCTAACAGTCTGGTTCATGCCAGAAACATCCTCAGGTCATCTCAGTCTAGATGAAATGACTGCTTCTGATAAGTGTCAGCAACTGAGACTCTGTCTCCTCATACTTTCACTTCTCATTCAATTTGTCCCTTTATTCCACAAATATTTATTGAAGTCCCACCATGATCCAGGCATTGTTTAGGCACTAGGTATATAATAACAAACAAAAATAAAGTTACTTCTCTCATGATCCTAATGGGAAGAACACACACACACACACACACACACACACAAACACACACACACACAAATAGATATAATATGTTGGTGTAGGGGTTCAGGATGTCACTCCAAGATGTGCCTCTGAGGTATATGGATTGTTTTTAACTAAAGGCAACCAAGACCCTATGGGCTCAAGAGAATCTTCTGTCCCACCCCTTAACTATCTATTAGAGTTTGAAGTAGGGGCCTTGCCTATAACAAGAAATTATCACAAATAACACTTTTTGACCTATCTATAGGACAAGTCAAACTTCTAATTACTGGATAATCTGTTCTTATCATCCTGCAATGACCTACCTCTCCTCTAAAGCCACAAGGTGATCTTTAACTCAGAATGTCATATATACGTCTTTTCCCCTTTCTGTTTTGGAACCTCTCATGTATGGGGGGGTCTCTGACTCACTCATATACGTGGAGCTCCCATACATATGTATGTAATTAAATTTGGTCATTTTCTCTTGCTAATCTGTCTATTTAATTATTAGACCAGCTGAAAGAACCTTGAGGGTATAGAAAAATTTCTTCCTCTTCCACATTAGGTTATCATAAGTACTATGGAGAAAAGCAAATCAGGGATAGACAGCACTGGGAAAGTCAGTTTTCTGGGGTTTTTTAAAGGTTTTATTGGGAAATTGGGGGAGGGGAGCAGGGTTGGGGAATCGGGGAAGGGGAACAGACAAGTTGCTGTCCTTTTTCTCTTCAGTCTAGTTGTAGAGGAAGTCACTTCACTGGCCCATGTTGGTGGGCTCTATCATTGCGCTCTTCCTGGGTGAGGCAGATCGGTCGCTGACCACTGCACGGCCACTCAAAGCAGCTCTTGGAAGCTCATGCCGGCTGCCAGCCACTCATGGTAGCTCATGGCAGCCCACTGCAGCCTACGCCATCGCTGGCGACTCATGGCAGCCCAGCACTAGGTCAAGTTGTTCACCATCTTAGCTGTAGAGGGCACAGCATCACTGGCCCTCATGTGGGATCCAAACTGGGGCCATGCTGCTCAGGGCTGGTGTCCCAAGTCAACTCTTAACTAACATGCCACTCGGCCGGCCTGGGAGAGCCAGTTTTGTATGAAGTAGTTAGGAAAATTGCTGTGGTAATGGGACATTTGAACAAAGACTTGAAGGAAATGAGAAAATGAGTCCCATAGATATATGGAGGGAATAGCAAGTTTGAAACCCAGTAGAAGGAGTATACCAGGACCATTTGAGAAACAGCAAAGATGTCAGTGTGGCTAGAGTTGAGTGAAGATGAGTGGCGTGTGATAGGAGATGAGGTCAGACAGGTAGCCAAGTGTTAAATCCCTCTTTAAATAGAGGGATATTTAAAGAGTTTGTGGTCTATTTTAAGGCATGACTTTTAGAGGTGGCCAAATTGGGATTGGGCAATGTTTGTAATATAATATAGTATTGGTAGACACAAGATCTTGAAGCAAGTCTTGGTAAGTATACTATTGTTTGGTAAATGAATTGCTTCCCAAAAGAGCAGACTGTTGTCTCAGATAAATTGGCTTGCAGGAATTTCCTGAAGCAAAGAATAAAGCTGTTTATTGGTTTATAGTCTTATCTTTCCTGGGCAAGTTTTACTGAAAAAAAATAACCAAATCATGTTGACAAAGGTGATCTCAGTTCTTAGTCTCAGTTGCTATGTCATGTCAATGTAGGTGGACACATGGCTCACGCATTTAAAAACTTATTGTTTGTATATATATATATATATATATAGATAGATAGATAGATAGATAGATAGATAGATAGATAGATATAGATATAGATACATATATCTTACATTTGAAAGTGCAAAAAAAAATACCCTAATGCTAATATTATACTGAGAACCTGTGCTAGGTGCTTTTTTTGCATCATCCAATTTAGTCTTCACAACAACCCTACTTTCCAAAATTACAGATGAGAAAACTGAGCCTCAGAGTAAAGTTAACATGACCAAGGGCACATAACTAGAAAGTGACAGAGCCAGGGTTAAAATCCAGGTCTTTTTTTCCTCCAAAATCTATTCGCTGAACTACTGTAAAATACTACCTCCTATAAAATGAAGGGGAGCAGAATATGCCCCCCAAACTATGCCTCTTTGGAATAGGCATCATTTTGACCTGATTATTTTTAAGAAACAGTAGATACAGAAGAAGCTCTTGAAAGTGGAGTGTAAGTTACCATTTTGTAAAGAACATTTACATGAGTAAGGGAAATCTTCATTTGTAAGGGTTTTTCTCTCTGTACCAGGAAGAGGAGGATGTCTAAATCTCTGGGAAATCCTATCAATGCAAAGGTTTAAATCTACAAAACAAACTTAAATCTACATAACAGTCATGCCCTTATTTATTATGCTTTGCCTGAAAACCTCCCATAACTGACTTCCCTACCTCTCAACATCTTCTTTTGTTCTTAGTTGAAGATGGTACTTCAGGAGGTGGCTTATACCATTTCAGGGAATTGTACTCAGTTTTCTTGGGTCTCTCCCAAGTATATAGGTGGTATACATGTTATTAAATTTATGTTTGTTTGTTTTTTCCTGTTAATCTTTCTTTTATTACAGGGTTGGGGTCTTAGCCAAAAACCTAGAAGGGTAAAGAAAAGTTGATTTTCCCCCTCCTACTCTGTTGCTGGAGAACAAAAGTGTTCTTGTATCATCACGGGACGGCATTCCAGGATGTACAAAGCCATGCAAACAAAACCAAGCAAGTTGAGCATTTGTTACAGTAAAGAAAAAGAGTACACTCCCAAAATAATGGGTAGGAACAGGGCAGGAAAAAGGACAACTGCACTTAAGAACAAAGAAATTTAGGATTTATTTGAATGAGGACTCGAAGTATTCAGGGGTGGCATGACAGGTTTTTCCAGGGCAGGTCCCTGCTGTTGGTGACCACTTCTTCCCGTCTGGAAGTGAGATTCCCTTGTAGGAATTGTCATGGCAACACAGGGTGGGGAGGGTGAGATTTTCCCCTGCCCCCAATGCTAATAGTATTATAATACAATTAGCTGTAGCTGCACCTTTTCTTAAGAATGATCTTATCTCCAGTTTTCTTTGGTTTCCACACTTCCTCCTTCACTTCCTTCCCCTTCTCTCTTTGCAGTCCTGTTTTTTTTAATTTAAGGTAACAACTCTAACAATAGGAAGAGGTTGGATGCTGGACAGTTATGAAAAACTGTCCACTGCAGCATGTCTTAGCAATCCATAGTGGTTGAGAGAATGGGCATTGGAGTCAACAGACTGGGATCTAATACTAGATCCAGCATTTGTGAGGTGAACTGACTTCTTAATGAGGTTTCCACCAAAGAATTAAACGATAATGCCCCAAATCAATCATTAGATGTAATGGCATTAATTTCTCTCTTATGAACCTATAAAATGGGGCTATATGCCCTTCTTGGAAGAACAGAGAAAATAGTCACTCAAATCTTTTCTCCACCCTAAGGCTTACTTCTCTCACTGAAATCCTTATGAAAGTGACTGCAGGCTAAATAAATTGTTCAGCCTTTCTATGCCTATTTTACATCTTAACTTCTAAAGTGTGGGTAAAAATTGTACCTTGTTCATATTTTTAAAAAGAGGATTAATGAGCGAAGACACATAAAACATTTAAACAGCACAAGGCACAATAATAAATGTCATTGTTAACAATATAACATTCATATTTGTATTTTCCACTTCTTAATATAGGTGTTCAGTAAATAGTTCAGGAATCAACTGATGTATGCCTACATAAAGGTGAATAGTAGTGATGTGCAGAATAAATTAGAACAGATGGGAGGCAGAAAGATTGTTGGGAACCTGATGGAATAATGACACAAAAAAATAAAGAGGTTTTGGTACAGGAGGACAGTAGTGAAAATAGAGGGGATGTAGGTTTCTGTAATGTTGCAGAGATGGTTCCACAGGGCTTGTAATCTGACAGGGTGTGGAAAGTGGAGATAACTCAGAGTTGTGAGCTTAGGTAACTGAATGAATGGTGGTACCATTGATAGAATAGGGAAAAAATTTCCAGAGAGAGATAATGATCTGAGTTTGGGACATTTGGTTAATTAATCTTATAAGGAATCTGAAAGAGTGGAAGTTTATTCAAAAAGATCTCCTGTTAAACCCAAAGAATCCTTCAATCAAGATTGCATTCAAAGCATTTCAAGAAAAGTGGCATATCTGGTGGGTGGTTTAGTTGAATGGTTGCAAGTCACAGAAACAATTGTTAACTACCTTAGGGAGAAGAAACAGGAAGGTACAGGAATTTATTTTTGTAATATAGGGGAATACTTTAGAATTAATTTGGAAGAATAGAGCAGAGTCTCAGAAAGAGATTATAGTTGGGAAAGAAAGACATCAGAAACCCAGGAAGGAATTTGTCTCAGGTTCTTCTTTGTTTGGCTTCTTTATTCTCTACCTGAAGACTAGCCTTTTCTGCTACTCAGGCCACATGCTGGGAGATGGTTATGTCACACGTAGCAGATGTTGATGTTCTGCCCATATCCTCTCCAATCTTCTTGACCATTTTGTGGATCTGAAACTGAGGGTCCTTATGACTTTAAATCCTACCTCTAAAAATCACCTCTCTCTCTCTCTCTCTCTCTCTCTCTCTCTCTCTCTCTATATATATATATATATATATATATATATATATATATATATATACACACACACACACACACACACACACATATATGTATATATACCTCTCAGAGACCTAGCCTTTGCCCCACCTGATAACCAGCAACGCCTGAGGCAGCAGAAGACAGTAGCCCACACCTGACTAATGGTCACAAGATCCAGACCGCTACCCTAGCAAGCTACAGATAACATCTTGACCTAAGTTATATTTCACATACTCAGCCCTAAGGTGGAATGACTCCCTAGCTACTTTCCCATGAAACCAGAGAGAGGGACTCAGGAAAAGACCTCAAAACTGTCCTCAAGGCCTGAAGAAATGATTTATTACCCTTACCTCACCTCTAACCAATCAGCTCCCAGCACAATGCCAAGCCCCTAACCCACGATGTCTTGTGATTTTGTTCTATATAATCTGTAACTTACACACCATTAGGGAGTCTGGTTTTTAGAAAAATAAGCTCCCCGCCTCTGAATTGGCCAATTCAATATTAAACTATTTTTTCTTTCTATACTGAAAACTCCTGCTTGGGCATTTCTTTGGACCACTTTGCACAGGCAGCTTGGCTCAAGGAAAAACATTGGGGTTCTGTTAACAATTTTTGGCACTTAAAGTGGGGCAGTCTTTGCCTGTAGATTTGCCAGCCCGGGCCTTTGTGGGGTCTCTGGGCCCCCACCTAGCAGCTGCCTGGACTCATTTGGTCTGGAGGTGGGAGCTAGAACAACTCCCTGTGATCAGGCACTATCCACCAACAGTGTTTCTCATTTGCAGTAAGAGAAATGGAAAAGGTCATGATGTCCTCTTTCGGTTTGTTTTGGAGATGTTTACTTGTGAGTAACCTTGTGGGTGACGACCCTAGGGACATCGTCCCTATTACTTTGGGTAGGGTCTTTGAGGGACTCGTTTAGCTTAGTTTAGGGCTCTCTCTATTGATTGTATTAAGGAAGGGACCCTGGGAGGTTACAATTAGTAGCTGGGATTGATTACTAAAACTGTGTATGTTATTTGTTGAATCTGTGTCTCGTCTGGTGGGAAGAGAGGCCAATTCCAACCTCATTTGTACAGAGCTTGAAGGAGTGGACAGCGGAAGCTCTACCTGGCCTAACTCTAGGTAGCTGTTTACCTCATGGGATAATACTCAGAGTCCAAGTCATAGTGGGAAGTTTGGGGCACCCAACCCTTTGTATTGTCTTGTCTGTTGTGTCAGACTTGTTGCCAGCCAGACTTTAGAAGGATATACAGTTTGAAAATATACTTTCCCGTGAGACAGGCCAGAGGGACACTGGAAAAGACCTCAGACCTGTCTTAAAGACCTGAAAAAAAATGACTCTTTCCTCACCTCAAACCTATCAGCTCCCAGCATGGTGCTGAACCCCTAATCAAGAGTGTCTTGTGATTTTGTCCTATATAATCTGTATCCTACACATCATTGGGGAGTTGGGTTTTTAGAAGCATGCATTCCCTGCCTCTGAATTGGCCAATTCAATATTGAACTTTTTTTTTTCTTTCTATACTGCAAACTCCTGCTCGTGCATTTCTTTGGGCCAGTGCACATTGGCAGGTGAACTCAGGAAAAACATTGGGGTCCTGGTAACAGAACCCTTAACTTTGGTATACTTTTCCTTCCAACAGTTAACACCCTCGATTCTGTTTAGAGCAGCGGTTCTCAACCTGTGGGTCACGACTCCTTTGGGGGTCAAACGACCCTTTCACAGGGGTCGCCTAAGACCATCGGAAAACAAAAATATATTTACATTATGATTCATAACAGTAGCAAAATTAAAGTTATAGAGTAGCAACGAAAACAATTTTATGGTTGGGGGTTAAAAACATGAGGAACTGTATTAAGGGGTCGCAGCATTAGGAAGGTTGAGAACCACTGGCTTAGGGGTACACAACTGTTATGGATTGAATAACGTCATCTCAAAAAAGATATGTTGGAAATAACATCATTGCAGATGTAATTAGTTAAATTAAGATGAGGTCATTATGGTGGACCCTAATTCAATATGACTGGTGTCCTTATATAAAGGAGAAATTTGGACATAGGCAGACATACACAGAGGGAAGGCATACAGGAAGAAGGTGTCCGTGTGACCAGAGTGATGCATCTATAAGCCAAAGAACACCAAAGATTGCCAGCAAACACCAAAAGCTAGAAGAGGCAAGAAAGGTTTCTATCCTAGAGCCACCTAAAGAGAACATGGCCTTAATTTCAGACTTCTGGATTCCAGAACATGAGAGAATACATTTATTTTGTTTTAAGCTACCCAGTTGTTGGTACTTTGTGATGGCAGGCCTGGGATACCAATATACTAATCAGTAACAACCCTGCTCTCAAGTTTTTACATCTCTTCTCTTTAAGAGATCAGCAGAGACTGACACCAGATTCTCTTAGTTCTCATTCCAAATTCTCAGGGTACAGATTCTGATTGGATCACCCAGGTCTTTCAACTATATCTAGGGGGTGAAGTAACATTGTACAAACATCAATGTTACCATTAAGAGGAAACAGTTCCCATAGAAAAGGGGAGCATTTTTTGTTTCATGGAATAAAAAGATATCCCCAAAGTGGCCCTACAAAGAGATTTCTCAGAATGGAATTTTCTAGTCCTTTGTAGAGTCCTAATGCCAAGCTAGCATGTATCCAAAAAGAACTGATGAAGGAGTTTGTTTACATTTTCAAATTCGGAAGATGTTCTAATTTATAAGGTTCCCAAAACATGAGATTTGAAAAATCCTCAAAGTTGATTAGTATTGCCATTTTGATTTCTTAATTTGGCTTCTCAATGGCAACAATGCATGCTCCAGAATAACATTAATTCAGAATGAACAACAAATCCTGCTGTGCACTGAAACATGAAGTTAATTTGTGTCAAATGTTGTTTCACAGAGTTTGAAACATAATAAAAAGAAATCTTACCAGTATCTATCAATTTACTTAGAAGAACAGTATTTCATCTTTTAAGCTGACTAAAAGGGAGAAGACATGAAGTTAGGGGGAGTTCTACTTTTTCTTCTTCTCATGAGTCAACCTGGCAGCAGAACACTTTGCATGCTGGCTCAGAGGGTGAATTTCATTTCCATCATCTTAGCAGCATCCAATTTGAACCTGATTCAAAGTTGATTGTTTTCAAGCAGTTACTAGTATACATAGATTTATTAATGGACAGGCACTGAGTCTCATTTTTCTTCCACTCTCTCTACTAATCTAGTTATGAAATGTGATTTTCAGCAACTCTGAACATATGTGCAATGAGATAAAATGTAATTTGCTTATTTCAATATCCACCCAACTTTTCTGTTAAAATAACAATTATTCTCTCTTTTTGGGGTAGAGGAATTTTAAAGAAGGGAACCTGGCTACTTGAAGTTTCTTCCTGAGTAGGGGCAGTGGCTTTCTAATACATTGGCTAAACTCTTGACTATCACAATCAGTTATAGAAGCAGACCCGCAATGAGGATTCCCATGCAAGTGTTTTGTGAAGGATGGGTCCCTAGTGGAGCCTGGCAAAAGAGGAGGAAACATGGCGGGGGACAGTAAGAAAGCAAGCAAGGGTGTCACTTTAGGCCAAGTCCTGACCTCAGCCTGATCCTGAGTAAGTTTCACCTCGGAGTTTGTGCTGTTTCCAAGCTAATAGCTGATGAAGGAGTTTGGTTACCTGCACAGTCAGTGTTTGGATAAAGGTCACCCAGTACACTGGTCTAGATGTTTGTGTGCCCCGATAATGCATATGTGGAAAACCTAATCTCCGAGGTAGTGGTATTAAGAGGTGGGAGTCTTTAGGAAGTGATTAGATCATGATGGTAGAGTCCTCATGAATGAAATTAGTGCCCTTATAAGAAGAGATCCCAGAGAGCTCTCTTGCCCCTTCTGCCCTGTGAGGATACAAGAAGTCTGCAACCCAGAAGAAGGCCCTCACTTGATCATGCTTGCACCCTGATCTCAGACTTCCAGCCTGCAGAACTATGAGAAATAAATTTCTGTTGTTAATAAGCTACCCAGTCTGTGATATTTTGGTATATTTTTGTAGCAGCCCAAACAGACTAAGATGGGGGTTGGGGGCATGCAAACTCCCAGGCACTTACTTCTTTCTGCTGTTGTGACAACAGACCTGGGTAGCCCAAGGACAAGCCTCCAAAGACAGTTTCAGGTGTGTGCTGTTAGAAACAAAAACACACAGAAACCAGAAGAATAGTGCTTAGAAATGGTAAAAGGAAAAAAAAAAGAACACAGAAATTTTCAGAGGTTATGAATATATTTAGAGCCTTAATTGTGATGGTATAATGGGAATGTGCATATGTTCAAATTCATCAACATGTATATATTAAATATGTGCATTTTGTATATCACTGATCCCTTAATAAAGGATCCAGTAGTATGCTTGGTGATCTCTTTATGCCAGGTAACTTTTAATTGATCTCATTAGGATAGAAAGTACGGCTTTTTGTTCAGCTTCTTCCCCAGCTCAGATGGCCCACTTTCACCTTCTGCATAGAAGCTCATGCCTAACACAGACTCCTGAGCCACCACATGGCAGCCTGGACTTCAGTGTCCTCAGTCCCCACTAATGTGACACGGTGGATCCAATATAGACTCTTTTTTTTTGTCTCCTTTAATTGGAAATCTGATTGGCTTGTGACATAGGCTTCATTGAAGGCAAAACCATATCTTTTATAATATTGCAAACTTGAAGTTGCTAAAATCATTATTTTAGACACTATCATGTTTTAAATATCAGAAGAAAATTTTAAAGTCTGTTTATTAAGCCTTTCACTATGTATTCAGAAATTCCAATTAATAACACCATATTTAATACATGTGTTCCTGTGACAATCATATAGTGACTCATTCCTGAGAAAATCTGAAGAAGAAATACAGGATTATTTTCCCACAGCAACCTTCCCCTGGGCTGCTACAATTGAAATGAATAATCCAGGCAGGCTACCAATACTGTAACTGATCATGGCAGTGTCCAGGTAGAATTGCCATAACTTGGCAAGATGAGCCCAACTTTGTCCTCAGCTTCTCTTTTCGTTGTAGGATTTATACTTGGTTGGGCCTGGTTAGAATGATGAGGAGGCAGATAGAGAAATCTACTTATGTAAGAGGTTGATTAACCTCCTGTGAAAGACTTTCCATGAAGAGGAAGAGTCATACGGGCAGAGTTTGGTCAAGGTCAGTGGCCAGTTTCTCAGGGAAAAGGGAAATTCTGAAAAAGTAGAATCAGTTACTCCAATCCTGACTCACTCCTCCAGTCCAGCTCCAAGGAACTAATGCCTAAGTTCTAGTGTGAGGAGGCTTTAATAAAAGAATGAACAAAGAGTTAGTGTCTAAGGACACTGGTGTGATAAGACATCAGCCATGTTAGCTCTGGGACCTTTGTTGGTGATGGCAAATGGCATCACATTGCTCACTCATTTCCTACCTGCATCCAATTTATAAACGGATTATCTAAAGCCATCACTTTCAACCTAGGAGATAAAATATGTTGTGTTCAAAAAATATTCTTCAAGTCACAATCTAAGATCAAGGGCCTTGAGGCAAGTATGACCGCAGAAGGGCAGCATTATAGCAGAGCTCAGTGAAATTGAAAATAAGAGCCAGCTACCACCACTTCTACAAAGACTGTGTGGGCATACGAGCTGCATAAGAGCAGCAGGCCTGTTGGTGGGCATGTACTGCTAGTTATCACCTTGGGAATGGATAGTGAAGGGATAAATCATTATGTACTTTAACTGTTTGAAAAAAAATGAGGGGAAACAAAATTGAAGGTATACAAAAGACATACACAAAGGTTAGCCTCCCGCCATATGTGGATGCAACAGCCATCTGTGCACCAGGGAGTGGCCCCTCACCAGATACTAAATATTCTGGTGCCTTGATCTTGGACTTCACAGCCTCCAGGGCTGAAGGAAAAAGGAAGAAAACAGATAAAATCTCTTCAAAACAGCTACTTAATGTCTAAAAAGAATGGCTAGTTGAAATACAGAGTAGGGATGAATATGCATATATTACTCATCTCAAGAACGAGTTGCAAGTGATTAAGGTAGAAATCAGCATAGAGAATCACTATATGAAGAGAAACACTGAGCTGTAGTTTCCCAGACCCAGAAAAAATGTAACAAAACAGAGGAATTCTTGTTGGACAAGATTGAGATAGTATGGTTGAAAACTGAAGAAGATAACTGGGTTCATATGAAGATTAAAATGTTCCTTAGAAAGGAGCCACAGAAACTTGAGAAGCTAGAGTTCTGGAAGGAGAAATTTGATAAGGACACAAAAATGAAAGAATACAATCATGTTCCATTTAAAATCGGGGACATGATCTGAGAAATGTGTCCTTAAGCCATTTTGTCATTGTACAAACATCATAGAGTGTACATACACAAACCTAGATGGTATAGCCTACTAAATACCTAGGTTATATGGTATAGCCTATTGCTCCTAGGCTACGAGACTATACTGCATGTTACTGTACAAAGCAACACAAGATTAAGTCAGCACAAGAGAAAATGATGAAGTCAAGAGACAGTAAACAGGAGCTGTGTGAGACTGCTGCTGGTGTGTCACAGCATACTGCTTTACAGCAAACTATATTTTTCATATAAGTAGAAAAAATACACTCTAAAATAATGATACAAAGTATAATATATTAAATACATAAACCAGTAACATAATCATCTATTATCATTATGAAGTATTATGTACTGTACATAGTTGTATGCATTATACTTTTATACGACTGGCAAATAATTAGGTTTGTTTACACCAGCATCACCACAAACACATGAGTAATGTGTTGCGCTATGACTTTACAGTGGCTACAACCACACTAAATGATAGAAATTTTTCAGCTCCTTTATAATCTTTTGGGACCACCATCATATATGTGACCAAAACATCATTACATGGAGCATGAGATCCTCTTACTTTTTAGAGTCCATATACTAGGTAGTAATACTTCATTCGTGATATTATTTGTGCCTTTCCCCATTTCCTCCATTTTTTCCTTCTCATGAGAGGTTTCTCAAAATTAGTAGTCTATTCAAAGAACCAGCTTCTTTTATTGATCAACTTTATTTCATAATTGTTTCCTACATCATTTAAATTCTGCTATTATTTCACTCCTACTTTCTTTAGGTTTATTTGGCTCCTCTTTCACTAGCTTTCTGAGATTGTTATTTAGATCTTTAATTTTCTGCCTTTCTTCTTTTCTATTTTAAGGCCACAAATTTTTTCTAAGTACTGTTTTCTGTGCACCACAAAAGGCTTTGCATATTAGGGTTTCATCATCATTTAATTAAAAATATTTTCTCATTGATAATTTCTTCTTTATTTAGAAGTGTCTCTAACAAATTGCATGTTTGCATTATTTTTATCCTGTTATTTAATCTGTACTTTAATTGGAGCATTTAATCTATTTACATTTATTAAAATTCCTAATATATTTACATTATTTTATTTTGTCCTATCTATTAATTCCATCATTCTGGTTTTCTTTGGATTGATTCATTTTTATCAATTCATTTTTTTAAATTTCAATCAGTTTGCAAGGAACATTCTGCTTCTTTTTTTATTGGTTACATTAAATATTTCAACATGCACACTTACGATAAAGTCTGAAGCTAATCAATGAATTTTATCTTACTCCCAAATGACATACTTTAACTCCATTTACACTTCTCTCTTGATTTACATATTATTATTTACTTGTCTTTCAATTCTGCCTTTTTAAAAATTTTGATTGATCTTACTATTACTGTCTTATACAGTCAATGTTTATTCATTTTTTACCTATATTGTTTGCACTTCATATTTCAGACACTCCATCTGGAAAAATTTTCTCTCAGCCTGAAATGCACCTTTTAAGATTTTCTTTAGAAAGAGGGTATTAGTGGCAAATTCTTTTTCAGTCTTAAAAAAATTCTTTACATTTCCCGCACTCTTGAAATGTATTTTCACTTGGTATAGAATACTAGTCTGGCAATTATTTTATCTCATTACATTGGAGATATAGCTTTTCCATCTCTGCCTTATGGAAGTCTGCTCAAAAGAGGTCACTAACAGAATAATGGTCATTCCTTTGAAGATAATATATCTCCTTCCCATCAAATACTCTTCTCACTCCAGCTGCTTTTATAGTTCTTGTCTTTGGTATTTTACAGGTTCGCTATGCTCTAAATGTGTATTTCTTTTTATACATAGTATTTGTAATTTGATGGACTTCCCTCTTCTGTGTATTATTGAATTTAAATAATTCTGGAAAACTAACAGCCTTTATCTCTTTAAATATAAACTCTGCCTTATTGATTCTCTCTTGTCTACTTCTTAACCTTGATTAGAAATTTTAATTTATCTTTTATTCCACTAATATCTTTCTTTTATTCTTCATTTCTTTTCTCTTTGTGATTTATTCTGAAATATGTGTTTTGACTTATCCACCATGTCACTAGTTCTAGCTTCACCTATGAGGTGTGATAAAAAAATATGGTGCGTGCTTAAATTTTAAAAAATTTATGACAGTAAAAGACATATTGCCATTAACCCCCCTCAAAAATACTCCCCCTCATGTCAAACACGCTTATCCCATCACTCTTGCCACTTTCTGAAGCAGTTCTGGAAGTCCTCTTTTGTGAGTGTCTATAGTTGCACTGTCATGGCTGCCTTGATGTCCTGAATTGATTCAAAACATTTATTTTTCGTGGTCATTTTGACTTTGGGAAAGAGTCAGAAATCATACGGTGCCAGAGCTGGTGAATAAGATGGATGAGGACACACCATAATGTTTTTATGTGACAGAAATTGCCATATACCAGAAGCAATGTGTGACACAGAACCTTTTGTTGTGATCATAAAATATGGTGAATGCTGCTGCTGAGTGCCATCCAACGGAAAGGCAGGGATCTTCAATATGGGAAGCGGCATGTCTAACCTTAGTAAAAGTGTGTGACAAGTTCTAGCTTGTTTGGTGCAGTAAGTCGGTGTGAGCTACAGTTGAGAGAAGGTGTGTTTTAAAGTGTGCCATAAATCATCCTCCATCACGACAATGCTCCTTGTCACACATCTCTTTTGGTATATGGCAATTTCTGTCAAATAAAAACATTACAGCGTGTCCTCATCCACCTTATTCACTGGATCTGGCACCTTGCAACTTCTGGCTCTTCCCCAAAGTCAAAATTACCATGAAAGATAAACGTTTTGAATCAATTCAGTACATCGAGGCAGCCACAGCAGTGCAACTAAAGACACTCACGAGAAAGGACTTCCAGAACTGCTTCAGAAAGTGGCAAGAGCGATGGGATAAGTGTGTTTGAAGTGAAGAGAAATATTTTGAGGTGGATTAATGGCAATGTGTCTTTCACTGTAATAAAATTTTTAATTTAAATATTCACTCTATGTGTTTTTTAATTAGTTTGTTGGGGTGTCAATGGTTAGTAAAATTACATAGGTTTCAGGTGTACAATTCTGTGATACATCATCTATATATCACATTGTGTGTTCATCACCCAGAGTCAGCTCTCCTTCCATCACCATATATGTGATCCCTTTTACCCTCATCTACCCTCCCTCCCATCTTACACTCTGGTAACCACTAAACTATTGTCTAGATCTATGAGTTTTTGTTTCTTCATTTGTTTGTCTTCTTCCTTTGTTGTTTTCAGTTTTATATACCACCTATCAGTAAAATCATATGGTTCTCTACTTTTCTGTCTGATTTATTTCGCTTAGCATAATAATCTCAAGATCCATCCATGTTGTGGCAAATGACATTATTTCATCTTTTCTTATGGCAGAATAATATTCCATTGTGTATATATACCACATCTTCTTTATCCAATCATCTATTGAAGGACACTTTGGTTGTTTCCATGTCTTGGCCATCGTAAATAAAGCTGCAATGAACATCAGAACACATATATCTTTATGGATAAATGTTTTTGTATTTTGGGGGTAGATACCCAGGAGAGGTATTGTTGGGTCATATGGTAATACCTTTGCTGTATTTTTTATCACACCTCATAAGTCTAATACCTGAAGTCTGACGTGGGGGGATAAATATCTGTCATCTGTTTTTCTCCACTGATTCTTATGCACTTTAACTTGAGAGTGAGTGTGTGTGTGTGTATATGTGTGTGAGCACACTTGGTTATCACCTATCTATCTATATTTCATCTATCTATCTATCCATTTATTTATTTACTACAAGCTTCTCATTTTTTGGAGAAATATTTACATGGACTCTTTAATGTCTAGCATGAATATGATTCACACAGAAAGGATTTGCATGTACTTCCACTCAATATTTGGGAACATTTTTAGTCCTCAACCCCTTTAATCTAAATTCCTCACTTGAAACTTTTATGACCATCTAGATGATGTAGGTTGCAAATCATGAAAGACCTGACTTGTGGTTACAACTTTTCAGGGATATATTACACATTTCTTTATTCAGTATCAGTTCTCTGGGGGCAAGCAAGGGACTGGAACAGATTTAGTTCTCATTCAGCCTTTATTAAATGTGCGATGGTATAGCTTTTTGAGAACACTAGTTTATGGACTAGAGCTCTCTCATCATACTTTCACATTTAGAAAGATCCTGGGATTTATTTTCTCCCCCTAAGCCCTACCAGGATATCATTTGCTAGATTTGGCTAATGACCTCAGAACAATGGCAACTTCTGTGCTATTCTTCCCCTTTGGTTTCCTGTCTCACTTAAAATTGGCTTGACAATTCCCTACTTGTCAGTTCTTTAATACATTTAATAATTTTTAACTTTATTTAGATTTTAAATTGTTATTCATGGGAGCATTAGTCTGGATTTCTGACCTCCTACATTACTGATCCTTGTTTATACTCAGGCCCAGGAATCCTGAGTTTTATTATGATGATTACTTTTGACAATATTTCTAGATAAAGTGTAATTTGGAAGCTTTTTCCCTCTTATTATTGGGTGGGAGGAGAGTGGTTAAGTGATCTGTTCGTTAATGGTAGCGAAGTACTTGTACAACATTTTGCCCAGAGAAACACAGTTTTGTTGATTATTTTCAGGCTGATAAAATTTATTGAAATGAAACATTTCACATTAGAAGCATATGTACTTTTCAATTTAAGATTGTGGAAATGGGTCAGATGGGGTTCATAGCATCCAAAATGTGGCACCTTGGCATATTTTAATATTGAATATTAAAATATTGGTATATTGAATGTTTTAAGATGAGGGCAAGCAGTTAAAACACCTCAGGAGAGCAGAGTAAAGAGCAGAGGCATTGTAGGTGTTCTTTGAAATTCTGATTAGCCAGGGAACTCCTGCAAGGAGATATGGCTGCTGAAAAAAGGGTTTCAGGTGCTCACCTCCCTTGGAATAGGAAAATATACGTGAAAAGCATGTATTAAGGAGGGGAAGCATAATCTTAGGAAATAAGATATTTCAACGTTCTTTCTATGATGATCCACACAGACATATACTATCTCTACTATTTTTGCAAAATGCATTAATTCAGCAAATGATTAACAATTTGGTTCTCTATGGATATGGACAAGAATTAATTTGCCTTCCAGGGGGCCCACATACTTACAGGAAGGATATTCTTTGTACATGAAGAAAATCAAAGTAGAGAGGATTAGAGAAGGAAAAGATTTTCTGCTTCGGGGTGAATGCATGAGGGCAATGGGGGGTGGTTGTAAATACATAGACATGCTGATATATTAGGTTTTATATTCTTTTGTACATGTTTTGTTTTCCTTGACTGTCCCTTTCACATGTCTCCATTGTTTGATACATTATGTGGTTTATAAGCATGTATAAAACTGCTTCCTACAAGATTCTAAGCAAACAAATTTAAAGATATTTATAGGGGAACAAGGAGGGCCTAGGTAATCTATGTTCAATGGGATACAACAAAAGAATAGGCAAACGAATAATAGAAAACCTCTGGTTAATATCGTTACCTCCCTGACTGATGGACTGAGGTAGAAAAGTAAGGTAAAGAACTTTCCATCAGGTAAAAAATTTCATTTAGGTCTATCAGAAAATTTACTAAGCATTTTATTAGAAATACTTATTATTCCCCAGGTTTTTGAAATATGTTATATAAAAATACTCATTCTTAGATCAAGTTTGGTTCAAATTTTCATTTCCAGATCCTGGTTTTGACCCAAACAATATTTAAAGATCTGGTTTTGTAAAAATAAAAAATAAATAAAAATTCTGTCTGTATTTTTGTTTGTTAATTAAGTTTTTGCTTAATCAAACATACTTTACATGTAATACAAACAGTAGGAATGGGGCGTAATCTCAATATAATGCAATCCTCTCAATGGACAGAGCTAGGAAATATATGTAAATGTACTAACTTATGTATATACACATATCTATATTTCTGTATATATCTACATATATATTAAAGTAAATATGAGTTCACACTGATGTCTCTGACTCTAATTCAGCACCACAGGTTCATTCTAATCTTCCCCCTTTGCTGATTTATAACTTCTTTCTCCAACAGAGAAACCTGACTCTCATTATCTACTACAAGGGTCAACAAACGTTTACTCTATGGGGCCAGAAGTAAATATTTTAGGTTTTGTGGGCCATATGGTCTCTGCCACAACTCCTTAGCTTTGAATTTTATATAATTTTTCATGTGTCATGAAGAATTATTTATTCTTTTATTTTTTTCAGCCATTTAAAAGTGAATAAATGTTCTTTTTGGAACATACAAAACTGAGCAAGATTTGTCCCATTGGCCCTGCTATGCTGACCCCTATTCTACAGTATATTTATTTGTTCTATCATAGTATTCATGTAAAGTATTTTCAAATTGCTAACTTGTACTTCTCAGATAAACAAATTTATCAATTAGAGCACAATGTTTGTGTACAGTTCTTTCAGTCTTTGTCCTTATGCTCAAAATATAATTTTTTCATTTAAAAAAAATTTTTTTTTAGCTAAGCCATCCTGCCACCTGTTGGCAGCTCAGTGGCAGCTCAGCTTGACCCAGGACTCAAACTGCTGTTGCTCAGAGCTCACACTCTTGAATGAGCTCTTAACCAACTGAGCCACTCAGCCAGCCTCAGAATATTATTTCTAAAGCTTTTACATCAGCTCCTTTCTTCCCATCTCCATCAGTGTGATAATGACATTCATTGAAATGCAGTTATTTTTATTTGTCAAAGTCTACATTTGAACCTGGGATTCCCCAGTATCTTGGTTATTTTTAAAAATTTGCATAGAGTAAAAATAGCACTTTGTGATGTGCAATTCTGTGTTTTGTCAAATATGTAGAGATGTATCTGCCAGCATGTTGTCGTTACACAAAAATTTCTCTCCTGCTTTCCCTTAATAATCAGCCTCTTGCTCAACCTACATTCTATGGAAAAACTATTAATCAAAAACTTTATTATCAACCCCTCCCCAAATCCCCCAAATCCTAGCAACTACTGATCTGTTTTTTTTCCCTACAGTTTTGCCTTTTCCGGAGTGCCATATATGAAATCATATAATATGTAGCCTTTGGGTCACTTTCTTTTATTTAGCCTAAATATTTAGGATTGTTATGTCCTCATGAAGAATTGACCCCTTTACCATTATGAATGATATTCTTTATCACTGTTAATAATATTTGCTATGAAATCTACTTTATCTGATATTAATACAGCCTCTGTGTCTTTCTTTTGACTAGTGTTAGCATAGTATATTTTTTCTATCCTTTCGCTTTTAACTTATGTGTGTTGTTATATTTCATGTGCATTTCTCATAGGCAGCATATACTTGGGTCTTGCATTTTTATCCAATCTGACAATCAGGATACATATTTAGACTATTTACATTTAATGTGATTAGTGATATGCAGGTTTAAATCTATCGTCTTGTTATTTGATTTCTACTTGCCACATCTGGCCTCTTTCCCCTTTTTCCTGCTTTTCAACTTTTAAAAATTTAATTGATTTTAGAAGGAGTCATATTTTTTAATTCACTTTGTCAATCTGTCTTTTAATTGGTGTATTCAGACCATTAACATTTAATGTAATTATTGATATATTAAGACTTATTGATATATTAAGACTTAAGTTTGCCATTTTATTTTTTGTTTGTTTTCTCTCATTCTTTCTCCTGTTTTTTTTTCTTGGATTTGTTTGGATTACTTAAACATATTTTCAATGTATCTATAGTATTTTGAGTGTATCTCTTTGTATAGCTATTTTAGTAGTTGCTGTAGGTATCATGTTATAATATATATAACTTTTCAGTCTACTAGTGTCAACATTTTCAAGCGATTTGTTATTTATCCAAATTTTTGCTTTCTGAGTTCTTTCTTCCTTCATAATATTCAAGATATTTTCTTTTATCATTTCATTTCTGTGTAGAAAACTTCTTTTACCTATTCTTTTAGGGTAGGTCTGCTGGTGACAAATTCTCTTAGTTTTCCTGAGAATGTCTTGATTGATTTCCCCTTCATTCTGAAGGATATTTTCACTAGATATAGGATTCTGAGCTGACAATTCTTTTCTGTCAACACTGGAAAAATTTTATGCCACTTCCTTCTGGACCCCATGATATTTGATGAAAAATCTGTAATTTGAATTTGAAACGTGTTGTTTCTCACTGATTTCAAGATGTTTTCCTTTGTCTTCAGTTTTCAAAAGTTTTACTATGATGTTTCTTTATACAACTTTTACAGGGTTTCATCCAGCTTCTTGAATTATCAGACATTATTTTTTTGAATATCTTGTCAAACTTACCCTGTTTCTCTTCTCCTTCTGGGATTCCAATGATATGAATGTTAGATTATTTGTTATAGTCCCACTTGTCTCTGATGATCTCTTTATATTTTTATCAGTCTGTTTTCTCTCTGTTGTTCAAATTGTGTGATTTTTATTGTTCTATATTGAAGCACATCTTTCTTCTGTCCTCTTCGTTCTGCTGTTGAGCTTATCCATTGAGTTTTATATTTTGGTTATTGTATATTTTGGATCTAAAATTTCTTTTTGGTTCCTCTTTACATCTTGTTTTTGTTGTTGTTGTTAAGACTTTCTATTTTTGCTGAGGTCTTCTATTTTTCATTTGTTTTTAGGGTGACCCATTAAAAAATTTTTATGATGACTGCTTTAATATTTTTGCCAGATATTCTTAAAATCTGTTATTTCAATGTTAGTATATATTGGTTATCTTTTTTTGTTCAGTTTATGTCTTAATTCTTGGTATGACAAATGATTTTCAATTGACACCTGGATATTTAGATATTATAAGATTCTGGATCTTTTTAAAATCATATGTTTTATCAGGCCTCTTCTGACACTGCTCAGGTGATGAAGGAAAGTGCCATCTTGTTACTGACGGGTTCTTTACTCAGTCTCTGTTCACATCTGAGGAGAAGGGCCCTTTTAACTGCTAGGCAGAGGTAGGAGCTCGAAATTTACACTTTGGCATCTCATACCACTGGGGCTAGTAGGGGAGGGGGCACTTTATTAGTACTCAACACATGGCCTCTACTGGCACCACGAGGGATTTACCTTGTTGCCATTAAATAGTGGTAAAAAATTATGATGCTCTAGGTCTCTTCTGGCATTATGCCAGTGGGAGAGGGAGGGGTGCCTACTTATTTCCAGAAGGTAGGATTGAGTAGAGGTACAGACTTTTCACATGGCTTCCAATCACACTGCAAAGAATGGTGACCCCATTACAACTGAAAGGTTGTGAAAGTTCTGATTCTCCATTAGGCTTTCTCTGACACCATCCCAAGAAGAAGAGGGAAAGATACTTTGTTACCACCAGGTGTAGGTAGAAATCTAGGCTTTCCATGGGGTTTCCACTGACATCATGTGGTGGAGAAGGGAGGGGTTGGAAAAGCTTATTATTATTACCCTGTGGAGGTGATAGTACTTGCTCCCCCCTCCCACTTGGTCCTTTTTGATACTCTCTCAAGAGGGGAGTTGAAATTATTCATCATAGTCTGGAAATTGCAATTTCGTATATTTTGTCAATTTTTTGGTTGTTTTTAACAGGAGGGTGAATCAGGTCCCTGTTATTCCAATTTGTCTGGAAGCAGAGGTGCCCCTTTTTATAATTTTTTTCATGTCAGTTTAAATAGTATGCCAATCATTATAAGATTTTTAAAAACCATCAAGTGGGCTGGCCAAGTGGCTCAGTTGGTTAAGAGCTCGCTCAAGAGTGCGATCTCTGAGCAATAGTGGTTCAACTCCTAGCCCGAGCTGAGCTGCTGCTGAGCTGCCAACAGGTAGCAGGATGGCTCAGCTGAAATAAATAAATAAATAAATAATGAAAAATAAAAATATTGTCAAGCAGGTGTAGTTTAATAAGTATTTAATCATGAGTTTTAATCTACAGGTTAAAGTACAATTTGAACAATGATAACCTGTTAAATTGAAATTTAGAAATAAAGGAAAATAAGAAAAAGTTTCATTGCATACCTATTAAAAGTAGGTTATTAAAAACAATACTGCAACAGTTCAATAAAATAATCACTTAGATTTTTTGTCAAAGATTTTATTCAGTTCTAAAAAATTAAACTTCATTCCACTGATATTGTTCAACAGTTTAATTTTGTAAAGTCTTCTACTTCTGGAAGAAAATAGTCCTGGAAATTCTACATCTTAAGTTCCCTATAGGTTGAGTCTCTTAGGTCTCAGACTGTAGTGGTGACATCAACATGTATCCATGAGTTCATTTCCTGAAACCTAACTACATTAAAATAATCAAGTTTCTGCCTAGGGCCTTACTACCAATCTCCTAGATTATTTTTGCTATTTCTTTCAAAAACGCTTGCCAATCTGCAACTTATGGTTTTGGTTTCAGAAAAATGTGAAGTGAGGAGAAATCTGCAATAGATGAGAAGACTATCGTTTTATCCCAGGAATTCTATCAGAATGTAGAAGAGGGAAATCTCTTCTTGGACTATAGTTCTGAAGCATGTGGACCTCCTGTAACATCTCATACTAACTTAGTTGATTATTATGAAGGTAAAAATATGTTATGGTCAGCAGAGAAATTGCTAAATCTAGAACAGCTTAGTATCTCTCCTGTAAAATGGATATTATGATCCCTAACATCTGATAAATTTTAAAATATGGAAATAACGTTTTCAAAAAGTCTGTTAATAATATGTCACCCCTTGAATAGAAATAAAAATGGAAATATACACATATTAAAAAGACTAACCACTGTTAAAATATATTTATAAGGAGATTTTCAGTCAAGATGGTGGAGTAAGTAAACCTTGTACTCCTCTCATCTCAGGGCCACATCAATTACAACTAAACCACAAAACAACCATTATTGAGAATTGCCTGCAGCCTAGCTGAACCAAAGCCCTAGAACTACGGACATACAGAAGATGCCACCCTGAGACTGGTAGGAGGAGCAGCGATATGGAACAGCCTGGTCCCACACCACGTGTGACTATTAGAACTCTGGAGGGATATCTCAGCTACAGAGGTCCTCCCTGAGGAGCAAGGGGTCCCACCACTTCCCCAGCCCATGGTTTCAGTGCTGGGGAGAGAAGTCCCCATAACTTCTGGCTGTGAAAACCAGCAGAAACCATTGTGGCTGACTAAACTCTGCTCTGTAGGGTCAGCCTCTATAAAACAGTTCCTCCACAGTAGTCATGACCAGTCTTCACAATGAAATCAGCCTTAGGATCAATCCCTTCCATTGATGTGCAAACAGCAATCAAGTCTCAACTGCAACATGAGGGTACACACAACCCACATAAGGGACACGATTAGGGCAGCCAGGTCTGGTGACCTGGGAGACTGCATATTGTGATAACACAGTATGGTGTCAGATGGTTGCTGCACTTATGGTGATCACTTCTTTTCTTTTTTTAATTGAGGAATTGGTGAGGGAACAGTGTTGGGGAATTGGGGAAAGGGATCAGCCAAGTTGTTGTTCTTCGATCTTAGTTGTGAAGAGCGCCAGTCGCCATCTGGCTGCCCGTTGGCAACTCGTGGCCTCTAAGCTCAAGCTGCTGTGTTCAATCTTAGTTGTGGGTGAGCATAGCCACCATCCCATGTGGGAGTCAACCAGCAACCTTGTTGTTAAGAGCACATGCTCTATCCACTGAGCCATCTGGGTGGCATCTCAGCTCAAGGTGCCGAGTTCAGTCTTAGTTGCGGGCTGGCATAGCCTACCATAGAACAGGTAGTCTTGCTGATAGGAGCACATGCTCTCACCAGCTGAGCCATCCTGCCACCTGTTGGCAGCTCAGCGGCAGCTCAGCTCGGGCGCAGCATCACTGGCCCATGTGGGAGTTGAACCGGCAACCCTGTCGCTCAGAGCTTGCATTCTCAAGCTAACTCTTAACCAACTGAGCCACTTGGCCGGCCCTGGTGATGACTTCTTCAGGTATATAAATGTTGAATAACTATTGTGTACACTTGAAACTAATATAATATTGTATGTTAGTTATATTGTAATAAAATATTTTCAAAAGAAAAACATTATACATAATAGCACTAGTCTTGAACAAAATTAAATTAAGAGAGATTAAACTTCTTTGATTTGACAGTTTTCTCCAAAGTTTGCATCCTAGTAGAGGGCAACTCTCACTGTTCTGTTGAGTCATTTACAAAATAATGAGGATACGAAGCAAACCTAATTACTTACAACATCCCATCTTGCTCATGAGTGCCATTTTCTGGGTTATAAGATGAACAGAAATCCTTTGGTACTATCTAGCAGCTGTATTGAGAGCAATGAATATAGTAAGAGTGCAAAAACACCTTTTTAGTTGTATTATTCTGAATTTGAGGTCTGAACTCTGAGGATAGGAACATCATAATAGTTTTCAGATGAGAGTACAATTGTTTGAAGACAAGAAAGGTCCAGAGACTAGCAATACCATATAATAACCATAACAGAATCATTCCATAATGAACATTAGGGATTTAGCTCTTTATATCAGTCATTTACAGTTGTCTATACTTATGAAATTCTCAAAAGCATAAAATAGCATAAAATTAACAGGCTGCTTTGAGAATGCACAGTCAGGCTGAATGAGGCAAAAATCATCTGGGTAGAATATGTTGAAAGCAAATAATAACTTTTTATTGCCTCACATTTAGAACAGACACTACTCTAATGACATTTTATCTTATCTCCTGAGCTCCAGTATTTCTTCTCACTTAAATATGGAATTTCTTAATAAATGAGTAAACAAAATAAATATATAAATATACAATATACTAAACCTGAAAGATTATAACATTATTTGAAAATTTAAACTGTAGCTTTTAACCTTTGTAAACATAAGAAAGTGCTATTTCTATATTGACAAATATGTTTGTACATAGTTTAGAATATGCATATTTAAACTACTATTTGGTGACCAATTACTTTTGTTCTTTTTATCTCTATTCACTTTGAATTCTTTAAAAACTTTCTAGAATTATTTGGGGAGATTCAAGATGGTGTAGTAGGTAAATGCTGTGTTTGCTTCATCCCATGAAATGCTGTGCCTGCCACATCAAACTTGTAGCTAAATTATAGAACAATCAACCTTAAGAACCATCTGAAGTCTAGCTGAACAGAAGTTTTATAACTAAGGAAGTAATGCAGAAGCCATGTTAAGACTGGTAGGAGGGGCGGAGAAGCTTAATGGGCTGTCCCCAAACCTCCGTGTGATGATTAAAAATTGGGAGAACTATCTTGGCTACAGAGATTCCCCACAAAGGAGCAAAGGACCCCAGGATCCATACCAGGCTCCCCAGCCCAGATTTCTGGTGCCAGGAAAAGTAGCCCTCCACCACATCTGGCTGTGAAAACTAGTGGGGATTCTGACTGCCCAGGTGAGACAGAAGGTATTGGGAAACCCAAGCATCCTCTTAAAAGGCCTGTGCAAGCACTCACCCTGGGCTCCCACAGAGAGATAGTGGTTCTGGGGGCATTGGAGACATATGGGGAGAGACTGAGTTGTGTAACTTTGGGGCGAAGACTGGAGGAACACTCCCCATTTTCCCAATGTGAGGCCCTCCTCCTATGCAGCCAGTAGATGGGTGCCATTTTATTTAACTGAGCCTGCCCCCACAGGCCTAATTTGGATTAGTATGGTGAGCTCCGCTCCCTCTACTCTGCTGACTCACTGAGACCCTCCCTGACTTACCCAACTTGCCTACCGCAGAAGGCTTTATCAGCGGCTGAATCTTATGGGTGCTGGTGGGTGGCAGCAGGCCTCAGAGTGCCCTGGCTTTTTGCAGAGCTACCCTAGACCCAGTACTGGTGGTAGTTGTCCTCAGTTCTCATCGTGGCCTCTCCCATGTGCCTCCAGGTACAACACAGGCAGGGACAAACCATGAATCACTTTGTAGTTCATACCAGGTACTCCCCAGCTGGTCACAGGTAGTGGCTGAACTGGGCCTGCATTGGAGCTCCTCCCAAGAGGCACCAGAAACAACATACTTGGAAATTGGCTTCAGACCACAGCAGAGCACCTCCCAATTAGCCCCACAAGTAACACACACACAAAGGGCAGTCTCAACAGGCATCAGAGCCCACTGGAGCAAATCCTGGTCCATGAGGTAAGCCAACCGCCCCCTACCCCCTACAGCAGCCCATAAACTGTGGACGTGGCTAAATCTCATGGCCAGTCAGCCTGAGGTTCAATAATGCCCACTATGTGCCAGCAGCAATCAAGGCTGAACTATAACAGGAGGGCACACACAACCCACACAAGGGACACTCCTGGATCACTCGGCTCAGGTGACCAGACAGAGACAGTGCCACTGGGCCACACAGGGCCCCTACTACATAAGGCCACACAGCAAGACTGGAAGACATAGCAGCTCTACCAAATATGTAGAAACAAACACAGAGAGGCAGCCAAAATAAGGAAATAAAGAAGTACATCCCAAATGAAAGAACAAGATAAATCTCTAGAAAAAGAACTAAATGAAATGGAGGCAAGCGGCCTACCAGAGACAGAGTTCAAAACAATGATTAGAAGGATGATCAAAATACTTAGTGAGAACTTCAACAAAGAGATAGCAAGCATAAAAAAGAACAGAAAAATCATTAAAAAGAGCCAGTCAGCATGAAGAATACAATAACTGAAATGAAGAATGCACTAGAAGGAATCACCAGCAGGCTAGATGAAGCAGAGAATTGATGCAATGATTTGGAAGGCAAAGTAGCATAAAACACCCAAGTGGAGCAGCAAAAAGAAAAAAGAATCCAAAAAAATGAGGAGAGTTTAAGAGATGCCTGGAACAAATCAAGCATAACAACACTCCCATCACAAGGGTACCAGAAGGAGAAGAGAGAAAGCAAGGGATTGAGAACCTTTTCGAAGAAATAATGACTGAAAACTTTCCCAAATGGGAAAGTAAAATAGACATACAATTCCAGGAAGTACAAAGAAACCCAAACAAGATGAACCCAAACAAGCTCACAGCCTGTTTATAATTAAATGGTAAAGGTTAAAGACAAAGAGAGAATCCTAAAAGCAGCAAGAAAAAAGAAAAAAGCAGTTACCAGAAGTGAGCTCACATAAGACTGTCTGCTGATTTCTCAACAGAAACATCACAGGCCAGAAGGATTGTCACAAAATATTCAAAGTGATGGAAAGCAAGGACATACAACCAAGGGTAATCTACCCAGCAAGGCTATCATTTAAAATTAAAAGACAGATAAAAACCTTCCAAGACAAGAAGAAACTAAACCAAACCAGTATTACAAGGAATGTTCAAGGAACTTCTTTAAGATGGGAAAAAATAAAAAATATGAATAATAAACTGGCAACAACTACATATCTATCAACAATTGCTACCAATGTAGATGGATTAAATTCCAATTAAAAACAGGGTGGCTGAATGGATAAGAAAACAAAACCTTTACATATGCTGCCTATAAGAGACTCACTTCAGATTGAAAGACACACACAGACTGAAAGTAAAGGGATGGAAAACGTTATTTCATGAAAATGAAAACAAACAAACGAAAAAATTGGAGTAACAATACTTATACGAGGCAGAATACACTTTAAAACAAAGGTATAATGAGACAAAGAAGGGCCTAGTAATCCCACTTCTGGGTATTTATTTGAAGGAACCCAAAACGCTACTTCAAGAGGACGTGTGCATCCATATGTTCATTGCAGCATTGTTTACAACAGCCAAGATGTGGAGGCAACCTGGGAATCCATTGACAGAAGAATGGATAAAGAGGTGGTGATACATATATACAGTGAAATATTGCCCTCAGCCAGGGAAAGGAATGGGTTCTTGCTATTGGTGATGACATGCATGAACCTGGAGGGTATTGTGCTGAGTGGAGTATGTCAGACAGCAAAAGACAAATGCAATTTGAGTTCACTTATATGTGGAATCTAAAGAACAAAATAAACAAACAAAACAGAAGTAAATACAGAGATACAGAGAACATTTTGATGGTTGCCAAATAGGAGGGGGATTGGGGTGGTGGGTGAAAAGGGGGAAGGGATCAAGAAGTACAAATTGGTTATTACAAAGTAGTCATCAGGATGTAGGGTATAGCATAAGGAATATAGTACTAATACAGTAATAATACTGTACATGCTGTACACCTGAAATTAATATAAAATAATATTGAATGTCAACTGTAACTGAAAAATTAAAAAGAGGGGGAAAGGTGAAGAAGAATAAAAGGTCCAAATTTCCAGGTCTTAAAACAAACAAGTCATGGGGTTTTATTGTACAGCATAGAGAATACAGTCAATAATACTGTGATAGCATGGTACGGTGTCAGATGATTGCTGGACTATCATGGTGATCACTTCTTTAGGTATGTAAATGTTGAATAACTGTTGTGTACACCTGAAACTAATATAACATTGTATGCTAACTATATAAGTCTTTATATAAGTCATTGTATGCTAACTATATAAGTCTTTAAACAATTTTCAGGTAACTTAGATTATTAATTAGCAAAACCAATATAAAATTTAGAAGGATTTAAATTATAATTGCAAGATCCTTAATAAGTTGTAAATTGATTAAATAACAATGCAATCACTGTTGATATTAAAAAATAACTTCTCAGAAAATTATAACACAATGAAATTTTACTCACATAGTGCAAGTGGAATAATTTTGGGGTTTATGTATTTTGAAACATTGGCTGGAATTCACAAGAACAAAAAAATGAGAAGAATATTAGTTGTTATAATTAAATTTAGTTGAGCATCTATATTTAAATTTATATATTTCTAAAATTTTTGTGTTAGTAGTGTTCAGTTTTCTGACCCATAAGACAAGTATAGGAAAGTCCCAGTTACTTAACCTATTTTGTAACAAAGTAAAATCTAGTATTGTATATGCTTTATTTATATCATTTTCTTCACTGTGATAAAATCAGAAAGAACACATCTTACTACCTTTTAAAAATTAATTTTTTTAAATTAAGACTTTTTTAAGAGAAGTTTGAGGTTCAAAGCAAAAATGAAGAGAAAATACAGAGATTCCTCATATGTCTCCTGCCCCATACATGATAGTATCCCCCAATGTCAACATTCCCCACCAAAGTGGGACATTTGTTATAATTGATGAACCTTCATTAACACATCATAATTACCCAAAGTCCATAATTTACACTATTGTTTATTCTTGGTGTTGTACGTTCTATGGTTTGGGACAAATGTATAATAGCATGTATCCATCACTATGGTATCATACAGAATATTTTTATGGCCCTAAAAATTCTCTGTGCTTCACCTACTTAAGTATCCTCCCAACCCCTGGCAACTACTGATCCCTTTACTCTCACCATAGTTTTGCCTTTTCCAGAATGTCATACAGTTGGCATCATGCAGTATGTAATCTATTATGACTGGCTTCTTGCACTTAGTAATACGCATTTAAGTGATGTACATGTCTTTTCATGGCTTGATGGCTCATTTCCTTTTAGTGCTGAATAATATTCCATTGTCTGAATGAACCACAATTCATTTATCCATTCACTTACTGAAGGACGTCTTGGTTGCTTCCAAGTTTTGGCAATTATGAATAAAGCTGATATGGATATTCATTGTGTGGACATAAGTTTTCAATTCTTTTGGGTCAATACCAAGGAGCACAATTTCTGCATCATATAGTAAGTGTTAGTTTAGTTTTATAAGAAACCTCCAAGCTATCTTCCAAAGCAGCTGGACCATTTTGCATTCCCACAAGCAATGAATGAGAATTCCTATTGCTACACTGATATTTGGTGTTCTCAGTGTTCTGGATTTTGGCCATTCTAATAGGTGCACAGTGGTGTCTCAATGAGCTTTTAAATTGTATTTCCCTGATGACATATTATGTGGAACATCTTTTCATATGCTTATTTGATATGTTTATATCTTCTTTGGTGTCTGTTAAGATCTTTGACCCATTTTTGTTTTCCCATTGTTGAATTTTAAGGGCTTTGCATACTTTGCTTTTTAAAACATATTATTCAATTTATTTTAACTAAAAAAACCCCCCAGTTCCCCCATTTCTTCTATTTAATACCCATTTTTGTAGATATTCTTTATCAAATTTAGAATGTTGTAACTATCTTTTAAAACAAATTTAACACAATAGTTTAATTTGTATATGACTTAGTAAGAATAAAAAAGTTTCATAATTTTCTCATATTTTAACGTATTTTACAATTCTTTCATATTTATTACATAATATAAAAACTATTCCAGTTTTGCTTAAATGTTTTCATTTAGGACATTTTCTTAAAATTCACCTAGTATCAATGTTCATTCCTTTGTGTCTTACCTTAGTAACCTAAAGGTCAGCCATTACCTAAAACTTAATTTTTCTCCTTTGAGCACATTTTTTTGTTTTTCATTTATCTGTTTTGTGTGTATAAGTTCTTGAGACCATTTATTCTAAATGTACATAAGCTTAGTCCCTAGACTAATTAAATATGTGCTCCATTAAATATGATAAACTTAACAGTCTTGTTAATTTCCCTCCAGATTAGACAATTTAGTTTCACAAAATTGCATAATTAAGCAGGTGAATCCCTTTATGCTCCATCTGGATCCCCTCTCATTGAAGGACTTGCCCCAGCTCCTGGGAATGATGTAAGCAGGAAGCCTTCAGCTGTCAGGGATATCCAAGCTGCACGAAGCCAAAATGTTACCCCCACTACCCTGATCCATGTGGAGATATAGATGTATAGCCATCTGGACCCAACAGGGAAAAACTCTGAAGGGTATTTTTACTTCAGATTGTCCAATAGGGTTGCCCAAGGCATTTGTAGGGTCTGCATTATAGTTTGAACTTGTCCCTCTGCCAATTCCTGCTTGATCCCCCTACCTGCCAAGGGTGTTGATCCCTTCATAACCATCCTGCCTGCTAAACTCTATTCCCAGGTCTACTTCCAAAAGAACCCAACCTGTGACAGTAAGTAAGTAAATAGTTCTCCTTTGATAGTATTATTTATATCCCCAAAGGTAGTTACATCTCTTAGCCTATTCCAGCCAATCACTAAGTCACTATGCCAAGCACAAAAAGAAAAACAAAAACTTTTTATTTAACATCACAGAATTAAATAGCATATTTTCATGATATTAGCTGAACAGAATTTCTGTTCTTTCTTCATCTCAAGACAGATCTCTCTGTTTGAACTAGATGTTCTCATGGTGCATACAAATGATCAATTCCTGCAATCAGTTACATATAATTTTTCAAAGGTATTTTAAGCAAACAGGTAGCTGTATATCTAGAATCTCTCTGGTCACAAACACAAAGAATTTCAAGTGACCATTTACAGACACAAACAAACGTGAAATATTTTGGGACAAATTATAGAATTTTAGCTAAAAGAAAAATGAAAATAAGACACAAAGTTCTTGCCAATGAAACACAAAATTACTTCCCTGCAACTAAAAGAAATAAATGAGTAATTTCCTACCCTATCTTTGCTAGGGACTTTGTTCATCCCTCAGTAACATATTGGGTCTTCGGAAAAGTCATGACGCATGTTTACAACAGATGGCACTAGTTCATTTTTGGAAATAACATTTGCATCTATGTTATTGCTATGTCATTTGACAGCTGACAGTTCTAGCTTAATTCTAAAAAAAATTAAGCGATTTGGTTGAGTTTTGGAGATTTTACAAGTTGAAGATGGAAGATCAAACTGTACATTTTTGCCATATTTTACTGTTTTATTTCATAGAGGGAAGAACATGAGTCAAGCTTGTGAAAAGTTGCATAAAGTTTATGGTGACAATGCTCTACAAGAATGTCAGTGCCAACGATGGTTCACAAAATTCCATGCTGGTGATTTTGATCTCAATGATGCTCCTCGGTCAGGGAGGCCCACCGAGGTTGATGATGACAAAATAAAGGCATTGATCAAGTCAAACCCACATTATGTGACACAAGAAATTGCAGAAACATTGAACATCCATCATTCAAGAATTCATGACCACCTGAAGAAGCTGGGATATGTAAGCAAGCTTGATATTTGGGTTCTGCATGAACTCAAAGAAGTTCATTTGATGGCGTGTATAAACATCTGCAATATGCTCATGAAACGTGGGGAAAACGATCCTTTTTTGAAGTGACTGATAACTGGTGATGAGAAGTGGATTGTTGACAACAATGTGGTGTGCAAATGGTCTTGGTCCCGACATCATGATTCGCCTCAAATGACATCAAAAGCAGACATTCATCAGAGAAAGGTTATGCTATCAGTGTGGTGGGATTTTAAAGGTGTTGTGTTTTTCGAGCTCCTACCAAGGAACCAAACACTCAAGTCAAATGTGTACTGTCGGCAATTGGACAGTTTGAATGATTCCATCATCCAGAAATGTCCAGAGCTTGTTAATTTTAAAGGAGTTGTGTTCCATCGCACCAATGCAAGACCACACATAAGTTTGACCACCCGTCAAAAATTATTGGAGCTTAGATGGGATGTGTTGCCTCACCCACCATACTCGCCTGACCTTGTGCCTTGTTTCTTGTGATTTGTTTCATTCTCTTCAAAACTCTTTGTGTGGTATAATGTTCAATTCAGATGAGGGTGTAAATCAACACCTTGTTCAGCTTTTCGCAAATAAAGACAGGTCCTTCTATGAATGAAGAATTATGAAGCTCACTGAAAGATGGCAAAAGGATATTGAACAAAACGGGCAATATATCATTGATTGATCTTTGTCTTTTATATAAATAAATGACCTTTGAAAAACATAGATAAAATATGTCATGAATTTTCCGAAGACCTAATAGTTGAATACATTGACCAAAAGCCTATGGTATCATGGTATCAAACCCAACCCCACCTTTTCTCAAGTCCTATGGCATCCTTCTGACATCAAAAGACTTTTCCATGCACTTCCAAGGGGGCATGGGGGAGGGGGGTTGGGGACATTCACTGTAATTGCCCAATCCATACGTACTTTCAGTACTCTAGCTTCAAACTTCCTCTCCGAGTTTTCGATGTCATTCTTGGTATGGTATTACTTGATTCAGGGGTTTTTGTTTGTTTCAGGTGTACAAAACAACATAATGATTAGATATTTACACACCTCACAAAGTGATAGCTCCACCAAGTCTACTACCCATCTGACATCATACATAGCTATTACAATATCATTCACTATATTCCCCATTTATATTAACTTGGTTATTGAATGTTTAGAAGACCTTTGTTCATGTATCTTCCAGGCCAGGGCAAGCCAGGTTGCCTATGATGTGGTGGTTTTCTGGTCTTTTATGTTTTTGTACCAGGAAGGTACAGTTGTTTGGGTAACTGCCAGTCTCTGCTATATTGTGATTAAAGTAAAGATTTTTGATGTACCAAAATTGATGTACTAAATCTCCACTGAAGTGCAAAGTAAGTGAAGCTCTTTCATCTTTTGAAGTTTATCAGGCTGCATTTTTTGTACAATCTCTTTTTCCAAAGGAAGAAGTGAATGAAAGTACTTTTAAAGGTTCCAATTTATCATAGAAAAAAATATGAATGAAATTGAGAAAAACGCAGATTGATGAACTCACTACTAATTTTTATCCATTTTCTACCCCTAAACTTGTACTATTTAGAGAACGATATGGTAACCACTAGTTACATGCAGCTATTTGAATTTAAATTTTAACTAGTTAAATATTTTTCAAATTTTATTTCTCAGCTAAACTAGCCACATTTTAGTGCTCAACAGACACATATGGCTTGTGTCTAACCATATTGGACAACACAGATTTAAAGAATATTTCCATTATTACAGCAATTTCTATTGGAAAGTATTGCTCTAAGTGATAAGGAGACATCTCAGAAAAATCCAGAATGTGCTTGCCACCAAATGTCTTCTGTCTAGATATAGATAACACATATAGAAGATGCACACACACAGAGACACACACACACACACAAAGAAACACAAATTCTATACAATATATTTTAAGGAGGGGGGTGGGGGTAAGGGAGAAGGGGAAGGGATTAGATAGCATAAATGAGTAACTACACTATTGCCACAGGAATGTGAAAGACAGTTTGGGGAATATAATTAATAATGTTGTAAATATTTTGTAGGGTGTCAGATGGTCACATGTCTTGTCAGGGAGACCACTTCATGGATGGGGTAGAGGCTTGATCACTGCACTGTACACCTGAAGCTGATGTTGTATAATATTGTATGTCAACTATAATTGAATATATGTGATGGTATGTGAAATATAGTGTGGGAGTGGAGTCAAGGGAATTGTAATAGATATGTATGATATTGGGGGGAAATGGGGTGGCAGATTGGAGGAGGGAGTTGTCACTATGAGGGTTAAAAAGTATAACTGTTGCACTATGTTATACACCTGAAACTAGTTTAAAAGAACAACAAAAAAAACCCACAAATGGTTCACAAAGGAGCAAGACAAACAAAAAACAAAAACTCATAGACACGGACAATACTTTGGTGGTTACCAGAGGGTAAGGGGGAAGGAGGGTGGTAGAAGAGGGTAAAGGGGATCAAATATATGGTGATGAGAGGAGAACTGACTCTGGTGTTGAACACACAATGCAATAGATAAACAATGTATTATAGAACTGTATACTTAAAACCTTTATAATTTTAGTAACCAATGTGGCCCCAACAAATTTAATAAATAAAAAAATCCCAAATGGTTCACTCCCAATTATGATAATACATTGTTTTAATATATTTCCTTCAACTTGCATGTATAACTATATGCTCTCAAATTTTTATGTCACTTTGTGTTCTGCTTTTTTACTTAACATTATATCAAACATCTTATTTCTGTTTCTACATAATCTTAATTATAATTTTAATGCTTGCATAATATTCCATCATTTTGATGTACCATAACTTATTAAATCATTTTTATAATGTTAGACAGGCTCTTAGTATTTATTCTTTTCTTTAACCTGATTGAGGTTATAAGGCATTTTCTGTGTATTAATGTTTCTGCTGTTCTCTTGTACTTCATAAGTAACTTCTCTATTCATACATGTTTTATGGGAGATATTCTGTTTATAGCTTTTATAGTGCATAGAATATAAAACCGTCTCTGACTAATTTAATCCAACAATACTCAAAACAAACAGTTTATGGAAAGCAGTGGATTTAATGATTTTTTAGAATGTGTGCCTTTGGCAGGTGACTTTGATTTAGTTGTGCAATATTCATTATGCTGTGACTTTTGCTCCCTTATATCCTATAATGCTTTTGACCCCAGAGACAGTCTCTATAACAATACAAGTCATGTGAACCAGAAGAAATAACTGTCAGACCCCATTTTAATTTCACCTGCAGCCTCAATTCCTTTCCCTCACCAGAGTTATATTCCTGAAAGAGGTGAGGAGACTGATATTTGATGGCCCAGTAGTGTCTATTCTATTGCTTATATTACTCCCCAATTTCCCTCCACATATACCTGGAACTAAGATCCAGGATTCCAAATACATCTTTATGGCCTCTTATCTAGGCCTTGGGTCTGCCTTAGAACTCACAAAATTTGGGGCCCCTACTGCTTTGCTAGTTTTTTTCCAATTTGTAGTCTCTATGACTAGTGTTTGCTTTATCTTTAAAGGTAAATTTTAGGAGGGGCCCAAGGTCTCAGCCTTGAATGTAGGGTTCAAGGGTATAGCAATTACACAGGTCAGACAATTGATAGGATTTACAACATTTCACACATGAGGCTTTAATAAAGGTTAAGTACAGCAGGAGAAAGTATAGTCAATTATTGAGGGGTTTGATATGTCCAGAAGCTCCTCTCAGAATCCTCCCTTAGTTTCAGAGGTTTGTGCTTTGCATATGGACCACTAAAATATGTTCAAGTTATCTTGGTTTCAAGGAAGCCAAGAAACAAATTTACTGAGAGGTCTTTAATACTCCTCAGGTCACAGCTAAAACTAGACTGTATAAACAGTAAAACTAAGTGCAAACCATCAAATTGTAGATCCCTGACCAATGTAAACAAGCTAGTACAGGATGCCACCATAGAAATTTTTAACTTTAAATAGCACATTATCAATCATTAACTAGTGTGTTTCATCTTTGTCTTAACCAGAGGTCAGTACCAGACTTTCAGGCACCCCTAGAGATGAGAATAGAGCTATTCCAGTCCACTTACAAGTTAAGTGTATCCTCATACAGAGGGATAAGTGATATATAAGTCCTTAGTACATTGGTTTCTTCCTTCTATCTCCATTGTTAAAGTCAACAGATATTCTTATGTAACAGACAGTTTGCTGAGGGACACATTGTCAAGTTTCATAAAAGTTTCTTGGGCTTATTGCTTTTCTTTAGGTGGAGGGTCTTCGAGTTGAGAAACCCTTTGAACTTTGATTAATTTATTGAATAACTAGAAGAGGCTAGAATAAGAAGATGATCTAGGGGCTAGACTATCAAAGGGACTTTCAGTTGCCATTGGCAAAGGGCTGCAGGGAATACTATTGTAGATGGGTAGTAAGTAGTTATTCTGTTCACAGTCTCATCCAATACTGAAAGAAAAAAATACTATAGAGAAATCTTTCCAGCAGCTTCTCTGTGGTTTTTCTCTCCCCTCAAGGGACCACAGGAAAAAAAATGTGCTGAACTATACTCCCATAATGGTATTTGGCTGGAAATGTACTGCTGTGGCCTTTGTGCTTTTTGGCACTGTATTATTTTGCTTAGTTTGCTAAGGATGCTGAAACAAAGTACCACAAACTGGGTAGTTTGAACAACAGAAATATATTCCCTCACAGATATGGAAGCTAAAAGTCCAAAATTAAAGTGTTGGTAAGGTTGGTTCCTTCTGAGGATTGTGAAGGAAGGACCTGTTCCAGGCTTCTCTTATTGGCTTGTAGATGCCTGTCTTCTCCCTGTGTCTTGACATCACCTTCCTTCTGTGTGTGTCTGTCTCCATGTCCAAATTTTTTCTTTTTATTATATAAGGACACCAGTCATGTTGGAATCGGGCCCACCCTAATAACATCATTTTAAATTAATTAGCTCTGTAAAGGCTATCTCCAAATAAGGTCACATTCTGAGATACTGGGGGTTAGGACTTCAACACATGAATTTTGTGTGTGGGGGTGGATACACACTTCAACCCAGAACAGGCACATATAGAAAATCAGGCTGCTTCTCAAAGTCTTACAACATCTTTTTCTTTGGACTCCTCTTCTTCCTATAAACATTAGTTGTGTTCAGGATAGGCTGTGGCTTATGCTGCCTTCTGTCATGGAGGAAACATTTTCTGATGGCAAAAATAACAAGACATGTATATAAGGAAGTAGACATAACAGATAGCCTTCTGGACAGGAATCAACTGTGACATAATTAGAAACCCATGTGTGTTTTCAAAACATAGAAACCAAGACAGCTTGGATGCCGCAAAGTGACTATTCAATGCCAAAATGGCACATGAGGCCCTTTAGCAACTATGAGTGAAGTGAACAGGAAGACTGTTTTTCTGTGCTTTGCGGATGACAATTAAATAATGTTACTGCAATTTACTAAAATTGTTTACTAAGAATTGTTTACTAATTGCTTACTAACAAGTTACTAAAAATTGTTTTATAATTTATTGGTATAATTATCAATAACATAACAGCAATAATTTCTCTTGCGAATATACAGTTTTATGACATACATATTGGAGTCCATAAAATGTTTTAAATATCCTCTTTAATTGCACAACAAAAATATATTATAGAAAATTAAATTCCTTTCATAAAAAATTCAAAAATGGTAGAATAATGGTGTTCACAATCATACTCACTTTCCACTTTATGACTTTGAACAGTATTTGTACCCAGGTGATTGTGATATGCCATGGTCAAGGGTCCTAGTTGGAAGCATTGGCTATGCATGTTCTTCTCTTGGCTCTATCATTTAATGAGAAATATTCTCTTCTTTGGTTTTTAAGCATAATTTTTTGATAGTAATGAAGTAAATATATCATCACCATTGGAAAATGTTTTAAAATAATTTTTATTAGTATAAGTCTAGAGTATGATTTGGTTACTTTGTCACACATTCTTAACTATTTCTTTTTCTATAATAATTCCTGTAGAAAAAGCACAGATGAAATATTCTCCAAGATAGACTAGATCCTAGGTACAAAAGCAAACTTTAACAAGCTTAAAAGTTGATATGTTCTCAGGCTATAATTAAAATAAATTAGAAATCAATAAGAAAAAGATACCAGGAAAATATTTAAACAGCTGAAAATTAAACAAACAAAAATTTTTTAAATAATCCATGGGTCAAAGAGAAAGTCTCAATAAAAATAGAACATATTTTTACCTGAATGAAAATACAACATATCAAAATTTGTGTAATGCAGCTAGAGTGGAGCATAGAGAGAATTTTATAGAAATAACTGCTTGTATCAGAAGTGATAAAATGTCTCAAATCAATAATCTAAGTTTCTGCCTCAAGAAACTAGGAAAAGAAGAACAAAATATAGCCAAAGCAAGAAGAAGGGAAGAAATACTAAAGATAAGAGCAGAAGTCAAAAAAATTAAAACAGAAAAATTATAGAGAAATACAATGGAACATAGAGTTGGTTCTTGAAAAGATCAATAAAACCGTTAAACTTCTAGTTAGACTTAAAAGAAAAAATAGAGAAAGCACAAATTACTGATATCAAGAATGAAAGAGGGTGTTTAAACATAATACAGGTATTAAAAGGATAATAAGAGAATACTACAATGAACTCTATTCATATAAATTTGGCAATTTAGATTAAATGGATCAATTTTTTTTGAAAACCACAGACTACTAAAACTTACCCAAAATTAAATGTATAACATGAATCGTCCTATAACTATTAAAGATATTTAATCCCTAGGTAAAATCTTCTAAAAATGAAAATTCTATGTTCATGTGGTTTCATCGATGAATTCTATCAATCATTTAAAGAAGAAATAACACCAATTATACAAAGTATATTCCAGAAAATAGGAGAAGAGGGGACACTTCACAATAAATTTTAGACCTGCATTACAGTAAAACCGAAACCAGGTAAGGGCAGTACATACAAAGAAAACTATAGACCAATATCTCTTATGAACATGGACATAAAAATTCTCAAAAATAGCAAATTGAATCTAGCAATACAGAAAAAGAATTCTATAACATGATCAAGTGGGATTTATCTATAAAATTCAGGGCTTGGGAAAAAAATTCAGGGCTAATTAAATCACCACAAATAAATGCAATCCACCATATGTACAGTTTGAACTTGAAAAACCACATAATTATATCAATTGATGCAGAAGAGCAGTGGGGGGAAAAAGTGAAAATTCACTCATGATAAAAATTCTCAGCAAACTAGTAATAGGAGGGAACTTCTACAATCTGATTAAGGGCATAAAGAAAAAAGATACAGCTAACACCATACTTAATCATGAAAGACTGAGTACTTTCCATCTATGATCAGGACAAAGTAATGATTTCTTCTAACAATTACTATTCAAAATCATACCAGAGGTATTAGCCAGTGTACAAATGAAAAAATAATAATAATAACAAAGGCCCGCAAACTGGGGAGAAAGAAATAAAACTGTTCTTATTAACAGGCAATATGATTGTCTACCTATGGAATCCTAAGGATCTACAAAAATATCCCACTAGAACTAATAAATGAGTTTAACAGGTTGCAAGATATAAGGTTAACACACAAAAATCAATTACATTTATATGTAGTAGCAATGTACAATTGGAAATAGAAAATTTGTCAACAATACAACTTATAATAGTTGCAAAATAATAAAATAGGTATAAATCTAAGAAAGTACAGCATCTATATGCTGAAAACCACAAAATGCTGATGAAAGAAATTAAAGTAGGCCTAAGTAAATGGAATGGTATTCAATGTTCATAAGTTGGCAGACTCAAGAGTCAAGCTGTCACTTATTCCCAAATTTTTCTACTAATTTAATGTAATTCCAATCAAAATCCCAGTAAACTATTTTTATTGATACAGAAGTGATTTCTAAAATTCATATGGAGGAGCAAAGTGACAAGAATAACAAACAATTTTGAAAAAGAAGAATAAAGTGGGATGACTTACACTACCAGATTTTAAGGCTTAATATAGTGATAATAATTAAGAAATTGTGGCCTTGGCAGGGGACTAAACATATAGAGCAATGGAACAAAATAAAGAGTTCAAAAACAGACCAACATATGGGAATATGAAGTAGACAGAATTTTTCCCATTCTTCCCACAAAGTACAAGTAAAGACCCTGGACATTATATATATAACAAACATTCGACTCTGAAAGGTGGAGGGAAAAATGCAGATTAGCTAAGGACCTTAGGACCCAAAGAGATACATGGTAGTAAGTTCCCTCAGCTTTCTTTTTGCCTCACATGTCCCAGACTGTGCTGTAGAAGCCAGCAACCAGGAAACGACAATGGGCACAGGAATATAGAAAACAAAAAATTCTACTCTATCTAGCCTAAGGGCTAGGAAAGAGTAAGCCTAGCAAGAGAGAAAACTTTTAGAAAATAACCTTTCTTCTGCAGCCAAATATCGCTGGTAAAAGACCGTGGCCTGAATTCTATCACTGGTAAGAGACCGTGACCTGAATTCTATCCAAGTCAACAGTGGTTAAGTGGAAAGCCTAGTCTTTTAACTTCATCAGGCCATAATAAGGCACTCCATCCCCCTGCAAGTATGGTGTCAGAGGTCAAAAAAGGAGCTGGGAATTTCATTCACACCAAGCAGTACAAGTGCCCTCCCCCAAAACATGGAGTGAGTGGAAGCCATGTGGGGAGCTTGAACTTCCTTCATCACCTGGTAGTAATAAAGCACCTCTCCCTCTCTCCACTGAAGTGGTATTAGAGAGGCCTTAGTGGAGAGTCGAAATTCACAGCACTGCCCAATGGTAACAAAGCACCCACCCCATGGTATTAGTGGAGATCATGTGGGGAGTAGTAATGAGGCCTTCCTAACAATCACAGCCAGGGAGATATCAATGGAGGCCTAGTGGGAAGCTGAAACTCCCTCTCTTGCTCAGCAGTAATGATGAGCTTCCTCCTGCTCAAGTATCAACAAAGGCTAAGTGGGGAAACTAGACTCCCCCTTGCAACTGACAGTAATGAGGCAGTGCTCCGCCTTCTCCTCTGAATTAACAGAGGAAGCTTGCTAAAACAAAAAGTTTATATATGATCCAGAGTCTCATATAATATGCAAAATGTCAAGGTTACAATAGAAAAAAATCTCTTATACCAAGAACCAAGATCTCAAACTAAATGAAAAAAGACAACCAATAGAATTCAATGCATAAGTTACAGATATGTTAGAATCATCTGGCTAAGAGTTTAAAGCAGCCATAATAAATGTTGTTCAACGAGCAATTATAAACAAACTTGAAACACACTTATGTACATACTTGAAATGAAAAAAAATAGAAAGCCTCAGCAAAGGAATTGAAACTCTCAGCAAAGAAATAGAAGATACAAAGAAAAACCAAATAGAAATTTTAGAACTTAGAAATGCAAAAACTCAGTACATTGGATCAAGAGCAGAATGGAAGGCAAGGAGAGAAGAATTACCAAAACTGAAGACAGAACAATAGAAATGACACAATCCTAACAACAGAAAGAAATCATACTGAAAATAATGAACAGATTCTAAGATACCTATCAAAAGATTTTTTAAATTAAAGTTTTTTGGGATGACAATTTTTAGTAAAGTTACATAGGTTTCAGCTGTACAATTCTGTGATACATCATCTATATATCACATTGTGTGTTCACCACCCAGAGTCAGTTCTCCTTCCATCACCATATATTTGATCCCTTTTATCCTCATCTGCCACCTCCTTCCCCCCCTTACCCTCTGGTAACCACTAAACTATTGTCTGTGTCTATGAGTTTTTGTTTCTTCATTTGTTTGTCTTGCTTCTTTGTTGTTTTCAGTTTTATATACCACGTATCAGTAAAATCATATGGTTCTCCACTTTTTTTGTCTGACTTATTTTGCTTAGCATAATAATTTCAAGATCCATGCATGTTGTCACAAATGGCACTATTTCATCTTTTCTTATGGCAGAATAGTATTTTATTGTGTATATATACCACATCTTCTTTATCCAATAATCCATCCAAGGACACTTTGGTTGTTGCCATATCTTGGCCACCGTAAATAAAGCTGCAATGAACATCAGAGCACATATATCTTTATGGATAAATGTTTTCAGATGTTTTGGGTAGATACAAAAAATTAAAAATAGAATTACCATATGACCCAGCAATCCCTCTCCTGGGTACCAAAAGACCCCTGCAACTAGATTGAAAGCAGCAACTGGACTTGGAACTGAGCTTGCGCCCTCCACAATTAAGATTGAAGGACAACAACTTGACCTGGAGCTGATGGATCCTGAAAAAACACAATGTTCCCCTTCCCCAATCCCGCAACACTGTTCCCCTCCCCAATTTCCCAATAAAAATTTGTAAAAAAAAAATTCTAACATTTATGTCATAGAAGTCTCAGAAAAAGAAAAGAAATATGGTGGGGCTGAAAAACTACTTGATGAAATAATAGTTGAAAACTTCCCAAATTTGGCAGAAGGCATAAACCTACAGATCCAAAAAGGTGAGTGAACCACAAATAAATCCACATAAAAGCACATCATAGTAAAATGTCTGAAAACGGAAGAGAAAGAAACAATCTTGAAATTAATGACAGAAAAACAACAACTTCCCTATAGTGGTACAACCATTGAAATGACAGAGGATTTCTTATCAGAAAACATGGAGGCTAGAAGAAAGTGGTAACATTTTTCCAGTGCTAAAAGAAGAGAACTGTAAACCCACAATCCTATGTCCAGTGAAAATATTCTTTAAATATATAAAGGAGAAATAAAAACATTCACAGACAAAGGAAACCTAATAGAATTTGTCACCAGAGACCTACCCTAAAATAATGGGTGAGGGAAGTTCTATTCAGAAAAAGAAAATGATTAAAGAAGGAATTTTAGATCACCAAAAAGAAAGAAAGAACACAGGGGAAAAACATAGGTAAATACATTGATTTCTCCTCTTGTTTGTTTATGTTTGATTATTGAAGAAAAATTGTAACAATGTCTGATATGGTTCTAAATGCCTATCAAGGAAATGCTTAAGATAGCCATGTTATGAAAGGAGGAAGGTAAAGGGAGGTAAGGTTTTTACACTTCACTCAAACTGATATAGTGTCAACTTCAGTAGACTGATAAGATATACATTTATAATATGATACCTAAAGCAACAACTAAAAATGTTGTGCAAAAAGATACACTCAAAATCACTATAGATAAATCAAAATCTATTATGAAATAGGTTCAGGTAATCCACAAAAAGTTAAGAAAAAGGAAAAACACAGAGAGAACACACAGAAAATAATAAAACAGCAAACTTGAGTCCTAATATCTCAATAATTACATTATATAAACTGTCCAAATATGCCTATTAAGTGCAGAGATTAGCAGAGTATGTTAAAAAATATGACCCACCAATATGCTCTCTACAGGAAACTCTTCAAATGTTGAGATATCATGCTAACATAAGTCAAAGATAGTGAAGTGGCTGTATTAATTTCAGATAAAGTAGACTACAGAGCAAAAAAAAAAATCTAGAGACAGAAAGGGACACTATATAATTATAAAAAATTCAATCCACCAAGAAGATATAGTAAAATGTGCATGCACCAAACACACAGCTGCATAAGATATGAAGAGAAAAACTAATAAAACTGAAAGGAGTAATAAGTACAGTCACAATTATAACTGGAGACTTCAACATCCTTAGCTCAACACTATTAGAACAATTAGAAAATCTGCAAGTGTATAGAAAAACTCAAAAGTTTCATCAACTAATAGGATCTAATTAAGATTGAAGACTCCACCCAACAACAGCAGAATCCACATTCTTTGCAAGTGCCAATGGAACATAAACCAAGATAAGCCATTAAACAAACCTGAATACATTTAAAAGGATTAAAATCAGAGTGTGTTCTCTGACCACATTGGAATCAAACTATAAATGAATAACAGAAAGATAACAGAAAAAGTCCAAATACTTGGAAACCAAAGGCCATACTTCTAAATAATTTATTGTCTAATGATAAGTCTCAAAGAAAAATTTAAAAACCACATCATACTGAATAAAAATGAAAATACAACATTTCAAAATTTGTAGGACATAGCAAAAGTCGTGCCAAGAGGGGAATTTACAGCAATAATGTGTACACTATAAAAGAGGAAGTCTCCAACCAATAATCTAACATCCCAGCTCAAGAACCTAAAAACATACAGAAAAATAAACTAAAAATGAGCAGGAGTAGAGAAATAAGAAATATAAATGCAAAAGACAACAATATTGAAAACAATAGAGAATAATAACAATAGAGAACAATAATAACAATATAGAACAATAACAATAGAGAAAAATTAATGAAACGCAGAACTGGTTCTTTAAAAAGATCAACAAAATTAACAAACCTCTAGCAAAACTTGACAAAAAATAAGAAAAGACACAAAAAACTAAATTACAAATGGAAGTGTATATCATTATAGATTCTTCAGATACCAATATGATAATGATGACATATTTGGAACAACTCTAAACACATAAATTTGACAACTTAGCTGGAATGGATCAATTCTTAGAAAAATTAAAACTACCCCAACTCATCTAATATTACACAGTTAATTTAAATTGTGCTGTAACTTTTAAAGGAAATTCAATTCAAAATTTTAAAAACTCCAGATGTTTTCAATGGAAAAATTTGCTTAATGCTTAAAAAGAACTAACACAAATTCTCCACAATCTCTTGCATAAAATAGAATAGGAGAGAACACTTCTCAATTCATTTTATGAAGTTATGATTCTGATGCCAAAACTAGAGAAAGATAGTACCAAAACAAGGAAATGATAGATCAATATCTCTCATAAGCCTTGATGCAAAAATACTCAATAAAATATTAACAAACTGAATTTAACATCGTTTAACACAATTGTATACCATGGCCACCTGAAGTTAATTCCAGGGATGAAAGACTTGTTCAATATTGAAAAAAAATTCATTGTATTTCACCATATTAACACACTAAGGAAGAAAAATCACAGGATCTTATCAATTGATGCAGAAAAAGCATTTGATGAATTTCAAAACCTATTTATTATAAAAACTCTAAGGAAAAGAGATATAGGACAACTTTCTTAACTTGATAAGCAGCATCTACAAAAATCCTATAGTTAACATTATACTTAAGAGTGAAAGAATGATTGTTTTCCCTGTGATCAGAAACAAAATAAAGTTGTCCGCCTCAATGATATTACTCAGCATAGTAATGGAAGTGTTAGCCAATTCAATAAGGCAAGACAAAAAAATAAAATGCATACAGATTAGAACAGAAGAAGAAAAAAGAAAAGAACTTTAAAGAAACCTCCTAGAACTAAGTGAGTTCTTTAGGGTTACAGGCTATAAGACCAACACACAAAAATTAATTGCATATCTATGTATTAACAAGGAACATGCAGAAAACAAAATTTAAGATGTCATACTACTAAGATTGTTGAAAAAAATGAAAGAGTTAACAAAATACGTACAGCTAAATGAAATAAGACAGTGAGACAAATACCATGATTTCATTTATATGTGGAATTTAAAATAACAAAACAAATGAACAACCAAAACAAAACAAGACGTAGAAGCAGATCAAAGCGATGCCTGCCAGAGGGAAGTGAAATGGGGGGATGGGCGAAAAAGGGGAAGTGAAATATAGTCAATAATATTGTGATAAGTTTGCACAATGACAGATGGTTACTAGAATTAGTGGGATGATCACATTGTAAGGTATAAAAATGTCAAAATCACTACACTGCACACCTGAAACTAATACAACATTTTACACCAACTATACTTAAATAATAAATACATAATAAATTTAAAGAAATAAAATTACAAAATGCTAATGAAAGTAATCAAAGAAGACTTAAGTACATGGAGAGACATACCATGTTTATGAATTGCAAGATTCAATATAGTAAAGATGTAAATTCTCTCAATCAATATACATGGATAAAACAATTTCTATTAAAACCCAAGCAAGGATTTTTATAGACATAGACAAACTTATTCTAAAATTCATAGGGAAAGGCACAAGTCATAGAATAGTTAAAATAATATTGATAGAGAAGAATAAAGAGGACTCACTCTACCCAACAAGGCTTACTTTAAAAATCCAGTAATCAAGACAGTATGGTATTGGTGGAGTTAGATACACAGATCACCGGATTAGAATAGAGTGCACAGATATGGCTCCTACACAAATACAATCAACTGATTTTGACAAATATGCAAATGCAGTTCAATAGAGAAAGAATAGCCTTTTCAAGAAATATGTAAACAATTTGCCTTGCATAAGCAAAAAGTGAATGTTGCCCTAAACTTCACAACTTATGCAGCAATTAACCTAAAATGCATGAAGGACTTAGATGTAAAGCTATAAAACTTTTAGAGAAAAGAAAAGAAGAAAATCTTTGGTATCTAGTACTAGACCAAGTTTTTAGACTTGACACCAAAAGCATGAACCATAAAAGAAAAAAAATGATAAATGATAAGCTCTCTGTTAAAGCCCATATGAAGAAGATGAAAATAGAATCAACAGTCTGGGAGAAAATATTTGCAAACCACATGCCTGACAAAGTACTGTTAGCTAGAATATAAATAAATTCCAAACCTCAATAGTAAAAGCACAAACAATCTAATTACAAAATTGGTAAAAGGTGTGAATAGACATTTCACTAAACATGATATGATATACAGATGGTAGAAAAGCACATGAAAAGATTTCAACATCATTAGCCAGTGAAATGCAAATTAATACCAAATGAGATATCACTACACACCCATCAGAATGACTAAACATTTACATATACATATACAGGGGGTGTCCCAAAAAATGTATACAAGTGAACACTTTGGTCAGCATTGTTGAAGCAATAGTTCGCCATAATCGGAAGTGTCTGGACGCTGATGGGAACCACTTTGAGCACCTCTTGTAGTTGCAGAAGTCAAATGTGACTTGTATTCATCTTTTGTTATCAGTATATATTGAGTATTACAATTTTAACAGTTTTTCTTTCTTAAAATGTGTATACATTTTTTGGCACTACATATATATATATATATATAATGGAATATTGCTTGGCCATGGAAGGGAATGGGTTCTTGCCATCTGCGGTGGTATGGATGAACCTGGAGGGTGTTGTGCTGAGTGGAGCATATCAGACAAACACAGATGTAATGTGATTTCGCTTATATATGGAATCTAAGAACAAAATTAACAAACAAAACAAAAAAAATCATATGATACTCCTTTTACATAGTGCAAGCCCCATTTTTCATGACGTTTTCTTTTTACCTGAAAAGTGTACATTTCCATTGAATGCTTCTTAGTTTCCCTCTCACATAAGCAGTTTGCCTCCTTTAAATGGAGTTTTATGCCCCTTGAATTTCTCAGAATGTTTATAACTACAGAAGCTTTAGTATTAGAAAAATCTTATTGTTACAAGCAGTGACTTAAAGTGATATTTTAAGGCAGCAGAAATAATGTTTTTAAAAGCTCTTTTTGCTAAAGTGTTTGAATCCATAAACAAAATGAGACTTTTTTTTGCCTACAATTTACATTAATTCCATTAAAATATCAGTGTAGTTGTTTCCTGCCTCTTTTCAAACCATTTGTTTATTATAGGTGGCTTGATGTTATATACTCATTTAAAAATAAATTTGCACAGCAGGTATTGTCAAGTGTTTAGGAGTGTTACCAAGAGCATAACAATTTGATGTTGTTGAAAACAACATCCAAATTCTCTTTCCTCTCAGTTTTCTACCCACTTCAACCTTAAACTAAGTGTATCTTTGGAATAGTTTGCACCCTCATAATTTAGAAGCCCTGTTCTGTTGTACCTGCCAGCCAGTGGACCCTAACAAACACTTCATTGAGCTAAGGAAGTAGAGGGGTCACTTTCATTTTCAGTTAAAAGTGTTATTTTACCTCATCATATCACTGCCACGAGTCATCACTGCTTTAAAACCCAAGTATTCAATAAAGCCTTCATGGATTAATTGCCTGAGTAAACAAGTTTTTCCATTAATATGCCCAAACATAAAATGTCCCTTAACTTTCCACTCACTAATTCTCATATGAATTCAGTAACTCTTTACTTCTACATAATGCAAACACCTGAACATTATGCTTATTCATTCAGATAAATGTTTATTATTCAATTATCTGTGTGTCATAAATATATTGTCTATCATAGTGGTGCATTGAAGGAAATTAACCATATTGCAGAGGAAGTTATGATCTGCCTCTGTCTACTAAGCTTGGCTCCCTTCATAAATTGATGCTTAATAAATGTCGTTGATGGTTGATGATAAGGATGACTTTATTTAATTGAAGAGGCAAATAGGTTTTATCGACTTTTTACAACTGTGCCAAGAGCTAGACAAATAAGAAATTACATCTCTAATAATACACTAAACTATTATCAGGCTTGAAATACAATGACAGTATCCAAACTTCCAGTCTCTAAGACATTTAAGATTCTGATAGAATAAAGTGTCTTTATATGCTTTGGTTATCCTAATGCCACAATAGTTTCAGGACAGTTGTTGGTTTTAGGGAAGGGCCAGCACCGGGAAACGATAAAAGTCTTTGAAATAAGGTTTGTACAAGTTCTGAATGCAATCTTACCTTCCCAGAAAAAAATACATATAAACAGCTATAGAAACCAATTACAGTAGATCTTGGTCAAACTTGGCATTTACTTCAAAACATATATTCTGTTCACCAACACCTACATTGTGTGTTGAATTGAGCATATTGGAAAGCATTCAATGTGCAAGACATTTTCAAAATGAAAAGCAAATGAGGGGGTGAAAATAAATCAGTCATAATTTAAAACCTTGTGGCCATATGCGAACTGAAGTATTTCTGACCCTTGGAGATATGTTCTTCATTTAGAAGCAAATGTCAGGCTCTGCATGTTGGAAATTTGTAGAACAAGGGGAAGAAAGATTTCAAAATTTATCACATTTACTACAAAATATTTGCAAATGTTGGCCATTATCGTTTCATTAGATTTTTCTCTCTGAACCACCCTTACCTCAGAAAACACAGATTTTATGATAACGGTGTCTATTTTTCTGAGCTGTCTCTCAAGTTTGGGAGAGTGGCCAGGTACCCACACATTACTTACTGTGTTTTTAAGATCTCATAATCCAGGAAGAAAAATTTATCTTTGTTTCCCAGAACTAATTTCAGGCTTAAAGTAAAGAAAACCCTCTGGGCTGCTACCATTTCGGAAAAGACAACTAAGGCAGTGATCACCTGGTAGGCATGTTTAAATAAATCTCTTTTCTTTGCTTTTTGCTTTTGCAAGATTATCACATCTTCAAGAAGGAAAAGTGATTGAAGAAAATGATGGAGATGGGCTCCTTATTCATTCAATAAAAGGGTCTCCAAAGGGTTCAATCTTAGTTTGGATTTAAGAAATGTTAAGAGTAAAAACAGATCTTTGACAATCAGCTTATAACAATGGTTACTACAAATTTGATTTTTGTGTATTCTCTATAATGCCAGATATTGATTCATGAGCTTTAAAAGAAATCTTTAAAAACAATTTATCAACCCTTAGAGGGCACATAGTTTCTGCCTAAGGACTTGACATAATTATTTTATCATATTCTAATTTATTTCAAATAAGAATGTGGAAATCAACACATGCCCTAAATATGCTTTGTTTTACTTTTTTCCTCTTTAAAAGCAGGCTCTGAGGTGAGGGCATAGGTATAAATACTTTATCAGGGAAGTGAGCACAAGAAGTAGAAGTGAAGAAGTGACAAAAGAAAAGAGGAAAGCTAATAAAGTGTGTGCTCATGAAAAGGTTACCACTGTGGAGCTTAAACTTGCTAGAGAAACTCTGAAAAACCGTGTGGAACAGATTTCCCAAGGACTAGGAGTTGTGGGACGGGGAGGCTGAAACATTTATTCACAGATCTCATTCCTCACTGGCTGAGTTTGTCTCAGATGGCATGAACTTCCCCATACTTCCATGTGTGGCAGACCTGGCTTCCATGCTGGAGAAAACCCTCAGCCAGGGAAAAAGAGAGACACAGGTGCTTAAGTTGGGAGGCAAACAGGTGCTGATAATTGTCTTTATTTGTAGCTGCAGGCAAACTCATTTTGACCAAAGAAATATAAAGCAGGGTATCAACAGTGTCTGCTCCATGCTTAGTTCTTCACCTGGATGGTGCTTAGTGGAAGTTATTAACAATGAGAGGGGGGTAACATAAATTTGCATTTCAATTCATTAAACCTGACCTGTAAAGAAGAAGGTTGTTGCTAAATGAGTCCTGACCTTATTACAAAGCATTAATGTTTAAAGAAGTTGCTGAGGGTTATCTGACCACTGTTTTATCCTTACAAATGAAGTTCCATTTGGGTCAGTGTTTGTGGTTAGCACAATACCCAGGTTGACAGTACACCTGTCACTGTCTTTGCTCTGTTTCTCCTTTCTCTGAAGACCAATGCAACTATTTAGCAAGAGGAAGGTGCTAAATGGAGGAACTTTGGTCCTTACAGGATTGCTTTCTTGGGTCCACTGTTGCATTTAATATAGTTGTGATCTGGAGAAAATTATTATGTACATTGCTCAGTACTTCTACTTAGAGACACATGAAAAAGGTATTCATACCTGAGAAGTTTTTTTCTCCTTGGTACCAAACATGTGGTGTCTTTTCCTACAATATTTCTCTGATTCTCCAACACCAACTGGGTATCTGACAATTCAATCTAATTCTGACACTAACTCCCCAGAGTTAGCATAGACCCCACAGATTAAGGGCTCAGTCCCACAAGACTGCCTCCATTTCAGGTGCCAATCACAAGCCCCAGCTCGCCAACCATACTTCTGACTGACCGGCTCCATGTTCAGTAGTCAAATTCAGATTTGATAATACTCTAGAATGACTTACACAACTCAGGAAAGAGCTTTACTTATTATTACTGATTTATTATAAAGGGTACAACTCAGAACAGCCAAATGGAAGAGATACACAGGAGAAGGTATTGTGGGGGGGTAAAGGGGGTGCAGAGCTCCCATGCCCTTGCTGAGTGAGCCACATTCCCAGCACATTAATGTATATTCACCAACTTGGAAACTCCCCAGGCCATGTCACTTAAGGGTTTTTATGAAGGTTTCATCATGGAGGCATGATTGATTAAATCATTGGCCATTGGTGATTGAACTCAATCTATTGGCACTCTCCCTTACCCAGAGTTGGAAGGTGAGGGGGCTAAAAATTCCAACCCCCTAGTCATGGCTTGGTCTTTCCGGTGACCAACCCCCTGAAGCTATCTAGGGGCCCTGGGCCACCAGTCATCTCATTAGCATACAGTAGACAAACTTATCACTCAGGAGATTCCAAGGATTTTAGGAGCTTTGTGCCAGGAAACAGGAACAAAGATCAAATATTTATTTTGTATTATACTGCAATATTTCATACAATGCCCCAGGGTAACTAGAATTCCCACCCCCACCCCCCACCTCCATCATGGACAAGAAAATCTATGAAACTGAGGATGCTGACATTTTTATTTTGGCCATTAAGAACCTTGGATCTTGGGCTGGCTGAGTAGCTCAGTTTGTTAAGAGTTGGCTTAAGAACACGAGCTCTGAGCAACAGGGCCACCGGTTCAATTCCCACATGGGCCAGTGACGCTGCGCCAGAGCTGAGCTGTTGCTGAGCTGCCAACAGGTGGCAGGATGGCTCAGCTGGTGTAACAACAAGATTGCCTGTTCGATGGTGGGCTATGCCTATCCGCAACTAAGACTGAAGTCGGCACCTTGAGCTGAGCTACCACTCAGATGGCTCAGTGGATAGAGCATGCACTCTTAACAACAAGGCTGCTGGGTTCGACTCCCTCATGGGATGGTGGCTATGCCCACCTGCAACTAAAGACTGAACACAGCACCTTGAGCTTAGAGGCCACGAGGCAGAATCTTCTCTCTTCATCACTATATCATACTATCTTAGTTTGGCAAAATAAAAATTGGCAACCAACTATTGTTTTCCAATTTCTAGGTTTTAATCTTTGTATTCAAAGTTCTTTTACAGACTAAGACATTAAGAAAATATTGAGAAAGCAGTATGTCCTGGGGAAATCACTAGGTTATAGTACATATTAAGATAAAGTTGGAGATTGAGAAATCACACCCATATTTTGAAGCTTCTTACACACGAAGGAAATCAATTGAACTCTAAATTTCCATAATATTCAGTTATTTCAACAGTAAGAGAAGCAAGCAGAACTAACTATAATTTTCCATTTATTTTGGAGAACAAAGTACCAATGAAACAAATAAGTACTTGAACCAATTCTCTTTTAAGTTATACTAAAATTATCTGCACTTTTGTTTTTCCTGTATTATACTCATAGCATTCCATTTTGCCTCCTGATGTGATAGTGTGTATCTTTCCCACTAGACAGATTCTTGGACAGAAAGATTGTTTCACCTTTTTAAGCTGGTTGTAGCTTCAAATGTTCTTTATATAGTGTTCTATCCATCCTAGACACCCAATTCAAATTTGCTTGACTAATTGAACAAATAAATTTCTGCCTCTTTTGATGTGACTCCAGCACAAGTCAAAGAGAATGGAATAGGGTCTGGGTAGTCTCTTTGTGAGCAAAATAGTTTAACTCTTAGAGATGATGGTGAATTACCATAAACATTCTAGAACCCACTGGGGTACCTACATTGCCTGGACTCCAGAAAACTAGATTAGGTTTTTATCTCTCAAATGTCAGCCCTGAAGTGTGTATAGATATTAGGCAAGAAACTCTACAGGGTTGGCAGAAGACAGCTCGGCGTCAGTAAGGAGCAAGAAATACAGACTATCATGAATAGATGGAGCCAGGACTTAGCACCTGAATACATCAGCAGTGATCCAGCCAGTGGAGAGAGAATCTGGGGAAGAGGGTTGGAAGAACAATTATTGGTACATAACCTGCTGTCAATTGGACATAGGGCTTCTGTTCTTTCTATCTGAGGCCAGAAATATACTCATGTCAATGCCCTTCAGACAAACCACCAGGAACATATCTGTAGTTGAACAACTTGGATTTATTACTCATTGCAATAGAGAGAACCCATAGCATGGGGAACCATAAGTAAGAGAGTGATCGAAACAACTTATAGAATTTGTGTTTTGGTTGGGTGATTTGGGGAAAGGTCTAAGGAAGCCAGGGTGTACTTTAGATTGGATGATGAAATAAAATGGGAGAATTCTATGACTGAGTGTTGTGGGTGGCACAATGACCTTAGTTTTGTATGTGCTTAGGTAAAATTATGAAATGGCCTTGTTTTATTTCATTTCATCATGGTGTCAGAGTAATCTTGTCTGTGTTTAGCATTCTATTAGATTGTGTCCATTAGAAGAACAAACTAGCCTAGTATCAGGCCAACTTGTAAGTAATATTGAGATCTAAGTTTTGAAAGTCAATCTGTTCTGGATGCCAGAGGCTTCTTTTTTCTTTCTCAATCATTATGGTGGTAGGTCTCAAAAAATTTGGTGGCAAGTTGGTACTCATAACTTTGTTGAGATATAAGAGAGTGAATAACAAGGTGGTTTCTGACACTAAGCCCTAAGCAGAAATAGCCTGTACTTAATATTAGGTGTTTCTGGAGTTTGTGGTAATCTCTATCCTTTGATAAAGAAGCCCCACAGCCCTGGCAATTTACCTGTAAGTAAAGCTGAGAAGAACCAAGAAGCATCCTGCTATAGATTGAATTGTATCAGTCCATATGTGATGGTATTTGGAGATGGGGCCTTTGGGAGGTAAACAGGGTCTTTTGAGGTCAATGACAGGGCCCTCATGATAGGACAGGGACCCTTTTAGGAGAGACACCAGAGAGCTTGCAAACTCTCTCTCCCTCTCTCTCCATGCCCACATGAAAAAGAGGTCAAGTGAGCACACAGTGAGATGGTGGCTGTCCATAAGCCATAAAGAACGTTGTCACCAGAAACTGACCATGCTGGCACCCTGATCTTGGGCTTCCAGCCTCCAGAACCATGAGAAAATAAATGTCTGTTGTTTAATCACCCAGTCTATGGTATTTTGTTATGGCAGCCTGAGCAGACACATCCATAGGTATTGTGTCATTTAATTACAAGGAGGTCTGTATTGTCTCTGTGAGTAAACCACCAGGCCTAGGTGGTGGGTTTTGCAACTTTACCTCATCAGAACAGAGCTTAAGTGCTGATGAAATGGTAATCAGAGTTACACTGTAAACCTAAATTTAAAAAAAATATATAGAGTGCTCTTGAAAGTATCTGAATGGCCTTCCTTGCTCTCTTCATGGTCCCAGAAACAGAGCTGATATTAAACTGCAACAAGCCCAGTATTTTTCTAGGTTTTACCGCAATTCTCAAGCTGAGCTGGGTGCTTGCGGAACATTATTTTCCTATAAAGTTTTTCTGGGACCAGGAGAGTCATTTTCTCTGCCCATGTTCATCCCTTGTTTTCTTTAAATACAAGATGACTTCAAATGACTGATTTTAAACCTGAATTTCACTTTGCTCTAAAACACAAAACAAAACCTGTTTATTTTTTTAGCTCCTCAGGCAAAGCGAGTGCTTTGTGTTTTCTGACTTTAGATTAACTTGCAGTGCTACTTCCAGATATGTACCACTTTAAGGCTTGACAAAAGGAATGGGGAGCCCTGAAAACCTCAGAGGAGGGATGTCAGTGGATATCTTCAGCTCTTAATCCTTGCAAACTCAGTCTTCCAGAACTGGGTGTTAAAATTGTGGTTTGCGGACCATTTATTTTTCTAGCTGGAATTTGGTTTCCTAGCTCCTTCCCCTGGCCCCTTTTGTCTCAATTGCCTCAACTCTTATCATCTTCTTGACTGAGCTCACCATGTGGCAGCCTACCAATGGTACCTGTATACCCACAATTTATCCATCCTGCCTCAACACACATGCCACACAGAGTCATACTCATACATTAGTAGGGAAACACCCTCATCCTTTCTTCGAAATCTAGCAGACAGGAACTTGACTTCTTTGCTAGAACCAATTTTTAAACATTTCCAGGTCTTTACCCTCAGCTACCCTTCACACAGTCAAGACAGCTTATGAGCTGTGACAATCATTTTCATAGAACTGCTTGTCTTTTAATTATATATGTGCAATAAATAAATGTAATATAATCATTGACTATTAGAAAAAAAATATTTTATAACAACTATGATGTACCTCTATAGCCTAGAAATGTGGTTGGCATGTATTTTAGAAGGTGCATGATTTTATGGTGGAAGAAACTAAGATCCACTGATACATTAAGTTTCTTAATCTGGCAAGTCAGCATAGAACCAGTACTTTAAACTCACTCAAATATTTGTAATGCTCACTGAAAGCTCTGAAACCATTGAGAGAGAAACATAAAACAGTTTCGTTTATGCAGTTTTATTTTTGCAGATTTATTGAGGTATAATTGACAAAATTGTAATAAAGTACACAATGTGAAGATTTTATATATATATATATATATATATATATATATATATATATAGTAAAAAGATTCCAACAATCAAGTTATTTAACACATACATCACCTCACATATTTCCTTTCTTTGTGTGTGTGAGGACTCAAGTTCGACTCTGTTAGCAAAGTTTAATTATAAAATACAGTATTATTAAATATAGTCACCATGATATACATTAGATCCTCAGATATTATTCATCTTATAACTGAAAGTTTATATCCTTTTACCAACCTCTCCCTATTTCCCCCACTCCCGCCTGGCAACTCCACTTGGCAACTACAATTGTACTCTGTTCTATGAATTTGTTTTTTGGTTTTTTTTAGATTCCACATATAAGTGATACCATGCAGTATTTGTCTTTTTTTTCTGTCTGGCTTATTTCACTTAATATAATGCCATCCAGTTTCATCCATGTTGCTGCAAATGACAAGATTTCTTTCGTTGGGGCTGGCCGAGTGGCGCGATGGTTAAGAACTGGCTTGGGACGCCAGAGGGCCCCGGTTCGGATCCCACACATGAGGGCCAGTGACACTGCCCTCTACAGCTAAGATGCTGAACAACAGCTCAACCTGGAGCTGGGCTGCCGTGAGTCGCTGGCCACAGCGTAGGCTGCAGCGCCTGTGGCAATGGGTTGCCATGGGCTACTGTGTGTAGCCAGCAGCCAGCGTGAGCGGCCAGCAGCCGCAGTGAGCAGCCATACAGAAGCCTGCGACTGATCTGCCTCACGCAGGAAGAGCGCATGATGGTACCAACTTGGGCCAGTGAAGCAACGTCCTCCACAACTAGACTGAAGAACAAAAGGACAGCAACCTGTCTGTTCCCCTTCCCCCAATTCCCCAGCGCTGTTCCCATCCCCCCAATTCCCCAATAAAAAAAAAGATTTCTTTCGTTTTTAAGGCTGAATAATATTCATCTATATCTATATCTATATGACACTTAGATTGTTTCCATATTTTGGCTATTGTGAATAATAGCGCAATGAACATGCAAGTACAGATATTTCTTTGAGATAATAATTTTGTTTACTTTGGATATATACTCAGAAGTGGGATTGCTGGATCATATGGTAGTTCTATTTTTAATTCCTTGATGAAGTTTCATGTTATTTTCCATTTTGGCTATACCAGTTTATATTTTCAGCAACAATGAATAAAGGTTCCCTTTTCTTCACATCCTCACAGACCCTTGTTAATGCTTCTCTTTTTTATAATAGACATCCTAAAAGGTGTGAGGCTCATTTTGGTTTTGATTTGCATTTCCCTGATGATTAGTGATGTTGAACACCTTTCATGAACCTAATGACTATTTTTACATCTTCATTTGTATGTCTTCTTTGGGAAAATATCTATTCAGGTCTTTTGCCTATTTTTTCAGTGGGTTACTTGTTTTGTTGTTGCTATTTTGCTATTGAATTGTATGAGTTCCTAGTACATTCTGGATATTAACACTTTATCAGATATGTGGTTTGCATATATTTTCTCCCATTCTGCACATTGCCTTTTTATTTTGTTGATGATTTCCTGCTGTGCAGAAGACTTTTAGTGTGATGTAGTCCCAGTTGCTTATTTTCGCTGTCCCAGTTGTTTATTTTTGCTTTGGGTGTCAAACCAAAAAAAAAAACCCACCCAAAACAAGCAAAAAAGCCACACAAAACAACCCCCAAAACATTGCCAAGTCTAATGTCAAGGAGTTCATTCCCTATATTTTCTTATAGGAGTTTTATAGTTTCAGGTCTTACGTGCAAGTCTTTCATTCATTTTGAGTTGATTATTTTGTATGGTGTAATATAGGGGTCCAGTTTAAGCCTTTTGCATGTAAACATCCAGTTTTCCTAACGCCATTTGTTGAAGAGACTATCTTGTCCCCATTGTGTATTCTTGGCTGCTTTGTTGAAAATTAATTGACCATGTATGCAAGGGTTATTTCAGAGCTTTTTATTCTGTCATTGATTTATGTGTCTGTGTCTATGCCACTGTTTTGATGATTAGCTTTGCAGTATAATTTGAAATCAGGAAGTGTGATGTCTCCAGCTTTGTTCTTTCTCAAGATTGCTCTGACTCCTTGGGGTCTTCTGTGGTTCCATACAAATTGTAGGATTTTGCTAAAATTTCTGTGAAAAATGCCATTGGAATTTGATAAGGGTTATATTGAATCTGTAGATTGCTTTGGATAGTATGGACATTTTCACAGTACAGTTACATACCACATAATGAAGTTTTGGTCAACGATACACTGCATATATTATGGTGGCCCCATAAGATTATAATGGAGCTGAAAAATTCCTATATCCAAGTAACATTGTAGCTGTTATAATGTCAAAGCACAAAGGTTGCAAAAATCAACAAGGCTCTGGTTGAGATGGCAAACAACTTGAACCTGGGTGTGGATGAGGATGACATTGAGGAGCTCCTAGAGGGGGTTCCTGAGGAACTGACTAATAAATTGTTCAAAGTGGAACAGAAACATATAGCTGCAGAAGATGCAAGAGAAAAATAAACGGCAGGGAAAGAAAAAGAACCTCAAGAAAACTCAGTTAAGGGTTTATCAGAAGCTTTCACAAACGACAACAAGCTCCTTAAAGTTTGAAAACATGGATCCTGACACTGAAAGGTTTTCATTAATAAAGGGGAGTGTTCATGGTGCTTTATCTGCTTATAAGCAAATCTATAATGAAAAAAGAAACAAACAAACCACAATGTACATATTTCTGAAATGAGGAACACCTCTCAAGAAGAGTATTGGGCAGATCTTTTAGGAGGTTTTCCAGAAGAAGGCCTTGTTATCACAGGAGATGAAGCTCCATGTGTGTTATTGCCCCTGAAGACCTTCCAGTGGGACAAGGTGTGGAGATGGAAGAGAGTGATACTGATGAACCTGACCCTGTGTAGGCTTAAGCTAATGTGTGTGTTTGTGTCTTAGTTTTTTTTTAAGATTTTTTTTTATTGGGGAATTGGGGGGATGGGAACAGCGCTGGGGAATTGGGGGAAGGGGAACAGACAAGTTGCTGTCGTTTTGTTCTTCAATCTAGTTGTGGAGGACGTTGCTTCACTGGCCCAAGTTGGCACCATCGTTGCACTCTTCCCGGGTGAGGCAGATCAGTCGCCGGCTTCTGGACAGCCACTCACTGCGGCTGCTGGCCACTCACGCTGGCTGCTGGATACACATGGTAGCCCATGGCAACCCACTGCCACAGGGGCTGCAGCCTACGCCATCGCCAGCGACTCATGGCAGCCCAGCTCCAGGTTGAGCTGTTGTTCAGCATCTTAGCTGTAGAGGGCAGTGTCACTGACCCTCATATGTGGGATCCGAACCGGGGCCCTCTGGCGTCCCAAGCCAGTTCTTAACCATCGCACCACTCGGCCGGCCCTGTGTCTTAGTTTTTAATGAAAAAGTTTAAAAGTACAAAAACCTCAAAAAATGTAAAAATAGGGAAAGCTTATAGTGTAAAGACACAAAGAAAAAATATTTTGTACAGCCGTACAATGTGTTTGTGTATTGAGCTAAGTGTTATTACAAAAGAGTCAAAATGTTAAAAAAATTAAAAGTTTATAAAGTAAAAAAGTTACAGTAAGCTAAGATTAATTTATTATTGAAAATATTTTTATAAATTTAGTGTAGCCCAAGTGTACAGTGTTTATAAAGTCTACAGTAGTGTACAGTAATGTCCTAGGCCTTCACATTCACTCATGACTCACTCACTGATTCACTCAGAGCAACTTCCAGTCTTGCAAGGTCCACTCATGCTGAGTGCCCTATACAGGTGTATCATCTTTTACCTTTTATACTATGTTTTTACTGTACCTTTTCGATGTTAGATATGTTTAGATACACAAATATCTACCAGTGTTAAAATTGCCTGTAGTGTGCTGTACAGGCTTGTAGCCTGAGTAACAGGTTATATCACATAGCTTAGGTCTGTAATAGGTTATACCACTTAGTTTGTGTAGGTGCACTCTATGATGTTTGTACAGTGATGAAATTGCCTAATGATGCATTTCTCAGAACATATCCCTGTAGTTAAGAATTGAATGGCTGTATTGTGTATTTATTAACAAATTATTGTAGTTACACTTATTTTAAATAATTTTGTCTTTTAACCTTTATAATAAAGTTATAAGCGATTTACCCACCACCATTAGTATTTTAGAGTAGTCTGAATTTAACTACATATTTACCTTTACCAGTGCATTTTATACTTTCATCAATTTTCAAGTTACTAATTAGTGTCCTTTAGTTTCAGCATTAAGAACTCTCTTTTTAAAAAGAGAACTCCCTCTAACATTTTTTATAAGGTTATTCTAGTGGGGCTGAATTCCGTCAGCTTTTGTTTGGGAAACTCTTTGTATCTCCTTCAATTCTGAAGGACGACTTTGCTAGGTTGGCAGTTTTTGGTTTTGTTTTTTTCTTTCAGCACTTAGAGTATATTATCCTACTCCCTTCTAGCCTGCCAGGTTTCTGCTGAATAATGCACTGATAGTTTTATGGGGGCTTTCTTATTTGTAAAAAGTTGCTTTTCTCTTGCTGCTTTTATGAGTCTCTCTTTGTTTTAAACTTTTGACAATTTAATTATAATGAGTCTGTCTGTGAGTCTCTGAATTCTTCTTTTTGGTACTCTTTGGATCTGGATGTCTGTTTTTTTCTCCCAGGTTAGGGAATTTTCCAGCCATTTTTTTCTTTGAATAAGCTTCCTGACTCTTTCTCCCTGTTTGCCTTCTGGGACCCTTATAGTGCATATATTGGGCTGTTTGATGGTGTCCCTTAAGTCCCTTTATTCCTTTTAATTATGTTTTTATGTTTTTCTCTTCTGATTGGATGAATTTGACTCCTCTACTTTTGAGTGTACTGCTCTTTTCTTCTGCTGGATCTAATCTGTAGTTGAATCCTTCTACTGAGTTTTTCAGCTCAGTTATTGTATTGTTCAGCTGTGTGATTTGTTTGGTACTTTTTAATATTTTCTATCTCTTTGTTAAAATCCTCACATTGTTCATGCATTGCCCTCCTGACCTCAGTGAGTATCTTTATGAATGTTATTTTGAACTCTCTTCTGGGTAATTCACTAATCTTTGTTTCATTAAGATTAGTTTCTGGAGATTTATTTTGTTCTTTTGTTTGGAACATATCCCATTGTTTCTTTATTTTCCTTGACTCTCTGTGTTGGATTCTATGAATTAGATAAAACAGCCACCTCTCCCAGTCTTGACACACTGATATCATGTAAGCCATAAACCATGTCAATCAGCCTGGCCCAAGCTCCTGGCTGCCTCTCAAACCTTTGTGATTGCCCAAGCCAGTGTCTTTGGTTTTAGTGGCTCTCAATGGTTGAGAGTGTGTCAAGACCCAACAGTGTCCCAAAGGGGAGGATCGCTATCAGAAACTAGATGCAGACCATTTCAATGTGGGTGTTTTCTGTCACCTGATGTGTGGGAGTCACTCAGCCAGTTTCTGGGTTTCTCTCAGATGGAACTTCTCTATGTGTAGCTGTATATTCAGTGTGTCCATAGGAGGAGGTAAATTCAGGAGCCTCCTATCTTTTCATCTTTGTCCAAAGTTTTGTGTTTTCAATAACTGTTTCCAACTGTGTTCTCAGTCCCTCCTTTCTTGGTGACGAGTTTAATATCTAAATTCCATGCCTTCTCAGACACTTGCAGTTATTACAGCAGTTTTATTCAAGTTTTCATGACTCAGTCCTGTTCATTTTACAAAGTTAATGTCATATTAAATCCAAAGTCTTTCTCTTCTCCCCAGAGGAAAAGCTACACTTGTGTCTCTAGCAGCTTACATGAAGGGAATTCTCAGGGCTTAATGGTTGAGTTGGAGTAAAAGGTCATTTTTTAAACTACTTTCACTCCATCTTCTTTGCAATATGGTATAGAGAAAAGAGTTGGGGATGCCCAATATGCCGTTATGCTATGGTTCATAGTGGTGTTGCTCTTCTTTCTTTGCTTGGTTGTAACTGCTGCTCTGGCTTGTTGATTTGGGGCCCTTTGGAAAGAAGATAGCTCTCATAGACCATGCTGATGAGGGCTCTTTTTTCATACTGCTGTCCTAGGCATTGGTCAGTTGCTTCCTCCACATTATGCTGAATTTCATGATTCTGCAACATGAAGTGACAGTTCCCCAACAATTTTGTTGTCTTTTATCCCTTTGGTGGTTCCAAAACCTGGAGCCACTGAGAAAAGGAGGATATACCTCTAAACACAAATATAACAATCTGCCCAAAGGAGACTTTCCCTCTCTTTAAGTCTTCTTATTTGGACTTATGAAAGAAGGCAGTGTGTAATCCTGCCCAATGGCAAATCTCAGCAAGCCATACAGGGAGGCAGCAGCTTCTAACATGTGGTAGAGATGTGAATTCTAAAGGTGAAACATGAGGTACTTAGCACCTGTTTTTCTCTGTCAGAAATTTTAGTGCTGTTTAGTAACATTAACCTAATGTACTCTCAATAATTTCAATGTTGTCTTATGTACCTTGAATGTATCTATTTATCTATCTATATCATATATATATATATAATGTACATATGTGCGATGTACACATAATGCATATGTTTATGTTATAGTATTGTGTATATATGTGTGTATATACATACATATACAGGTTAACATTCACACAGTTATATATACACACACATGCATCATATACAAGCATGTGTGAGTGTTTATGTATGTATGTATATATGTATTCAGTGAGTTAGGTGTGGGAACAGGAAAACCATGAAATTTTGCTGTGTTGTGTGCATTATATGACTCCCCTTTCTCCAGTTTCCTCTGTTTATTTAATGTGGTTTTAATATTCTTTGAATAAGAGTGCTCTGAGATGAATTGTAATCAAACAAAAACATCAGATGAAATCTTATTTTTAATAAGAAGAGAATGGAGAGTATTAAAAGAGAAAGACCAAACAAGAAAATCTTGATGTGGAAGCAAAAGATGATAAATGGTAGCTATGAAGGAAAAATAAACAGAGACAGACCTGAGTAGGATGAATGGTATGAATGAGCTAATGAAGAGAAGAGCTGGCTTTTTACTAGGACAAATGTTTATAAAGCTTCTGTACCAGATTCTAGAAACTGTGGAGGACAAAGGAAAATTATTTCATTCCAAAATTATCTTAAATCTCATGATAATGGCAAAAATTAAGAGTGTAACAAAGCAAGTGAAAGAAAGGATGTGGACCAAAGGAGACTTTTATACATCACTGACATGGGTATAAATTTATACAACTTCTTTGGAAAATAATGGTGCATAATCTCATAAAGTTGAACATGTGCACATCTTATGGTTAAGTAATCCCACTTGTAAGTACACATAACTAAGAGAAACTCACAATTGTGTTCCAGAATATGTGCCAGATTCTTCACGACAGCAATGTTTATAAAGGTGAGAAACAAACAAACAAACAAAAACCCCCAAACTTGGAACAACCCAATTTTCCATTGACAGGACAGTGAATAAAGTAGATTGTGGCATATTAACAAAAGTACCATTATACAACAATAAAAATAAATGAGCTAAATTGTAACAGATGCTGATTAGTTGGTCAATGTACCTATTTCCTCTTCTTCCTGGGCATACAGCTAGACTTCATTTTTTAGCCTCCCTTGCATTTATGTGTGATCATGTGTGTCAGTTGGGATCCTCTGGGAAGCCAACAAAAAGATGGAATTAAGAATACAGGAGTTTTATTGAGGGTGAGCTCTGCGAAAAACAACATGTAGAAGGAACAAGAATAGGCAGGGAGAGCCCCCAAACCATGATGAAAATCTGCCCCTTGTGAAAAGAGAGGGGAAGGAAGGATGACTGGGTAAAGAAAACTTCAGACTGCAGTGTGGCTCTGAGAAAGTTTTGGCCAGCCAAATATTAAGTTCCAGCACAAAGATTGCCAACTGATAAACTCTGCACTGGGCAGAAATATCCAGACCCACTTGCTATGCTCTGTCATTGTCTGGGAAGTGTCTGGGAAAAGTCAGACCACTGCTCTGATGCTGTGTTAAATGCTAAAGGTGCTGCAGCTGGAGGATATCAGCTCACTACATTCCTTCCAGCAGCTTCTGTGTTGGAGGGAGATCTGAGAAGCACACTTCCATGGCTGCCGCACCATGTGACTGAGCTTTCACAAACGAAACACAAGAGGAAGTCATGTACCATTTCTGGATCTGACCCATAGACATGTCTTACATGGATCTTCTATGCTTTTCCTCCCTCTGCAACTTGGGAAAAAAAATTTGGCAACTTAAGAAGCCATATGTAGAAGATGTAGAGGATAAGATGGAGGACTTCTAAATTCCTAATTTACCATTTAGTTGAGAGACATCCACTATTGAAGCATACATTTCAGGACATATGCAGGAGAGAAATGAACTTCTATCATGTTACAATATTGAGATTTGAGGGTTTGTCTATTATGACAGCTAGTTATACCCTAAATCATGCTTTTAGTGACTCATTCAATCATGGATGAATCTTGGAAACCTAATTTTGAGGAAGAAAAGCAGATCCTAGAAGAAAAATATAGTAAGCTATCATTTTATAGACTTAAAAAACAAGTAAATCTAATAATGTATTGCTTAAGAATCACATTCTCAGAGCCATAAAATGATAAAACAAATAATAGTGATTAATTCTGAGGGGAATCAGAGAGTGGGACTAGGAGAAACAGCTAAGTATTATAGATGGAAAAAGTATGTAGTAAGATTAATCACAACTTCTCAGGTAATAATTATATTGTCTGCTGTAACTCTTCTTTGCATGGAAACACTTGTTAAAGGCAAACGTTTCCTGAGAGATGTAAAATCACTGCAATATTTTCTTAGGGACTATCAAGTATTATTATTAAAAATCTTATTCCTTGGAGGAATAATTTACATTTTGAAATAAAGATTTTTCTATAAGAAATATCAATGAATCATCAGACTCAAGGATAACAAACTGAAAATTCAAAATATTTTTTGTATGCTCAAATATCAGAAACAGATTATCAAATTAAATTTGAAAATGTGTTCAGTAAGGAGCTGTATTTAGCTGCAATTGCACCAACTGAAAAATAGTGGCTTAAAAAGATGAAGATTTATTTTCTCACCATAAAAAATTTTGAAATTTGGAAGTCCAGAGCTGGTTTGAAAGTCTAAGGTGTCCTCAGGAAATCAGAATCCCTTATTTCTGCTCCAATATACCAGCATATGGTTTCCATCTTTAAAGAAAAGATGGCTGCTAGATCCCCACGATCTAATTTGCATTCCAAATAGCAGGGAGTGCAAAGGGCAACCTACCAGCAGTCAGCTTTTTTTAAGACGCCTTCCAAAAAGTCGCAACCAACATTTATTCTTCATTTTAGCAAGAGAGCTGAAAATAAAGTCTCTATTCTGGATGGTCATATGGCCAGCTGAAAATCAGAGTTCTACTAAAAGAAGAAGGGCAGAATGTCTATTGGGAAACAACTGGAAGCCTCTGTCATTCAGTGGAAAAAAATTAAAATGGGCCTAGAAATAAAAGGCACATTGAGTAAAATTGACTGTATACAAATCCTATGATCCAGAAGTTCTACTATTTGTATAAAAGCTTAGAGAAATGCTTGCAGATATACAACAGAAAGCATATATAAGAATGTTTATTACAGCAATGTTCAAAATATCAAAAAGCTAGAAACAACCAAATGTCATTAATAGTAAAATGGATAAACTGCACATTCATGCAATAAGTTCTGTACTGCAGTGTAAATCAACCATGTATCTCAAAGGAATTATAGAAGCAAATCCCAGTGGAATACAGTGAGGGTTCCATTGATGTAAAGTTCAAAAATTGGCAAAACAAAGTAATGTTTAAGTATATACACATAGGTGGTGCTGTAGACTGAATGCTAGTATATCCCCCAAATTCATGTTGAAACCCTACCCCTCAATGTGATGGTATTTAGGAAGTGGAGCCTTTGGGATGTAATTAAGATTAAATGAGGTCATAAGGGTAGAACCCTCATAAATGGTAATTAATGCTTTTATAAGAGTCACAATAGAGCTTGCTTTCTCTGTTCTGCTCTCCACCATGTGATGTTACAACAACAAGTCAGCAGTCTACAAGCCAGAAGAGGGCTCTCACCAGAACTCAACCACATTGGATCCCTAATTTCCAACTTCCAGCCTCCAAAACTGTGAAAAATAAATTTCTGTTGTTTATAAGCCACCCAGTTTATGGTATTTTGTTATATCAGCCTGAATTATACATCTATTATGTAAAACAAGGGTATTGTATTAGTCAGGGTTCTCCAAACAAACCAAACAAATAGGAGAATGTGTATAACAAGAATTGGTTCATGTGGTATGGAGGCTGGGAAGTCCCACAATATGTCATCTGAAAGCTGGAGAACCAGGAAATCCAGTGGCACAAGTCAGTCCAAGTCCAAAGACCTGATCATCTAAGTTCCAATAAGAATCCAAAAACTTGAGAACCAAGAATGTCAATATTCAAGAACAGGAGAAGATGGATGTGTCAGCTTAAGCAGAGAATGAATTTACCTTCCTTCTACCTTTTGTTCTATCCAGACCCTCAATAGATTAGATGATGCTCACTCACATTGGGGAGAGTCATCTGCTTTGCTTAGTTCATCAATTCAATTGCTGATCTCTTCCAGAAACACCCTCTCAGACACACCGAGAAAATATGTTTTACTAGTTATCTGGGCGTGCCTTAGCCTAGTGAAGTTCACACATAAAATTAACCATCAGAAGTCCACTCCTTGTCACCTTAATATCTATATGCATCTCTTTAAACTATACTTATACTCAAAATAAAGACAGTAATGAGGTTATTATTCTGCCTAATGTGATACAACATTCCTGTGTATGAACAAAAATGCACTAATCCCTTCCTCAGAAGTGAAGGTAAAATCCTTGAATGTTGTTTACTCTTTTCCTGATATCCTGTAACTTGAATGTTATGATGTTGAATTAACAATACTTAAAACTGATATGAAGTCCGCACATTTTATGTTACTTGATAAGGGAATAAGAGAGTAAAGAAAACAAAGATATTTGGTTAATATATGTATATATACACACAAATGTATTCATAACAAAATAAGGAGGAAATAATCCTGGCAATTACAGCCCCTCTCTCTGTAACTGATCACATGATCGTAGCTGGTATTCATAACTATCTTCTTCCATTACCCATTACATATTCCCTTTGCCTTCATCAAGCACCTCAGCTGGTTGTAGTTTTTTACCTGATGGGGTGACCCAAACCTTCATTCCTGAAGGGCCTGGGCCATTAGTAGTCTTGTCTGGATTGGGTTGTTCTGGTTTTTCACTGACTTAATCAAACGGCATGGTAATACTAAGAAACATCCTGAGAGATTTCCTATAGTCCAGACATACTCTCCCTGAACTCCACTGTGGAGTAATAGTCCAATTTTCCCCTGATCATCAGGATCAATCTGCCTGTTGACTCAAAGGCATGAAGATCCAAAAGTGACCCATCTGTTTGGGCGACCATAACAAAATACCAAAGACTGGGTGGCTTATAAACAACAGAAATTTATTTCTCATGGTTTTAGAGGCTGGAAGTCCAATTATGGCACTGTCAGATTTGATATCTGGTGAAGGCCTGCCTCCTGGTTTATAAACAGCACCTTTTCACTGTGTTCCCACATGGTGGAAGTGGGCAAGAAAGCTTTCTTAGGCCCCTTTTATAAGGGGACTAATTCACTTCCCAGAGGTTTTACCTCCTAATCATCTCCCAGAGAGCCTACCTACTAATATCATAGCCTTAGGGATTCAGTTTAAACATATGAATTTTGGAGGGACCCAAAGATTCAACCCTTAGCATGTATAATTAACACAAAAGTCAGTGTTATGGGCTGAATTGTGTCTCCTCAAAATTCATATGTTGAAGCCTTAACCCTTAGTACCTCAAGATGTGAGTGTACTTGGAGATGGGGCCTTTAAACAGGTGGTTAAGTTAAAAAGGGGTCATTAGGGGCCGGCCGAGTGGCGCGATGGTTAAGAACTCGCTTGGGATACCAGAGGGCCCCGGTTCGGATCCCACATATGAGGGCCAGTGACACTGCCCTCTACAGCTAAGATGCTGAACAACAGCTCGACCTGGAGCTGGGCTGCCATGAGTCACCGGCGACGGTGTAGGCTGCAGTCCCTGTGGCAGTGGGTTGTCATGGGCTACCGTATGTAGCCAGCAGCCAGCGTGAGCGGCCAGCAGCCGCAGTGAGCGGCCGTCCAGAAGCCGGCGACTGATCTGCCTCGCCAGAGATGAGCACAATGATGGTGCCAACTTGGGCCAGTGAAGCAACGTCGTCCACAACTAGATTGAAGAACAAAATGACAGCAACTTCTCTGTTCCCCTTCCCCCAATTCCCCAGCACTGTTCCCATTCCCCAATTCCCCAATAAAAATCTTTAAAAAAAAAAAAAAAGGGGTCATTAGGGTGGGACCTAATCCAATCTGACTGGTGTCTTTATACAAAGGGGAGATTAAGACACAGACATAAACAGCTGACATGTGTGCACACTGAGACAACCACTGTGAGCACACAGTGAGAAGACGACTGCCTAAAAGCCAAGGAGAGGCCTTTTGAGCTTCCTTTGCTTGACCCGCTCCAAACTCTTTGGAGTATACTTTCTTTTCTAATAATGTCCCTTGAGCCATTCTCTACTGCTCAGTCCCACTTTTGCTTCTTTGAAATGTAGTTTTACTTCTAATAAACTCTTTTTCTGCAACTTAAAAAAAATAAAAAATAAAAGCCAAGGAGAGAGGTCTATGAAGAAACCAAACATGTTGCCAGTTTGATCTTGGGACTTCCAGTCTCCAGAAATATGAGATAAGAAATTTGTCTTATTTAAATCACCCATTGGTATTTTGTTAAAGCATCCTGAACTGACTAATATTGTTAGGATTCTGTATTTATCTGGGGATGGGGCAGGATGATGAAACCAGGCAGGGCCACAGGTAATTTTCTAACGTAATGATAATATTCTATATTTTAATGTGGACGATGGGTATGTGGGAGCGTTATCATTATTATTATTATTACTATTATTTTAACTTTAAATATATTTTATATGTTGTCTTGCATGTATGGTATGTTTCATCATTTAAATATGGAGAAAAAGAAAGAGAAGAAAAAGATGTAAATTTTTTTTCCTTAAATAAAGAAAAATGCCATAATTAGAGGCATTTAAACAAAGATCTAAATTATATAATTAAGAGAAAGATAGTTTAAATTCAGGACAACAGCATTAAAACTAAATTTAAAAGCTCCAGTTCCTCTAAAGCTTAAAATGTATTTTATTCAAGGAAAAATTTGAGTGTTAAAAGTGTCAATTTAATGTGTTAATGTGAAAACTATCATTTGTTGGCAGTTTATAGTACTGCTACTACTGTCTTATTGACTAAGAATTATCGTCATAGAAAGAGAAATTTAGAATAGGTAGAGGTTACCAGCATATTTGTGTAATACAGAAAGACTACTAGTTTAAAAGCAAACTATTATTTTAGTCAAACTAATTTCTGTTCATGACTGCAATATTGTTATTGTGTAATGAGACATAGCCTAATAGAAGGTAGACTAGACCAGGAGTCAGAAAGATGTGTTCTTTCTTTTAATTAAAGTTTATAGAGGTGACAATTGTTCTAATTCTGATCTGAAACACTCTGAGACTTAATTCCTTCATCTGTACACATTGGGAATAGATATACCTGCATACCTATCTGATAGTTTAATGTGAAAATCATAATAAGTTAGAGCTGTATGGCAAGTTAAACATTTCATAATTCAGCTTACTACTTCTAAACATGATGAAACTGAGATTTAGAGATAGACTAAGATAATCATTGGCATATTGGGTCTAGAGTTCACATCTCTAGAGGTAACATCCCAGAAATTAGAAAGGAAATTAGAAATGAAAAATAAAAAATTGGGCAAATAGTCTGGAATTTCAATACCTGAATAACAAGAGTTATAGAAAGATAGTAGAGAGAAAATGGAGGGGAGGAAATTGTCAATGAAATAATTGGACAAAATCAATCAGAACTGAAGGAAACAAATTCCCTTGTAGAAAAGGCACAGTTAGTGTCTACCACAATAGGTGAAAATATATTTTGGTATGAATTCATTACTGTGAAATTTAAGAATGTCGGGGATTGTAAGATTCTTCAAGCTTCCAGAGAGATGGGGAGGGAAGAGATAGCATTGGGGAATCATGAAAAATGATTAATATGAACAACAGATGTTTTATTAGCAACACTGAAATTATAAGAACATGAATTAATATTTCCAAAATGCTAAAGGAAAAATATTTCCAACCTAGGATCCTGTATTCAACCAAACTATGAATGAAATGTGAAGGTAGAAGAAAGACATAGATAGGGGTAAAATATAAAGAAAAACAAAGTCACTCTAGGGATGGGAGGTAGATGCAATCAATCTACAAAGAACAAAGAGGGAAATTCTAAAGTTGTGGTACTGATCGTTTCTTAACCTGGGTGGTCTCTTTATTTTATTCTTTATTTCTTATTAAAGAACAAAATAAAGAATACACATAAGGTATAAAAATAAAGAATAAATAAACAGCAAAATGGTAAATTGATAAATGGTTATCAATGGAGAGCTTGCATGGCAATGAAGTAAATGGGGCTCAACTAAGAGTGATATTTCTCATGTGTAACTTTTTATATAATCTTAAATCAAATAAATATATTTAGGACTTTTTAAAATTAAAAATTGAAAAAAGAAACAAAGTATGCTAAGTGCTAGGAAAAGATGTGAATAATTAATCAAAGCTTCATTTTTATAAAAACATATCTCTAAAATAGATGGTGAATTCAAATAAGCATTTCATTAAAAGGGAACCTTGAAAGGTCAATAACCATATGAAAAAATAACCAGCTTCACTAGCAATCAGGGAAATACTAATTGAAATAATAATAAAATACAGTTTTATACCTAGCATCAGCTTGATGTTACTTTGTTTTGGCCAGGGTGCTGAGAAATAAGGACTCTCATATGCTTGTGGTAGACTATAAATTGGTGCAATTTGACAATATCTAGAAAGTAGACAATATTCACACTCTTTAACATAAAGCTTCTATCTTAGAGAAACACATATTTGCATAAGGAGGCACACATGAATTTCTGTTAGCATTTATTTTTATAGTAAAAAATTGGAAGCAACATAAATGTCCATCAACAGAGGAAAGAATAAATAAATGGAAGTATAGTCATATCAGAATATTATATATCAGGGGTTGGCAAACTTTTGAGATGGAAGAGCCAATCCTGTCCCTCACAATAATTTAAAAATTATTTGAGAGCCATAAAACAAATGAAATCACCATTATGTCAATAATATCCTTTAAAAATTTTATAAATGAAACTATGATAGTTTTATTTTCATTTTCAATTTTACTTCAGAGCCACATGTACGTACCCAAAGAGCTACATGTGGCTCGTGAGCTGCAGTTTGCCAACCCCTGTTATACATGACTAAAATGAGTGAACTTGGGTTAATCATATGTATTAACCTGAGTAAATTTTAAAAAACAATATTGAGTGGAGAAAAAAAGTAATTTGAAGAATATATATAAAAAATATATAAATATAAGCAGTGTGGAGTTACTTAGGTATTTTTAAAAGGAGGTAAATTAGGGCGTTTACATCACACATACCCCAACAAACTCTAAACCCATGAAAGAAATTTTTGTTTCACAAAGTCTCTTTTCAGGGTTCCTCTCTTTGGTATTTCCCACACACAAAGCTTATCTTTGCTAGTGCCATTCTCAGACCTGGGCAAGAGTAGCACCTGCCCTAGGCTTATACTTTAGAAGATCCCCTCCCATATCACAAATATGCAAGATATTGTCCACTTTTATGAAAGATTTATATACACTCAAAGAAAGCATATTCTCTATTATATAGGCTATATCAGTGTAATATATATGACATATATTTTTTAATTGCTTTCTGTAGCTTTCTAAATTTGTATCCATTTATTCTGCCTTAGATTGAGAGGTATGTAAATGTCTCCTATTATTAGTGTGAATCTGTCATCTGTTTTTCCTCACATTTACATTTATACAAGCAGTTAAAAAATGATAAACTTCAGGTAAGAATCATGGGCATCTATGGTGCAAAAATATGTATAATCAGAAGTGTCTGGACACTGACGGTAACCACTTTGAGCACCTCTTTGTAATTGCAGAAGTCAAACGTGACTTATATTCGTCTTTTATTATCGGTATATATTAATACACTTCTTTCCTTTCTTAAAATGTGCATACATTTTTTTGGCAACCTCTGTATATATTTTTCTTTTATAATTTCTATTGGTCCCTGCTATGAGCAATATTGATATGTGTTAGTTGCCTATTCTTACTGCTTACTTTCCTCTTAACGATGATCTAATATAAAATGCTTTAAATCCCAGTTACTACCTGTGGTAAGCAGAATAATACCCTCTTCAAATATGCCCACATCCTAATCTCCAAAACTTATAAATGTTACTTTGCAAGGCAAAAGGGACTTTGTATGTGTGATTAAGGACCTTGAGATGACATGATTATCCTGGGTTATCCAGGTGAGTCCAATGTAATCACAGGAGTCCTTACAAGTGGAAAGAAAGAGGGTCAGAGTCAGAGAATGAGATGTGACCACAGAAGCAGAGACTGGAGTGATGTAAGGCCACAAGCCAACAAATACAGGCAGCCTCTAGAAGGAGCTAGAGGAGAAGGCAGGGGAATAGATTCTCTCCTAGAGCCTCCAGAAAGAATGCAGCCCTGCCAACCTATTTTGGATTTCTGACCCCCAGAACAGTAAAGTAACACATTTGTGTTGTTTTAAGCCACTAAATTTGTGGTAATTTGTTACCAAAAGCAATAGGAAACTAATACACCACCTACAAGGCTATCAGCAAACACATTCTACATTTGATATACTCTCCCTCTTGTCCATTTTTCTAACATATAAACATTTTTTACTCTAATATTGTCTCCTATATCTATCATTCAGTCTCAGCTCTACAGGAAATTATATATTTGATGCTTAAAACCAATCCTTATGCCAAAGTTTATTCAGTCATTTTGTATTTCTGAAGTTCATTTCCTAGCAGATTCCTGAGAAAGTATTCATGGGAAAAATATTTGCTGAATCTTTACATGCTCATAACAGGCCTGTAGCCTTTATACCTAAAAGTTGGCTTGGCTGGATATAAAATCCTTGTCTCATATCATCTTTCATTGAAGAGCTTAAATATATTACTCCACTGTCATCTGATGTAAGGCCTTCCTGTCAAAAAGTCTAATGGATAGCTGATTTTTTTCCTCTTAAAAAAAGTATTGGGTTTTTTACACAAGAATAAATTTCACAGTGATCAAAGGTTTATATATAAAATATAAAATTATATAAATACTGATTTCTTTTTAACTTGGGAATGGAAAAACTGTATTAATTATAATTCAAAATTCAGAAGCAATGAAAGAAAGAACTGATAAATTGTATTACATAAAAAATTTTTTCATGGCAAAAATAAATTAACTAAAATTGAAAGACAAATTGAAAGTCTTTTTTAGTCTTTTTTCTGTAATATGAATCACAGATTCATATCTGATATCACAGATAAAAAACTAATGGCTCTAATATACAAATAGATTATAAAAATAGAGCATTAAGAGTCCAACAATATGAAAGATAACTGGACAAAAGATATTATCTTTAGCTCACAGAAAAAATAAGAAATGAATTTTAAACATGCTTTGCCTTGATTATTACATAAAAATTTCTAATTAAAACTACAGTGAGATGGTATGGCTTACCTATTAGTTGACAAAAATGCAAAAGTCTAATAACACACTCCATCAGCAAAGCTATAGAGAAACAATTATAATCATACATTACTGGGGGGTATGCAAAATAATATAAGTTATATGGAGGTGAATTTAACATCATCTAAAAAAATACATTTGTATGCACCTTATAGCTCAGCAATGTCACTTCTATGCCAAAGATACACTATCAAATACCTGAAGTTACTGATGTATATAGTTATTCTTTACAACATTATTTGTGATAGAGAAAGAGCAGACATTATCTACATCTCTATCATTAAGGGGCTGATTTAATAACCGTAATACTGTACAGTCATAAAACAAATGTGGAAGATCATTTTACACTGATATGGAGTGATTTTCCAGGTCAATTATTAGTCCTGAACAGTATATATAGTATACTACATTTTGTATAAGAAATACAAGAAATAGAAATATAAGTATACATATATGTATATAAGTATACATTTCTAACCCTGTTCCTCCAAAATAATTGTAAGGGTAAATAAAAAACTAATAAAAATGATTATTTGTATTGAAAAGAAAAATACATTTTCAATGGAGGAGTAAACAAAGTAGCATTTTCTAAATATGCCTTATTAGATATTTTTAACTTTGGATTCATATAATGGTTTTACATGTTCAAATATAGAATATAAAATTAGATACAAAAGGAAAAAAGCAATATCTAAAAATTTTAAATAATTTAAAATAAATTAACCTAATTGCATATCAAGTTGGTGACATAGTCATACAGAAAATAATTATGCTCACTAACTATAGAGCCTGATACTTTAACTGTACATCCTTAGTGGAATATATTCTCAAGAAAAAAAGAACTAAAAAAATCTTAACATTAATTCACTAGCAAAATTTTTATCATAGTATCAGCATTATTTTGAATCCATTTTTAATAGTATAAGTAAAGCAAATAAGTATTTATGGGAATATTGTTGAGAACCAAGGTTTTCAAAGTAAGAGAAAATATATTCAACTATTAAATCAAATAATTTACAATTTAAAATATAATGTTAAATATGAATTGACATTAGTAACCTGAAGTCATTATTTCTTTTTTTTCTCTTTATGATACATAATGTCTTAGCTCTGCCTTCTGAAAAGACTTAGAAGTAATAACAATTCAGTAGTGAACACAACTGCACCCAGATTGTGGTCTTTGAAGATCATTTTTCACTAAAAGAAAGAAGTCTTTACACTCTACTTCCAAGGTCAGGTCAAAATACACACAAATACCTAGTGCCAGGAAGGAAGCTATCAAAGACTAAAAGGTAGTGACAAAATAGACCAGAGCCAACATGAAGAGACAATTTGAACATCAAACTAAATAATGAATAATAAATACAATTGGTACATGCTGAATTTATTAAATATTATAAGTGTCTAGCAACATTCAAGAATAAATAAAATAGGAAGAAAAACTACCATGAATGGACAAAACTGAAAGAAACAAGGGCATAAGCTTTTTATCAAACTTGGCAAATAACTGAATAAATAAGTATTTACCTAATCTTCCCTCTATGAACCATTTTTTAGAGTAAGCAATTAGAAAATTACCACTTTGCAATCCCTGATAAAGCAATGGATTCTTGTATATCAATGGATGAAACCATTAGATGAAAGTTTGAGTGGGAGATTGAAAACTGAAGGAACAGGCTGTTGACACTAAACTCACTAATAATTGTAGCATCATTGATAGTAAGACAACCAACACTATGCATCTGCTGAGGTGATATGCTATGTCAAGCACTGCCTCTCCTATAAAAGAGTTTTGCCAATAGTATTGAAACTGAATCTAATCAAGCCTCTAGTACTAACTCCCACTTACTTAAAATACAGAAGTTGCCAGAACATGTATACACATTTTAAGAAAGGAAAACTGTATTAAAATTGTAATATTCAATATAAACCAATAACAAAAGATGAATACAAGTGACATTTGACGTCTGCAATTACAAGAGGTGCTCAAAATGGTTACCATCAGCGTCCAGACACTTCTGATTACAGTGAACTACTGCTTGAGCAACGTTGACCAAAGTGTTCACTTGTATACATTTTTTTGGCACCCCCGGTATAAGCAGTACAGAGAAACAAGTTATGTGACACTGCAAGGAGTAAACTGCCAAATCAACATGGATAATTTTACAGGAACATGGGCCTGACCTCTGCAATCAGAAAATGGTCAGGAAAAAATGGGAAAGGAAAATGGTAAGGAGGACCCATTTACACTAAAATAAAATTTGAAAGAAATAACAGCCTGTGGCAATGTGTGAACAATGCTCAGATCCTGTTTTAAGTAAACCAATTGTAAAAGGATAATTTGAGACCATCAAGGGCATTTGGATATGGAGTGTATTAGCTGACACCAAAAAATTATTGTTAATTTTGGTAGATGTGTTAATGGTATTGTGGTTATTTAACAAAATGTTCACAATTTTTAGAGATGCACATTGAAGTACATAGAGGTAAAAATGACATTATATATGGGATTTGTGTTAAATTACTTTAGGAAAGGCAAAAACGAGCAAAAACAATTCGATAAAGTAAGTATGGCAAAAGCTTGGTAACTGTTTAATCTAGGTGAAAGGAATATAGGGATTTATTATGTTATTCAATCTACTCTGATGTATATTGGAAAATTTTCATTATAGACCCCTTTTAAATATTCAATTCCCCACAGGGAAGTAAACAAAAGCAATATTTTTCAGGGCTTTGATTACAACATTAAATCAGATGAGGTTCAAAGCGATCACAGAGGTCAAGGTTCCCTATTGTTTAAGCACCACTTACAAACCAGGTGGCAGTTTAAGTGAAATTACATGAAACAATTTTATGAAAAACAGTACTTTGTAGAATAATCTTTTTTTTATAAAATTATTTCTATTCACCCACCCATCTATTTGGCTATCCATCTTTACACACTGAAGTTTTGATGACTTTCTGGTATTTATTTAATGTTAATTATGGAAATTTTTGTGTGGGATTTGGGAGATTTTTTCTTACTTTGTTCTCATATTCTGTATCATAGCTATAATGGTAGAGTTATTATTGTATTTTTTGTTGTTTTTTTTAGCTGAACCATCATGCCACCTGTTGGCAGCTCAGCGGCAGCTCAGCTCGGGCCAGGAATCGAACCACTGTTGCTCAGAGCTCACACTCTTGAGCGAGCTCTTAACCAACTGAGCCACTCGGCCGGCCCTCAAGTTATTATTGTTTTTAAAATTGCTAGGCATAAGCCACTGAGGTGATCCACTAATGGGACACAACTCACAATTTGAAAAACACTGGCTTAGAGGACCCAATAACATATTTAATTCCTGAAATGATGAAGTGAATAATCTAATTGGAACGATGAATATTTAACTTGGATGTACATTACAAGAGACAAGTGGTTTAAGATAAATGAATATTCCAGTTTAGTGTCACAAGACATCAAAGAAGGGCAAAAATCACTATATACAAGTAGTCAATAATAGCTTAATGGTGTAGAAGAGTCAAGGAATATGGGTAACATTCACATGAGCAGAATGATATGGAGAATAATATTTCTGGTAGAGTTATGAAACGGAACTGAATGAGTATAGACATGGAGAAATATAAATGATGTGTATTTGGCTAATGATGTAAACCTATTTGGTCTGGAGTCACACAAAAGATAACAAAGGAATAATCTTTTTTTTTTTAAGATTTTATTGGAGAATTGGGAGAGGGGAACAGTGTTGGGGAATCGGGGAAGTGGAACAGACAAGTTGTTGTCCTCCAGTATTAGTTGTGGAGGGTGCAGCTAGCTCAGCTCTAAGTCCAGTTGCCATCCAGCTGCCTGTCGGCAGCTTGAGGCCACTTAGCTCAAGGTGCTGTGTTCAATCTTAGTTGTGGGGGTGTGCAGCCCACCATCCCATGTGGGAGTTGAACCAGCACCCTTGTTGTTAGGAGCACGTGGTCTCACCAGCTGAGCCATCCTGCCACTATTGGCAGCTCAGTGGCAGCTCAGCTCAGACACAGCTCACTGACCCATGTGGAAATCGAACCGGTGACTCTTGCTCAGAGCTCACGCTCTAAACCAACTGAGTCACTCGGCTGGCCCCAAAGGAATAATATTTTAACACATAATATTTTGACAAAATAGTCCTAGATTTGTTAAGTTCCTTCAATATACTTAAATTAGGATTTTATTTATTCCCTAAACCATAACAACAATAACAATAACTTTGTACAAATTTTCTGTAGTATATTTATTATCAAAAGAAAAGATCAGCTTTACCTATATGAAGGGTCTTAGGACTTTTTCATTATTGGCTTTCTGGGAAGTTCAGATATGTTGTTCTTCTGCAGTCCCATATCTTTCTTAACAAAAGGTATAAAGATAACTGACTGTATGTTTTGCAGACACTGCTCATAAACTGACTTGATTCATAATGGTAGTTTTTTATAACCTTTATCCTAGGAGGATGGCTCTGTATCCCCAGAGGAAACACTAGAGGCCTCAAGATTTATTTCTAACAACAATGGCATAGCCGTGATTTTGTACTTAGAAATGCATCATGCACAACAGAAAAATACTCTTTTTCTTTGAGCCCTCACTTTACCCTGAAAGGAGCTTACATCGTGCTAACATAAATAAGGCAAATTTAACACTTCTGTATTTCAAGTATTAATGAAGGCAATTGTTTTTTTTAATTTAATCTGCTTTTTAAAATTTT